>NC_045427.1:477097101-477419914 GCF_902635505.1 Sarcophilus harrisii | reverse complement strand
GTTCATAAGACTCTTTCCTCATCCCTTTCTTCTTGTCATCATCTCTCCTCATTTCTGTCTCCCTTCTCTCTCCTTTATCTTTTCTTCCTCTCAATGGCTCATTGGTTATTTCTTTAAACCATCTGTCTCTCTCTTCCCCTGCCCATGACAGTTGTTGAGCTCTGGACTGGAAACACAGTCCTGGCTCCAGGCCAAGACACAAATGAAGATAAAAAAGACCCTCTTTCTCTTGAGTAGTGACCACAAATAAATTAAATAATACATTTGTTATGTGTCTGTGGGGTGCCAAGCAATAGACTTGGACTGCTGGGCACATACAAGGGGAACATGAGGGTGATTCCTGTAGGATGCAGGGTGATCTCAAGGAGATATCTCCATGAGGAAGCAAGGTCTGCGCCTGACTGGGTTGGGGTGAGGACATCCTCATACCCAGCCATGTCTCCCCCCTGTCCTTAGCTTCTGCTGAGATAGGTCCCACTGCCCCACCTTCCCCGTTTTAGGTTTCTTGGCCTCTGTTTAGGAAGCTGATTGTTCCAAGAGCAGTGAGGTTCCCCAGGGCAGGTTGGTGGTGGTGGTTCAGGTCCCTGGGATGAGGTGCCCCCTGAGAGAATCAGAGCCCTTTCCCTGGGGTGAAATACTAGCACTCATTTGCTTCCTTCCTTCCCTCTGCTACTGCCGCCACCTCCTACCCGGGCTCAGTGTTTAGTGTCGAAGGAGCCCCAGAAAACCGGGCAGGTAAGTCGTTGGCCTCTTCTTCCCTTGTTCCTCCCCTCTCCCATGACCAGGGTCCTGGCCCTCGCACAGAGTGGCATCCTTGGGAAGCTAAATGACATTTGTTCTCCTGCAGACCCTTTTGAGCAATCTGTCGTGGCTACAGATGAAGTAAAGGAGGAGCCTCCAGAGCCATTCCAGAAAATTGGGCCAAGTATGCTCACCTGGGAGGGTTCAAGGGCTTGGGGGAGGGGTCCCTGTGGACATGGCCAGTCATTCAAAGGGGATTCTGCAAAAAGTGGCTTACTAACTCTTAAAAAAGAGATGGGGAGGACAAAGGGATCAAGGCAGGTAGATGGTGTTCAGTAGCTGATGTTAAAGCCTGATCCTGCTGCTCATTTTGTTAATCATCTTTCTAACATAAGGCACCAGTCAGTGCCTGAAATCCTTTGGACTTTGATGTTTTTATCACATTTTGCCCTGGAATGTTTTCTTTGTCTTTCATCTTCATGTAATAAGAAGATAAAAATGAAGGGGTGGAGGTAGGGAAGAAAGAAAAAGGGAAGGAGGGAGTGAAGAAGGAAGGAAGAAAAAAAGGAAAGAAGGAAGGGGGGAGAAAAGAAAGAAGAAGGAAGGAAAGAAAGAAAGTTAGGAAGGAATAAAAGGAAGAAGGGAGGAAGGGGAGAAGAAAGGAAAGAATGAAGGAAAGAGGAAGGAAGAAAGGAATAAAAAAAGAATAAAGGAAAAAGGAAGGAAGGAAAGAAGGAAGAAAGGAAGAGTGGAGAAAGGAAGAAAAGGAAGGAAGGAAGAAGAAAAGGAGGGAGGAAAGGAGAAGAAAAAAGGAGGAAGGGAGAAAGGAAGAAAGAAGAGAAGGAGGGAGGAAAGGAAAAGAAGGAAGGAGGAGAAGAAAAGAAGGGGAAAAAGGTGAGGAAGGGAAGGAGGAAGGAAGGAAAGATTTTTTGAAATTTTGAGATGTCACTAACTACAAGCTTGGGAAGTAAGGAAGGGAGGAAGAAAGGAAGGAAGAACAAAAGAAAGGAAGTCTCTTGCACATGGTATGGAGGCTGGCTCTGAGGCAAATAAAACGAAATCTGCATCCGAGCCTGGCATCCCTAGGCTCTGGGAGCAGGGGGAAGGCAGGAGCAGTGGGCATGATGGCTAGAGTAGAGACAATCCGACCTGGACTTCCAGATTCTCCTGGAGGAGGGAGTCGATGGTGAAAAGGCGATTCCTCTGCCAACCCATTTCTATTCTTTCCCACAGAAACTGGTAACTACACCTGTGAATTTTGTGGCAAGCAGTACAAGTACTACACCCCTTACCAGGAGCACGTGGCCCTTCACGCCCCCATCAGTGAGTATCTGCTAGGGATGGCAGGAGGGGACAGCCAGGGGGCAGGGGATCGGTGTCGTGGTCCTGGAGGGGAGGGGGCAGGAGCCCGGGTCCTGCTGCGGCTGAAGTGCACAAAGCTGCATCCTCTCCTCCTAATGGTGCATGTGACATGGAGCCACCTGGTGGCAGGACATTGTCATAGCTGGCAATTTCCACCACAGAATTGTTAGCTGCCTAAAGTCCGACCCTGGAGCGCCAGTGGCCTGGTTCTGTGGGGGGAAGCCCTGGGTTATAAGTCGGACCTGATATTTAAGTACATGGGTGTATTGGGTAAATCCCTGGGCAGTCTTCAGTTTTCTCATCTGTAAAATGGGCTAGATGCTTTCTGAGGTCTCTTGTGCTTCTAAGTCTGTGGTCCTGTGATAGATAGGACCCCTTTGTCTGGGGAGCCTGGGTAGGTGGAGGATCTCTGGGAAGGAGAGCTTGGACCACTGGGGAGGGAGGAGGAATGACCTCATCCTTAGGCCTGACTTGCTCTGGGGCGGGGTGCATCTTCTCTTGGCTGCTCAACTAAGTTACAACATGGAGCAATGAATGTAACCAGGACCCCTTAATTCCAAAAGCCTCGGGCTGTGCTCTGAGCTGCCTAGGAAGTCTCCTGGGATGAGAGCCCAGGCAGCTTCTAGCAGGGGATCATGAAGATCTCAGGACTGAAAGTGCTTTAGGGTAATGTGGTCCAGCCTTATGCCCCTAGGTGAGAATTCTCTCTGGGCCCCCAGACAGGTGATCATTGCTGGGCCAGGTGAGGGAGGGGACTTGGCTTTCCAGCTGGGTTTGTGGGGTGCCTTTTGCAGGATAAAGCCTTTTTTCTCTTTCTTCTTTCTCCTTTCTTCCCGATAGAAGTCTAAGCTCCTGTTCAGAATTAGAATTATCAATATAGAACTGAAAGGAGCATTAGAGACTGCTGAGTCTGTCTTATAGTTGAGGAAACTGAGGTCCTGAGAGGTTAATCGATTGCTATTATCTGAAATAGGATCTGAAACTGGACTGATGCTGCGCCATCCTGATATCCCAAATCCTTTTAGTTCCAGGATTCTGGAAACTTATCCATTGGTTGTACTCAGTGAATGGAGTAAGGGGACAGCGCATTGTAGTAGAAAATACATTGATGGGCAAGCTGGAGCCTGATGCTTGTGTCCCCTCTCAGCTACTTGTTTGTTCCCTATCCTTGGATAAATCACTTTCTTCTGTACCTGTTTTCACGTATGTAAAAAAGAGGATTGGAATAGTTGGCCTTGAGACTTTTTCCAAATCTCTAGATGGAATTGAGATTCTCTTTTCTTCTCTCTGGCCTGTGTTGGATGGATAAGAGTGTCTGATCCCTGTAGTAACCTTGTCACATTAACCCAGCTAGGGCCATTGGGCTTGCAAAGCCCCTCTCTTCTCTTCAGAGGGGTGAGTTTTGATTGTGACCTTCTACTCTGGAGCTCTTGGGCATGGACTAATTCAAGCATCCTGCATTAAGGCTTTGTCTCTCCACCTGATACCATGTCCTTCTGCCATTTTGGGCTATCAGGGCCACTCACAGAGTCCAAAGACCTGTGTTTGGTAGACAGGGGGCTTTAGATCCCATTGGGCTTTTGTGCCTTGTAAATGTAACAAAAGTTTCCACTTGTCTTGGGCATTTCGGATGTATCGTCTCTTACACAGAGATTGTTGGGTAGGAGCATTCTTGGCGTTTCTTTATAGGACTCTGGGGAGATTGACCCTCTTGTTGCCCCATCTCTTTCCCTTCTATACATGTGCTAGCTCTAGACCCCCATATGAGTACTACTGCATAGTGGTATTGAAGACGGGGGTGTGGATTAAAAGGGACAATGGTGACCTCTTCTCCTTTCCCAGGGTAGACTTTATCTTATGACAATTGACAAAGTTGAGAGAAGGAAGGAAGACTGAACATGTTCACCATGATTCCTAGGTATGAAAAGGGCAAAGGGTGCCCACAAAAGAAACTTCACCTTCTTGAAGTGTTGTTTTCTGGACTGCCATGATACATGGAACACGGATGACATGAGGCTGGGGCCAAGAAATATCATCTAAAGGTGGCGATGGTAACCAGTTTCTCTGTCTTCCATGGCAATGAGTTGTCCAGACTAAGCCTGGGGAAAGGTGGGGACAGCTTCCCCAAGAATTCCTAACTGCAGCCTTCAGATCAAAATCTTTTCCATAGTGAGGTGGGAGTTTCAGGGGAGCCACATCTGGGAGACTTTAAGAAGAGAACAAATACAGTCCACACAAAGTTAAGGGCCATGGGATTGAAAGCCCAGAAGCCTCTGGAGAGGGAGCTAGATGAAGCAGAGGATTTAGTAGAAAGAAGACTGGGTTTGCATGGAGGACTTCTATTGAATTCCCAGATTACTCTCTATGTATCATTGGGCAAGACACTTGGCTTTCTTAAACCATGACTTCATCTGTGAAAGGAGGAAATTGGACCAGAGGATGATTTTAAGTCTTAGGATCTAACTCTTAGGATCTTGTGATCCCCCACTCCTATGATAGTCAGTCCCTTCTGCTGTATTCATGTCATGAGGGAAATATGCAGGCTATATCCATTGCAGTAGGTCAGTTTGACTTTTCCAAGAGAAGAAGAGCAAAAGCCTCCCACTCAGGTTGTACTTCAGAGGAGTGGATAGCAGAGAGAAGCCTGTGGATGGCAGAAATGAAAGGGGCCACTGGTAAGATGGTCCAGTGAGATAGCTTCTTTGTGTGTATCTGTAAAGGTACCAGTGCTCATTCAGGCATGTGTCAGGACGCCCTGGGCAGAGGGTTTCTGCCATTGTACCGAAGGTTTCTGTCTGTGTGCTGGGCAGGGAGCACCTGGGTATATCAGTATCTACTGGACAGAGGTTTATGTATCATTACTCACTAGGAAATAGGAATCTGTGTATCGGTGCTTACTGCAAAGAAGGGATCTACTCGTTCCCATCAGACAGAAGGTATTTATTAGCATCAGTTCCCATGAGGAAGAAGGGTATCTGCTGATATCTGCTGGACAGAGGGCATCTGTGTGTCAGTTCCTACCAGTGAGTAAGCATCTGTGGCTACCCATATCTTTTCAGTACCCGCCAGACAGAGGGCATCTATCAGTTTCAAATCCCATGTCTACTAGACAGAGTATCTTGCATGGCAGCACTCCCCAGCCAGTAGGCATCTATATGTCAGTGACTGCTGGGAAGGAGAGATTTCTCAGTACCTGCCAGATAGGTTGTCATTTTCACCTGACACTGTCTCCTAAGCAGATGACATCTGCTTATGTTTAGCAGGAAGAGGGCCTTTGTGTGTCAGTGCTCACTGGGAAGAAAGCGTCTGTCAGTGTCCACTACATGATAAGAAGCCAAGGGTCCTTAAATCTAGGCTTTGGCCGGTAGCTAGATGATGTAGCTTCTTGAGAAATTTTTCTTGGGCAAACTTGGGGTGAGGAGAGGTGACTGTCCAAGTCTATCACTTTGTTGTTTGGTGATTGGGAATAAAAGATTTGGCTTTCACAAGAGACTGACTTTTCTAGGTTCCTCTTTGTCAGCTGATTTCCATCCCTGTCACAGGGGACATCCCTGTCCTCTTTCCTCAGACAAGCCAGATTCTCTTGGAAGAATATATATCCTGGGATTTTCTGTAAACCAGTGCACGTGCCCTCTCCCCACTTGCCCAGTAACTCTGGACGCTGGGAACTGGCACGTTTGGGCCTCTCCTGCATGGTCCCTAATGGAGCAGTCAGGAACATCTGCTAAGGGCCTGGGGATAGGATGTCCAGAATGTGTTTACACTCAATTAATTTTTAATTATGTCACTTAATAAAGTTGTTAACCAACTAAGAATGTGCCTTGTCTTTATTTCTTGGAAGAGCTGCCTTCTGTCTTTCCCATTCACTCCAGGCCTCACCTCACTCCTTTCCAACTTTACTCAGCAGTTTCTGGTAATATCCACCTTCTCACAGCTTTATCCCTGTGTCTTTGCAGAACCCTAATCAGCCTGAGGATCTTCATCAGTGTCTCAAACAATTCACTGTGTATATTTGGGCAAATCACTTCCTCTCTCCTGGGCCCCACTTCTTCATCTGTAACATTAAATGAGTTAGACTATATGGTCTCCAAGGTCCTTCTAGCTCTGAGATTCTAGGATTCTAGTGAACAGATTGGGGCCTAGTCTAGGTGTTACAGCATTTCTTAATTCATCTTTCCTATTCTTCTTTCCTCCTTTTCTACTAGGTCACAACCATGTGTCTTCTCCTGGACATTTGGAGACACCTCTTGATCAGTTCCTTCCCTTTTACTCCCATTTGCTGCTTTTCCAGCCTCATCTAGATTAGAGTTCCAACTTTTTCCTCTATCTCCATTGGCTTGGACTGAACCACTTTCTAGGCCTGATGGAGAGGCTTACTTGACCACCTGTAATAGGCCACATCCCTCATCAAACACCACACTCTCAGAATGTTGCAGCCTATTGTTTTCAGAAATCTAATTTTTCTTACTCAATCTAGCTTTCCTAGCTATATAGTGAAGCTTAATTGTGATCCTCCTTCTCTGAAATCCTGAGAACTCTCAGGGGGAAAGCCTGGTGTCTGATCTAGGTTTTCCAAAAACTATTATGAAAGGAGTGAAATGATCCCGTCTTTGAGGCTCAGTTCTCCAGGGCTAATACCAGATCACAAAATCTCCCAACTTTAGGAATCAGGTAGGATGATCTCTGTGAGCAACTAGGTGGTATAATGGATAGAATATTGGGCCTAGAGTCTAGAAGACTCCATTTTGTGAGCTCAAATCCAGGCTCAGATTCTTCTTAGTTTTCTTAGCTTCCTGGGCAAGTCACTCAACCCTATTTATTCAGTTTCTTCATCTATAAAATGAGCTTAAAAAGAAAATGGCAAATCACCACAGTATTCTTGCCAAGAAAACCCCAAATGGAGACACAAGAGTTGGACTTGATTGAAATAACTCAACGATAACAAGTCTAACAATTTTTTTTATCATAGCTTCTAATTCTGCTTTCTATAGATCAACTCCCCATAGGACAGACTACCAAGAATTTCTACTTTCCTTCTAGCCCCTTTCATCCATTCATCTAGCCACCATCTTCTCTCCCCTCTTAGTTTTAAGGAGGAAGGACTGGGATATTTAGCCCAGGGAATAGACTGCATCCCTTTCTACCTCTCAATCTTAGAATCCTTAATTTTTATCAAAACTCAGTTCAAGGATCTCCGTCTACATGTGCTCCTCCTCATAAAAAATTACCTTGTGTTTATTTTGTATATAAGATGTATATATACACATTATCTTGCTCCTTAGAATGTGAACCCTTTAAAGGCAGGGACTGAACCTGTATAAAATATAAATATAATATAAATCTTTTCACAAACTTATCTTTAAGTATTTGAAGTTTGTGAAAAGATTTATTTTGACTGTTTGGGCTAGAAGGTAGAATAAGGAATAGCCAGTAAAAGTTGCAAAGAAGCATGTTAAGGCTTTATTACAGAGAACATTTACTAACTATGGGAGCTGTCCAGAAGTAGAATGAAATGCTTCATGAGGTCCCTCATTGGAGGGAGTGGAGCCCAGATAACTACCTGTCATATATGTTATGATGGTGATTCTTTTTCTAGTATGGATTAAACTAAAAGGTATCTTCCAGAACTAAATGCTATGAGTTTTTGATGTCATATTTTCCATAGAGGAGCATGAGAAATAGCACATGTATTTTTGAGATGCCCAGAAATGTGCTTTGGGTTTCTGCCTGTCTGGAAAACCAGATAAAGACGTAGATGGCAGAATACCCAGATACATTGTTGCATCAATACAAGAGACTTCATCTAGAACCAAGCGAACTCTCCTGATAACAGGATGGAAAATAGCAGCTTTTTTATAGCTTCTTATTTACAAGTTATATGCATGGGTAATTTTACAGCATTGACAATTGGCCAAACCTTTTGTTCCAATTTTTCCCCTCCTTCCCCCCATTCCCTCCCCCCGATGGCAGGTTGACCAATATGTTAAAGTATAAATTAAATACAATATAAGTATATATGTCCTAACAGTTATTTTGCTGTACAAAAAGAATTGGACTCTGAAATATTGTACAATTAGCCTGTGAAGGAAATCAAAAATGCAGGCAGACAAAAATAGAGGGATTGGGAATTCTGAGTGGCTCATGTCATCTCCCAGAGTTCTTTTGCTGGGTGTAGCTGGTTCAATTCATTGCTGTTCTGTTGGAACTGATTTGGTTGATCTCATTGCTGGAGATGGCCACGTCCATCAGAATTGATCATCATATAGTATTGTTGTTGAACTATATAATGATCTCCTGGTCCTGCTCATTTCACTCAGCATCAGTTCATGTAAGTCTCTCCAGGCCTTTCTGAAGTCATCCTGCTGCTCATTTCTTATCGAACAATAATATTCCATAATATTCATATACTGCAATTTATTCAGCCATTCTCCAACTGATGGGTATCCACTCAGTTTCCAGTTTCTGGCCACTACAAAGAGGGCTGCCACAAACATTCTTGCACATAAAGGTCCCTTTCCCTTCTTTATGGTCTCTTTGGGATATAAGCCCAGTAGTAACACTGCTAGATCAAAGGGTATGCACAGTTTAATAACTTTTTGAGCATAGTTCCAAATTAATAGCAGCTTTTCTTGATGGTGTTTCAGCATAGAAAATTCTCATTTTATTGGGGTTTGGGGGTAGTCTCCTAGAAAGAAACATATGTGATATTAGTGATTTCTCCATTGTTTCTAAGGTTGGCTAGAGCATGTTTTTTTTAAAAATGTTTTATGTCATGGACCCATTTGGCAATCTAGTGAACTTACCTAGGTACATGCCTACATTCATCATTATAGGAAACGGAAAATTTCAGCTACTGGTTGATGAAGATAAAGATGTAATGTTCTTCCAAATTTGTAGATACCCTGAAATTTATCCAGAGACCTCAGGTTAAGAATCCTAGTCTAGAAAAAGGAAATTGGGGCTAAATATATTTCTTCTAAGGCACTTGAAAAGAGTTGAGATTACCAGGTGAAGGAAAGGAAGTAGGTGGCTTGGCATTGAATAATTGTTAGGGGCTTCCATCTTTTCATCACAAAACCCAGCTATCATTGTGGATAGAGAAAGTGACTGCAAGAGATAACTTTATCAAGTGGTATTTAACCCAAAAGTTTGACTAAAGACCCTGTTCCATAAGACCTAGACAAATTTGGAAGAATATAGAAGAAAAGGCAAGAAGGCTAACTAGAAGATGGCAGGATTCCTTGGTACAAATTAACTCTTTCTAAACAGAAGCTTATATTTTGTTGGCTTAGAGCTACAAACAAGGTTAGATTTAGGATTAGTTGGTATGTGACATATCAGTAGACATATAAGGAATTTTTAAAAACAGATTAATTCAGGTAACAAAATTGAAGTAGAAATGGGAAGAACTGAGTCATCATGCTGAATCTTTTATTGACTAGTTCTATGGACTTTAAATAATTCATGTTACCATCTTGGGTTTAGTTTACTTTTTAAACATTAATATTTTTATTTATTTTGTTAGATATTTCTCAATCATGTGTAGAAAATATTAAACATCATTTAAAAGGTTTTTTAATTCTTTCCTTCCCTCTTCTCTTAATATTTCCACAATAATCAAGTTGCAAAAGAAAACACAAACAAATTAAAATGATACAAATAAAATGAGAATAGTATTCTTCAGTTTGTAGTTAACCTGGCAGTTTATCAGTTCTCTTTCTCTCTTCTAGAGGTGGATAGCATTTTTCATCAAGAGTCCTTTGGGATTGTCTTGGATCATTGTCTTGATTAGAGTAGTTAAATCTTTCACAATTGGTCATCCTTACAATATTTATGTTACAATGTGCAATGTTCTGGTTCTGTTTACTTCACTTTGCATCAGATCATGTAAATCTAATCAGATTTTTTGGAAACCATCCTGCTTATCTTTTTTTATAGCACAATACTATTCTGTCACAATAATATACAATAACTCATTTGGGCCTAGTTTCTTAATCTGTACAGTAGAGATAATAATTTTTGCCCTGTCTGCTTTACAGGATAGTCGTGAGGATTCAGTAAAGGGAAAGGTGTAAAATAATTTTGAAAGTTTATGGAGTATGATATGATGTTAGTAAATATTGTATTCTCATACGCTTCCCAGGACTGAGTAAATTAATATTGCTACTTCCAAAATGCTAACTTTTGGTTTTTCAAACTTAGTAAAGTTAAATTTGTAGAGTTAACCATCATATTTATTTTGCAATTATTTGGATGTGAGCATGTTTGCATGTACATCGTCTTTCGTGAATGTTACTAAATACTTTCAGATACCATTTAAGCTGATTATAAGTAATTCTACTTCTTTCTTCTAGAGTTCGTCATCCTTTTCTCATTTATTCTTTTGTGCCAGCTCCCTCTCCCTTTGAAAAGCACATTTCCCATGGATATGGGCTAGAGTTGCTGAAAGGCAGGAATGAATCTGTTTTGAAAGATAAATAGAACATAAATTACTTGAGTTAGAACTCCTCATTTAATGAGAAATGTTGGGAAAACTGGAAAGCAGTTGGGCAAAAATTAGGTTTAGATCAACATCTTATACCATGTACACAATCATGTCAAAATAGATAATGAAAAATGAGAGCAAATGGAGTTTAACCTTCTCTAGCTTCATCTCAGTAAAGACGTAGCTTGCTTAACTCTTGTTCTCCAGATTATCATAGGCTGACTTTAGGTCACATTACTTCTTTCTGGACCTTGATTTGATTTACAAAATTGGTGATTTGAACCAGATTATGGTCTAGCCCTGACATTCATTGAGCCAAAGTCTACTTTTGGAAGGCATGAGAACTGGAGATTCCTCAAAATTAAGGTAGTGAAGCCTACCTTACAAACTGCTTACTGATAGTACCTGAAGGGAATAGACAGCTATTAGTCATCTACCTCCTCAGGTATATAAAACTATCATGGAAAAGAAAAAAAGAGAAAGAGACTAATAGTTTGTTGACACTAGAGGGATGATATTGGAGCTGAGTAAGGTACCTGGAAGATTTTGTGACCTCAGGTATGGTAGATGAAGTAAATGTCTTGGATTAATGCTATGAAAAATTGTTTACCATCTTGCCACCACTAAACTCAGCCATTGTTGTGTATAGAAAAAAAATATGAACCACACAGATTGTTTCATAGGTAAACTGAGATAGGAAATATTTGAGTTTTAATTCCTCATAGATACCAAGTATGTCCAATCAGGGATATCTATGGTATTGCCAGAAGTGTTAGATACATGAATTTCTTGTAATTAGAGTAACTGTCTTGTCAAAAGGAGGAATATTGAGTCCTAGAATAAATGAAAACCACCTCCTACTCCATTCCACCCCCTTCCACCTCCCTACCAGGTTTGTTTTTCACAGAAATGCCCAAAAATGAATACAGTATCTGAATAGCCTAATAATATAATAGCTTAAGAAAATAACACAGCAAAATTATCTAGTTATTTGGGATTATATCAGTAAAACACTCTTACATATCTATCCCATAGAATGTTACCTTCTATTATGGTAGGGCCTATTATGTTCTTCTTTTGTTTTTTTTCCAGCACCCCTATACATAATAAGTTCTTAATAAATGCTATTGAATTGATTTGTTGAATATGAACTCTAATATTCCGGTCGTAGTTGGGTTAGGAAATGGTCCTTGTGATGGGTCTTTTCCATGAAAGACTATGTGGGACATGCTCTTTCTCTTCCTTTGACACTACTAGGTACAAAGAATCCATCCAGAGGTGGCCACATGTCAAGAGTAGATGCCTTAGCCCCAGGCCAGGAATGCAGGAGACTTTTTGATGATTAATGTTTTGTGTAGATATTAAGTCCTGGTTGCCCAGCATCATGTTACAACAAAATATTAAGAATTCCTGGAAATGGATGGACTCTAGATGCTGCAGAGATTTTTGAAAATCAGAAAGTGCTCTGGATTTATGAGAATTGTCATTCAAATCTCACTGGTTCTACTTTTCAAAAATTGTGCCTCCTGCTAAAAATAAAGCTTATATGCTAAAAATCAAGAACCAACATTATCCATTCTTATCATAACCTTGTATCTTTTTATTTGAACTTAGTGATGGGGAAATAGTTGTAGGTTTTTAAGCATGCTGACTAGGAAATCTTTCTCATTCCTTGCATCTCTATTGTGGGGATCAGTCCTCATTTACAGTGGTTCTATCCTCCCTTTTCCTGCAGCCCCAAAGTAATTGCTTGGCTAAAGTCTATCATGGCATGGTCTGATGATTCTGAGTAACTCAGGTTTCCCTAGAGAAGGGGGTATGAGGGAGGGATCCATGTCATTTTTCAAGAAATGAGGAGAGAGGGCAGAATTTGGTGAAGTTATTCCCAGCTCCTTGCCTTTTTGGGGAGGTTTGTTGGTGGGGGAGGCCAGGGTCATAAGAGGCTGCCAATCCAAGATGGCGGCACAGCCCACAGGAGAGCCTCGGGCAAGCCGACATTGAGGACCCGATCCTGCCAGGTACCTCCGCTGGGTGGGAGCCGTCTGACGAGCCGGACACTAGTTCTGAGTGTTCACATCCAGAGTTCTCTCGATCTCCACTCTTCATGGCAGTGAAGACACAGGCGAGCCAGTCGGGCAAAAAAACACCAGCTTCCATAGTCCGGTGCTCCACCCTTCTACAACGCACCTCCTCGGGTGCCCCTCCAGCCTCCCAAAACCAGATGTTCCGCGCTCCAAATTCCGGATCCCCAGGAAGCAAGGCAACCACAGGTACCGATGGCTTTTGTGCCCTCAACTTTCTTAACTGTTGGGTGGGCTTTCCACCTCTGAAGTGATCCCTGCCTTTCTTTGTATGTATCCCAGTCTTAGAGTGAATCCCATTGCTACACATAGCAAAAAGACATGGAAGTGAAGCCTCCAGAAATGTGAACTGTCAATAAAGAGACCAGCAGCCCCCACACATATCTATTTCTTGAGGAAAATCCTTGATAAGGCAAGACTAACTATAAGGGTGGCAGTAAATCTGATTTAAAATCTGGTTCCTGACCTAATGGGAAACATTTGGACTAAGTAGTGAAAATTATTGTTTATTGTGTTTGATAAAAGTTGATGAAAGATCAGCCAGTTGGGAGAAAGTCCTTGTGCTGACATGTCAAGTTTTCAACATAATGATTTGCTTTTTTAACTGATGGTTCCAGCCCTCATTAGGGGCTAATAGACCATCCAAACAGTTCTTGATAAGTAGCAAAGTGATAAAATGTGCTTGTGTTTACACTTTGATTCCCAAGGTTATTTTTTAGAAAAACATCCTTTTGATGTGTTCAGAAGCTTTAATGAGAACGGCAGTTTAATAAACCATTAGGCTAGTAATTATTCTGGGCTCCTGGCAGTTGTGAAAACACAGTGGCTGTTGTGTTACATTTTCACAAAAACTGGCATAAATGGCTGTTATAAACAGAATTCTGAATAGAGAAAGTCTCTACTAATTTGACCATTACTAATGGGTATTAGTTCAGTCAAGTTAATTATATAAATTCATTCATTCAGCACGCATTTATCAGTCTCCTACTATGTGCCGGCACTGTATAAATATGGCTTAAAGAATACATTTCTTATCATGGGGCCTGATATTGGAAATCTTATGATTTACTATTTCTCTAAATGAGGATCTCTATGAAACTGAATATGTTTTCCAGAAATACTGTCATTATCTTTGAAAAAGGAAACTTTTGTTTTAGGTGGGTCAGTAGAGTGAGCTTGATGGTAAACTAAGACATGACCAATCAAGGTGGATTGAGTTGTATGCACTGTCAGCTTTCTCATGGAATGAATTGAAGATGACTGAGTCCTTAAAAAGAAAATCCAGATACTTGATCTAAAAGGTGAACAGTTCATTTAACAGCCAGTCTGGGTTCAGAGGACTTTGTAAATCATGGATATGTGTTTAATTAGTTGATGTTTTATTTAACTCTCTCTTTCTTGACTTTATTTGGTCTGAATGAAATTACAGGTGATTTCTAACCTTTTGATCAGCATCATTGTTATGGCTTCCTTATATAACCATCTTTTTTTTTTATTTTAGAGCCAATTTTATTCTTTACCTCCATAATCACTCTAGCTTCACTCCTTTAATGAGGCAGTAAGAACAGGATATTCATTGAATCAGAATTTGCCGTCGACTTTTTCTTTTGTGTTTGTGTATCCCCTCCAGTTGATTCAGGTACTTCTCCGTCCCATCCCCATGGAAGGAATGATTATAGCTGATTTTGGCTTCCTAGAAGTTATAATAGAGAGTGGGTCCCCTAACCCTCATTGAATTTTTACTTCACCTTCCTTCCCAACAATTTTATGGAAAGTCCCACTATATCCTTTCCTCCACTATACTCTAAGTTATATAGTCTGAAGACCTTTGTGGACAGTACTTTTAGAAAGGAGGATTTCTGATTCCCACTGCAAAATGAACTATGGAGGGGAAGGGAGGTGTGGCAGGTTATCTTGAAATGAAAATTCTGGATGCTTTGATGGAAATCTTGATTGTTGTAGTCTGTGTATTTCCTCAACTCTAAGATGAAGGGGGCTGATGGGGAGGAAGGTAGGAAGAAACACTTATAAACAATTATGAACATATTATTTATTATGTGCACAATGTTAAATGCTTTAAAAATATTCTTTCATTTGATCCTTACCATAACTCTGGAAGGTAGGTGCTGTTATTCTAATTTTAGAGTTGAAGAAACTGAGGCAGACATAGGTGAAATGACTTGTAAAGGGATCACATAGTTAATAAGTATCTGAGATAAGTATCACATAGTTAATAAGTATCAAATCTTCTGAGTTTAAGTTCAATACTTTATCCACTGCACCACTTGACTGCCTCTGTTACTTTCTCATCTGTAACACAAAGGGGTCGGACATGGAGGTTCTTTGGTTCTGTTCTGATTATCCACAGCAGAATGGGCTGCACTATGTTTTCACAACTAGTGGGGAGTTGGATTGGGACAGGAATTGAGAAATGTTGTCTAAGTTCCCTGACAACTGAGTGTTAAATAAATCCTATAGGATACTTCTCTTTCCAGCTCCCCACCTTGTTCAAGAGAAAGATTCCCTTTGTTTCCATAGGGTAACTAATAGAAGACCTTAAACTGATGGAACAAGTAACTCTATTGCTACTTGGAATACAGTATTTCCTCCTTTCTTTCAGTGATTCAAGCCCTTTCAACTTAGAATCCTTGAGAAGTTTTGTCAAGTTTAGAACCCTGTGCTGAAATAGTTAGTTGACCCACTAGCCAGTTGTCCCTTCTTTCTCATTCCTTCCTCCTTTTTCTATTGCCTCCTTTAAAATTTTTCCAACTGGAGCCAGATTCCTCTTTAGAATGTCCCTTCAAAGATGAGATGAGTGATCCCAGGAAAGTATCCTGGATTGAGAACCAGAAAACCTAGACCTTCTCAGAGCCTCTCTCAGTATGGCCCTGGAAGAATTCCAGCCTCCTTCATATATCAAATGTGTCATGTGTGTTAGATGATGATTTCTATTGTGTAGTAAGTTGCCATTTTTTAGAAGTGTTTTGCACTTTAAAAGATCAAGATTTTCAATTTGAGTAGGGCAGGTGATTTTTTTTTCTTATTTTACATGTGGGGAAACTGGGAAGTTTGAGATTGGCACTGAGAGGTTGAGTGAGTTATTTTTCCCAGTTCACCCTGTTACTGAATGGCAATGTTAAGATGAGACACTGAGGTTTTATCACCTGTAGCCCAGTGTTCTTTCTATATCATCTACTTTCATATCATTGAATCATGCATCTAGACCAGAAAGAGATAACCCCTCATTTTACAGATGAGAAAAGAGGGAGCCAGAGGAGATAAGTGATTTGCTAAAGTTCCCTCACTTCTGTATTAGCAGAAGATTTGAACCTAGTCTTTTTGGTTCCAAATCTTCCTCAAGATCCAGAATCCCATACTTGGGCCTCCATGGCTGAGCTATTACTACCACTGAGACCTGGCCAACTGGAAGATGGGCGCAAGATGGAAATGTTGTGCCACAGAATTTTTGCTAATCAGCTGGCATCTTGCCGAGACAGTGCTAAAGGACTATTCTATGGACCAGATGTAATTTAACTGATCACATTCTCTTCCCATTCTCTGTCCATATTCCAAGGCTTTGTTGCCACTATTGGGTTTTAGGGGATACAAGGACCTGTTTCCCTTCCTGTAATCATCTTCCTTTAAAGACTAGTGATGACCAATCACTTTCTCTCTCTTCTCTCTCTCTTCCTCCCTCCCTCCCCTCTTTCTTTTTTTCTTTTCTTTTATCTTTCTTTTTTTATCTCTCTATTCTAAACCTTTCTTTTTTTATCTCTCTATTCTTTTTTTTATCTCTCTATTCCCTACCCAGCAGAAAGCGCCTTCAGTAGGAGAGTCGAGAGCAAAGCACAAAACAACTTTGAAGAAACGAATAGCAGTTCTCAGAATTCAAGTGGTGAGTATAAGCCCCAGGTAGAGAGAGCTTTTCCCATTGACCTTCCTGCTTTACCATTACCCCATAAGGACTACCATGGTTTTCCCCAAACCCTCATGTAGCTTCAGATCCTGGGTCAACTTGCAGTGAATAGACCCACAGTAGAGCATATTTATCCCCAATATACCCAGCAGGTTCCTTAGATGCACTCCTATTGCTTCTCTACATTTCCAAGGGAAACTTGTGAATCCAGTCACATTAAAAAAGCTGCCCATCTGCCCCAGTGCACTGAGAGAAACTCATCCCGACACAGTGATGGGAAAAATAACCCTGCTTCTTCCCTTTAGGTTAGCCTTGAAGTAAGCT
Organism: Sarcophilus harrisii; assembly: GCF_902635505.1. Lineage (NCBI taxonomy): Eukaryota > Metazoa > Chordata > Mammalia > Dasyuromorphia > Dasyuridae > Sarcophilus > Sarcophilus harrisii. The sequence continues at coordinate 477,403,005 of NC_045427.1, read as the reverse complement.
GGTGAAGTCAGGCCTTATCCACACAGACCCAGGGGTAATATTGCTTGTAATAGTCCCTGTAAGAGGGAAGAGTGGGGTGGGAGAGATAAAGCTGGCCCCAGAGTCAGCCAGACGAAGCTTCATGCGCCTGTGCCTCCTCTCTGTTTCTCCCTTTCTCACACACATACACATAGACACACAGACCGTGGGATCCTGTATGAGTCACATAAATTCTTGGCATTCCCGGGGAATTCTCTATGATACTTTATAGAACAGTTCTGGCTTTCATGGCAGAAGAAGTTTCTTTATTAGGAGTTTTAAATACCAAGAAAATAATAGGTTTAGATCTCCCTAATGGGAACCACAAGCCCTGACCCATAGCACTTGAGCCTTAACCATAAAATAATTTCTAAAATGTTTTAAAATGGAGACTACATTTCACACTGTCTTATCTTTTTGAAGTCTTTTCACATCTGGGGTCCCCTAGGTTTCATTCAGGGAAGTAGGGTAGGGTATATTTTCTCCTATTTAGTGATGAACAAACAAAGACCTTGTTGAAGGTCACTAGTTTGTGGCAGAGCCCAGACTTGTGCCCTCAGTTTTTCTGACTCAGAGCCCTGTACTTTTTCTACTGTCCCACATCTTCTCTTTCTCTTTCTATCTGTTTGGATAAGAAGAGTCCCACAATGTGGGATACTAGGGAGGTGCAGTTTGTCTCTGCCCATTTAGAAGTCAGTTCAAGAGTAATATGAAACAGATATTCTTAAGACGGGACTTGTGGGATACAGACAGTAAAAGTTTCACAATCCTAGAAAAGGAGAGCTTTCTATGGGCTGGAGTAGCTAGGAAAATCTTTATAGAGGGACATGGAGCTTGAGCTTATCCTTGAAGGGTGGGTAGGTTTAGGAGACTGTAAGAATAACTGGCTGCAACAGAGATGCATAGTGGGGACCAGTGGGAGGTTAGGTTGGAGAGGTAGGGGAATTCATTGTGGGATGGGCTGCATCTTCATGCACAAAAAAGCCTTTTGGAGCCTGTCTCCACTAAATCTGTTTCTTATTTGCAGAAGCTGCAAGCCCCCTGATTTCCAACCCATTCCCGCTCTTGCAGAGTAAGTGATGGGCATCGGGATGGTGCCCAAGCTCTTTTGGTTGATACCAGCCTCTCAGTTGTGATGTCTCTCTTGGGGTGCCTGGGAAGCCTAGGGAAGGTTGTGGGGAGGAGGTATGGTATGGGCATTATCTAAGCATCTGTAGCTTGGGTTAGGAGCTCTTGAAAAATATGACCTAGTTTCCCATACTCTGAGCCTGGCATCTGGGTCATTTGGAGGCACTTGCTTGGACTGCAGTGGCTGGGATAGTTGGGCTGGATTGTGGAAGGGCCTGGTATTATGGGAGATGTTGACTTTCCCCAAGTTGCCTGTCTGGCAGTGGTGATTTACAAGTAAGCTGGTTATCTATTAAAGAAACACTTCATTGTATATCTAGAATTGTGTCTGGTAGACAGTTCTTCACTTGGTTCTTACTTCCTTTGTACCTCTGAAATCTGCAGTTCGGGGTCTGACTTCTCCCTTTTGTCCATCTTTCTCTCCCCACCCACACTTCTCGTCTCTCCCCCTCTCCCTTCCCATCTGTCTTCTTTCCCTTACCTTACTCCTATCTATAATTCTCCTAGTGCTTATTAAGTACCTGCTATGTGCTAGGCACTTCTCTGGGTACTGAATGATGAACAAAGACCTACCCTTTATCCTCAAGAAGGTTATTTTCCACTGGGAGGGGAATTTAACATGTGCACAGATAACATAGTACAAGGCAGACTGTAATGAGGAGAAAAGGAATTTGCTTTTCCTCTTTGCCTCTTAGTCTGGCTATTTTTTTTCTTGAGGGGATTTGGGGGGTTTCTTTAGGCTGGGACTGAGAGGTGACTTGAAGGGCATACTATGCCTGGATCTCAAACAGGAAGGCTTTTGCTCCACCCTTTTTGAGGGAGGATTGAGCAACATTCAACTGGCTTTAAAAGAGCAGGAGAGAGAACAGTTTCTGCAAAGAGTAGGAAAAACCAGGCCTTGACTCTTAAATGATTATTATCTGCCAGGGATGGAAGGCATAATTTAGGGAAGTAATCACTTGTCAGTCTTAACCCTGAGTTTTGTTGCTACCCCCTCACTTTTCATGCCTTTTGTTTCCAAATTGATTGGTGGGCTTCTGGTCAAGAATGAGATTGGTGAATTTATTCTCCTACGAATAATGCCCTTGGTTATCAAATGGAATTGCTTGGACATCTCTTCCATTACTGATTTCATTGTCTAGACATTCCCATCATGCCCTTTCCTTCCTTTTCTTCCTTTCTCCATCTCTTCTCCTTTTCCTCTTCAGCATCTCCCAGTCTTAGGACTTAAAGGGTGGGCAGAATGGATCCAGGAGGGAGCATATGTCTTCTGCCCCAAACCTAGGTGTGAGAGTTACTTTATCCAACATCTGGCCGCTCTATGAAAGGTCCCAGGCTTGCTGTTGTGTGGAAGATAAATAAGACACAATCTGTGCCATCAGAATTCTCACATAGCGGTAGGAGCAAGATAAGACAATCAGCAAGAATTAATTAAATAGCTGCTGTGAGCCAGGCGCTGTCCTGCATATGAGGAAAAAAGCCCATCCTCAAGGAGGCCTTCTCTGGGAAAATGACACACACAAGTGCAAACCCATTACATTCAGACTCATTTCATGGGGACATCAGTGGAGGTTGGGTGGTGGTAGTCAGGGAGGCCCCATAGAGGAAGAGGTGCTTGATGTGATACCAAGATAGAATACCAGCCTCTGCAGGATACACTGCAGGAGATGGGCAAGTGGAAGCAAGCGTGAGAAATAATCCCTTCCAGGGATGCTCAGAAGAAAGAGAAACAGCCTGTTACAGTGAAAAGGGTCCTGGGTTCCAATCCCATCCCCTGTGTAATCGGGCTAGCCCTTTCCCTCCCCTCAGTTTCTTCATCTGAGCTCTGAGGTCACACCTCTAAGTCTGTGATCCTCAGGTGGCATTCTGACTGGGCCTGGAAGGACAGAGTTGGGGAACGCAAGAAAAGAGAGATGGGGTCAGGATGGGATAGCATATTGTAGGTGGACAATATATGGCGTGTCTGTAAGGGTGCACATCTTGCAAGCCACCAAGATATCCAGTGACTTCTCTCAGTGAAAGGTTAACCAGATGTCCTGTCTTTCCCCCGAGCTGCAGTCCCATCTGCCCTTTAGTTAGTCCCTGAAAGAAGCTCGATAGTTCTGTCGACAGTCCTGAACTGGTAGACTTCCCAGGGCTTGGGCCCATGGCTCCTTGGGCCTCTGCGCCACTTGCCACGAAGAGCCAGAGCTTAGGAGTCCACGGCACTCTGATTTCTCTGGTTGGTGAGCAGCCCTGCCTTCACATATCCCACAGCTTAGGAAGGGTTTCTCAGGTCTCCTTTATTTTCTGTTCTTCCATCACTTCCTTTCAGAAATGTAAACAAAGGCCTCAGTCACTCTCTGAGCTTGATAATTATTATTATTTTAAAATCTCCCTGTGGTGCCATTTAACCTGCCCAAATATATCACTTTTAGGTCAAAAGGAAATAGCCTAAGAGAATCTGTCAGTTCCCTCCTTAAAAATACAGAATTGGAGAAGAGCTATAGATACAAAAGCAGAATGTCCCAGGAAGTCGGTCTTCTCTTCTGGAGAAATCTGGAAGGCCATAAGCACACAGCTGCAGGACAGGCAGCAGGGCAGGTGTCTGATGGACATGCTCTAGGCAGGTGGAGGTGCAGGGCTCTGAGGGAAGCCAGCCGGCAGACAGCAGCATGAACATATGCACCGCGCAGCCTCGTGCTGATTGTAACCAGGTTGAAATGGTTTTTCCCAAACAGAACCTTACACCTGCGGCGCTTGTGGGATCCAGTTCCAGTTTTATAACAATCTCCTGGAGCACATGCAGTCCCATGCAGGTAAGCCCTGGGCGGGTAGGTGGCCGAGAGCCAAGTTCCTCTGGCAAGGAGAGCCAAGGCCAAGGACCCAGGGTCTGTGTTGCCCCCGAAGGCAGCCAGCATTTACCTGTGAGGTAGCCTGTCCTGTGGGGGGGAGGGGAGGCCCACACACATCAGGCACTCTCCCCATAGCCAAATGAGAGTTTTATTCAAATCCAGTACAGCAGACAGAGCACAGGTCCAGGAATTAGAAGATAAAGGTTCTGGTTCTGGTTCTCCCAGTCACTTCCTATATGATCTGGGCATTTTAGAGCCCTCTAGACCTCAGTTTACCCATCTCTAAGATGGGGATAATAATACTAGCTCGCCCAACTTCACAAGGCAGCCATCATCACATATGTGAAAGTACTAAAAAAAACTATTCCAGTAAGTTGGATTGTCATTAGAGCTTGTCTAACTGAGTCAGGGTTGAATTCTGGCTTCAAAGCCCTGGGTCTGGCTACAGCACCAGACAACCTATCTCTAACACTTAAGTTTGATCTATGACCAAATTGTTAAATCAATGAATCCCAGAATTTAGAGTTGGAAGAAACCTTAGCATCCATCTAGTTTAACCATAAAATGTCTCCTAGAGCATAACTTGATAAAGAGTCTTGTAGTCTTTGTTTAAAGGTGTCCAAGGAGGGAGAAGCCACCAGCTTTCTAGCTCATTTTACTTCTAGGTGGCTAGTCAGACTGAAAGGAAGTTCTTCCTAACAGCAAGTCTGAGTTTGCTTCTAATCATTGTTCCTGGTTTTCTCCTGAAAGTTAGATTCTTCAGAATTGATGACCACTCTCAGTTTTCTCCTGAATCTTTTCTTCTTCAGACTAAACACCCCATTTCCTTCTGCTGTACCTCATGTGACAGACTCAGGGCCCTGACCATTCCCATTGTTCTCCTCTACAGTTTATCACTGTCCTTCTACACTGTGTGCTCACACCTGAACAGAGTATATCAATTGAAGTCTGACCCATAGCAGAGGGACTAGTGACTTCTCATTCTTAGACATCTTTTTGTTTTGCCTCTGCCTCTCTATTCCATCCTTCGTGGCCAAGACCCTGTTTTCAGCAGGCTTATCAGCTTATCATCTGGCCGTTTCCTCCTACAACCCCCACAGCCTCCCCGCACTCTGGGCAATGAGTGATGATGCTACTCTTTTATTTTAGTAGGCACCCATGGAGACTGAAATATCTTTAACATCTAGAGGAGTATAGTTTTGAGAGTGAAATATCAGGCAGCGGAGTGGGTGGGCATTTTTTTTTTCAGTAGGGATTCCTGCCTTATATCTCTTGGTGCCTGCTTATGAAGTTAATCAGTACTGGTAGTAATTACATTACACTTGGATTGCTAATGGTGGCCCTGGGCAAGTGGCCCGAACAGTTTCCTGTGCCATAGGTTTCAGAGGCTCCAGTAATTCCACCCTTTTGTTCCTCCTGGGAAGGTTAGAGATCATTCTGTATTCTGGCAAGAGTATCAGCTTTATACCCCCAGGGGACTTAACTCGTCTAATTAAGTTCACTCTGCTGAGAAAGGTGCAAAGGCAAGAGTGGAACTTGTTGGGAGCATATTAAATTAGAACTCTCTCCAGCTTATTCATCCTAAGAATAGTAACTATCTTCATTTCATTAGCTGAATGGCCCTATGAGATAGATCCCTACTTCCTCCAACAGTGTCATCTCAGGCAACAATGTAGGTCTTTAAATCTTCTGAGTGGTCACCTTCCCCTAGCCCGGGACAAATTAAGATTCTATTCTCCTGTCTTCAGAAGAGCCAGATGCCATAACCTTGGATAGGAGGGGTCGGCAACCTATGATATTTATTTTACCCATTGCAGACTGGTTGTCGCTGTTTTCTTTTACTCTTAGTGAGGACTTTTTTAACCATTCATCACTTCTTGTCTTATATTAGAGACTGGACACAAGAATAACCTTCTTGCCCCATTCTCCTCTGCCTTCCATGTTATCTTATAAACCATCATTATGCTGCTGAGTGTAAAGCACGGAGATCTAATTCCTACTACCAGGGGAAACTGAGGCTGTTGGTTTGATTGCATTCAGGAGTTCTGAACTGCAGCAGGGTCAAAACTTATCAAGTTTTCATATTGCATCAACTTCACTATAATGAGCTTCTAGGAGGTGGAGGCCACTAGGCTGCGTAAAAAAGGTAAAACAGAACAGATCAAGTGCTTCTGTGCCAGCCACTCATGGTGTTGGATCTTTGAATGATTACCGTACTTCCTGCCTGAGTGAAACAGGGAGACTGAGTCTTTGAGAAAAGTGAGGGGTCAGGGTAGAGAGAGAGAAGTGAGAAAGGTGAAAGGTAATCTTAAACTAGCTCTTTGAAAAAGGTCACATACCCTGACCTGTGGCTATTTTCTCTATCAGTCTACTGGGACAGGTTCCCTTCTGCCCCCAACAAACTCAGCCTGCTGCCTTCTTGATTTGGGGGATGTGGGGGTGGCAGTTGGGGTTAAATGAGTTGCCCAGGATCACACAGCTAATAAGTATCAAGTATCTGAGGTCAGTTTTGAACTCAAATGCTCCTGGTTCCAGAACTAGTGCTCTGTCCACTGTGCCACCCAGCTGCCTCTGCCCTCTGACTGGTAGATGATGGATTGTTAGAAAGTTACTCTTGGATCATTTGTATCCAGAATAATATCCAATTGTCTCTCCTTCAAGTCTTCATTTGGCTCAGCATGGAAAGCAGGTTTCTATGGACAAACCAAGTCTGTGCAGGTGCTGGGTTTCCATTTCTATGGCTCATATAAAAAATAGAGAGGACTCCAGGAATGGCCCTTTCATGGGAAGGTTGGTTCTGGGGGTTGGAAAGGCCCCCAGGTGGGTTGCTTGGAAGCCTAGTCTTAAGGATATTCCCAGTCCAAGAAATGGGGTTGAGGACCAGTAAGAATTCTTTAGAGGAAGATGTTCAGGATTTAGAGTATCTTTGAAGAGAGAAGAAATGTTTCCTGCCAATTCTTCTTCCTATTTCTTACTTTTGGCATTCTTCTCCTCTTTTCCTTCCTCTTTTTTTTCCTTCCTCTTTTCACTATCCTTTTCCCTTCTTCTCAGTATTTCTTGGTTTCTGCACTCTGCCTTTTCCCCCACCTCGTGTGCCTTCCAGGAAACTAAGAATGTGAGGATAGTATGTGTTTGAGTGTGAGAGACAGGTGTCACCCAGTGACTTCCTGGTCCCAGGAAACAGATATTTTTCCAATTAAATATCAAAACTAGTTAGGAAGAGGAATATGAAATAAGTTGATTTGTTGCTGTTTTTCAGGCATGTCCAACTTTTTGTGACCTTATTTGGGGTTTTCTTGGCAAAGATACTACAGAGGTTTGCCATTTCCTTCTCCGACTCATTTTTACAGATGAGGAACCTGAGGCAAGTAGTGTTGAGTGACTTGTCTAGGTCACCCAGATAGTAAGTATCTAAGGCCAGATTTGAATGCAGGTCTTCCTGACTATAGACCCAACATTCTAGCCACTGCACCACCTAGCTGAGTCCTGTTAGTTTCAATGGTGGCCTGGATGTTGGACAGAGCTGCAAAATATCATTGAAACCAAGTAGTGTTTCATCATGGCCCACATTTGATGTTTCAGTGGTGGAGGCTTCCCTTTAGAGTTCTGGGGCAAGGATGCAGGGCAGGTGGAGCCGAAGATCATTCAGAGACCAAGAGACCTGAGACCAGGAGACCTAAGGACACAGAGGCCTGGGTGTCTGAGAGTTTAACCATGGGTAGCAAGAACCAGGATATGGGCGTTTTTACTTCTGTTCAAATGAGAAAGACATAACTACCTTGCACATAGGAGCAAGGGAGAAGTTTCCAAAGGTGGGAGTCTTTAAGGAAGAAAACAGCTCAAAAGGCTCATATACCATACAGTATGTATGAGAGGATAGCCCCTTGTAATAAGAAGAGTGCTGGACTGGGGTGGGGAAGCCCTGGATCTTGTTCTAGCACATGTGGACTATGTGGACAGGTCATTGCCCCAGACCTCAGTTTCGTCATTTGTAAATAGAGGAGCTTGGACTAAGTGCTCTCAAAGGACCTTTCTAATGCCAAAAATTCAGAAGTTGGATTCTAGACAAATGGTTAGCATGCCCAAAGTTACTTCATTTTGTCTCCTAAGGGAACCACCATCTTTTTTGTTGCCCCACTTTTATCATCCTTCCCTCCACCAGTCTGTCATGAGGTCATATATATTTTATCTTTAAAATATCTCTTGCTATATCCCCCTCTTTCTACTGTCCTTTCAGTCATCATCCATCTTTACAAACCTTCCATGTTTGTAACCTCAAACTCACAATTTCTCCCCACTTCTATTCCATTCAGTCAGTCATCAAGTCATATCTTTTCTTCCTCCAAAATATCTTTTATCTATATTTGTATCCCCTTCTCTTCACTTACATGACTGCTGTCCTAGTTCAAACTATCATTACATCTAGTATGGATCATTATATTAATAGCCTCAAAATGGTCTTTCTCCTCTCTCACCTCTCTCTCAAATCTTCCCTTCTTCGTCCCAGCAAACTGTTGTCTATGTTGCTAGTAAAATATCTTACCAAAGCACAGTTCTGGTAATATAACTTCCCTGCTCAAAAATCTTCAGTGCTTCTTTGTTGCTTCAAGAATAAAACACAATTTTATCAGCATGGGATTTTCCCCCCATGTCCTTTATTTTTTTAAATAAAATTTTATTTTATCTCAATTACATGTAAAAACAACTTTTAGCATTCTTTTTTAGAAAAGTTTTGAATTTCAAATTCTTTCTTCTCCATCCTTTCTGAGACGGTAAGCAACCTAATAAAGGTTATACATGGGTAATCATATCAATATTTCCATATTTGTCATATTGTACGAGAAGACAAGAGGAAGGAAGAAAGAGAAAAAGAAAGAAGTTGTTTCAGTGTATATTCAGACCACATCAATGTTTTCTTTGGAGGTGGATAACATTTTTCATCTTGAATCCTTTGATGTTGTCTTGGATCATTGTCTTTATGAAAAGAGCTAAGTCATTCATAGTTCTTCATCTTCAAATATTGCTGTTTCTGTGTACAGTGTTCTGATTCTCCTCACTTCACTCAGCATCAATTCATGTAAGTCTTTCCAGGTTTTTCTAAAATCTGCCTGCTCATCATTCCTTCAGCACAATAATATTCCATCACAATTTCACAACTTGTTTAGCCCTTTCCCAATGGAAGGGGATTCTCTCAATTTCTAGTTCTTTGCCATCACAACAAGATAAGCTTGAGATACCTTAGTATCATGTCATTGCACAGGATTCCCATCTCTGCCCTCCCTCCTCACTTTTGTGTCTTAAAATTCCTAGCTTCTTTCAGGGCTCACATCAGATGGTCCCTTGTTCCTATCATGGCTCCTTAGGTTCAGGGTGCTCTCAAATTATTTTATATTTATCTATCTGTGTACATAGTGTGCTCCCTCAGGACTTTATATGCTGCTTAAGGAAGGGGTGTATTTTTCATTTTTATCTTTGCATCTCCAACATCAGCCTAGTGCCTTCCACAAAATAAGGACTTTGTTTGGGGGAAGGGTAAAGTTAAAAAAGGAAACAACTTTGAGAAATTGACTCTTGAAATATTTCCTTTGATATTTATGTGTGTGCAGATATCCATTAATTGGGTCACTTAGTGAATCAGTCAACAAATATTTCCAGGGCACCTACTCTGGGCAGCAGGGAGTTGTGCTAGATACAGGAGGGTGAGGGTAGGAGTCATTCCAAAAATGAGTAAAACCTTGTATTGGTTTATTGTCTAGTAGGAAAAATAAGATAAACAGCCCTATAAAAGTTCGCTAATAACAGAAAGCCTCATGTGCTCAGTGTCAGATGAGACATAGAAATAAACAGGAAGTGTTACAGAAACTCAGAGGCGAGAGAAGCCTTGGGATGCTCAGGGAAAATTTCCTGGACGAGGTGGGTCTAGGAAGAGAAGCAGTGGCCTGACTGACAGTCCCTCAATTAAAATCTTAGAGACATGAAAGGCCAGACATAAGCAGAAGTCTGGAACAGAGGGTGTGGGTTAGGGGACTGTGAGAGAGAAAAAACCTGGAGGGATTGTTAGGAAGCCCTTGAATCGCTCTGACATGAGACTTCTGGGAGTAGCCCTGTACGACATGGGCAGATCAGTCTACCCTCGGTGGGCCTCAGCCTCCTAATTGATAGAGTAAGCAATTGGGACTAGATGATCTGTGAGACTGCACTGAGCACAGTGCCAGGTACTTAGTGGATGCTTAATAAATGCTTATTGACTTGTAGGAACTTGGCAAATCACCTAACCTATCAGCCTTAGTTTCCTACTCAGTTAAATGAGGATGATAATGATATCAAAGCCATGGGCTGTTGTAAGGATCAAATGAGATAATATGGATAAAGCACTTTGTATACCTTAGAGCGCCATAACTATTAGCTATTGTTGTTATTATTTTAATTATTATTAGCAGCTATGTTCCAGGTTGGGTTTCTCTTCTCTTGAGAATAATGAAATCCTCTGAACTCCAGTTCTTGACAGCAGAATTGTTGGCCCTCCAGCCTTTCCCTTAGTGACTTTTAGAGGCTAAACTGTAATTAGGGAAGATTATAGGTGCATCCTCATCCCCAAACAGCAACACAATGGAGAGAAGCAATTAAAATGCAAATTGGTGCCTGAGTTTCTGAGCTAGAACAGCAAAATACAAAAGGGGGGGGGGGCTTATTCTATAATTATACAGTACAATATACAGCTCTGACTTCCTTTAGACTGCTTTGTTCAGGTCTGGTGCTACTGTATAATGCCTTCCTGGCAATCCAGTACACAGGAATAAAAGGGACAGCTAGGCTGAACTGGGATTAAAAGCTTGGTGCCATTGAATGAATTTGAGGAGCCATGATCTGTGCAGTTTACAACCTGCCTGATAAGGAGGATCAAGCCCAAATACATAAATCTCATTAACTTGGTATTGAATCAGAGAGGGTAATTCCCTCTAATAAACTACCTTCTCAGTTTCCTATCCAGAAAGCTTCTGCTCTCACCCTGCCTTGCCATGGACAGTGGACAGTGTGTTTGTGGTTGTGACTCATAGGTGTCAGAGCTGGAAGGGATCTTGAGACCACAGTAGAAGGGACTTTGTGGCTAAGGGATCTGCACAAGTTCCACAGGTGGTGAAATCAGAGAGGATATTTGAACCCAGGTCTTCTTGCTCAGAATTTTATACTGTGTTATGGAAAAGGATTTCAAAATACAAAATACTGATTACGGGCTAGAAGGACCTTGAACATAGACTGGTAGACTCTACGATGGTCAGGGTACTAAAATATAAAATGTCCGAGCTTCAAGGGCCTTTCCTTGGTACTTAGAACATCAGAACCTGAATAGCCTTTGGAACATCAAATATCAGGGCTCGAAGGAGCCTTGGAAATAGAATATAGACGGCCCTTTGGAAGAGAGTGTTAGACCTCTAAAAGTCATTGGGATGCAATGTCAGAAATGAAACAGGCTTAGAACTCAGAATGTAACTCAGAATGTTAGAACTAGAAGGGGACTTAAGAACTCAGAATGTTAGAGTAGAAGAGACCTCAGAATATAAGATGTTGGCTCTAGAAAGGTCTTTAAAATACAGAATGTCACAGCTGGAAGATACCTTAAAACATAAGATGTTGGAGCTAGAATAGATCTCAAAACACAGAATGTCAGACTTTAGAACACAAGTTGTCACAGCTAGAAAGGGCCTTAAATCACAGTGTCAAACCTGGAAGATACCTTAGAACACAGCATGTTGGAGCTAGAATGGATCTTAAAACACAGAATGTCAGACTTTAAAACACAAGATGTTGGAGCTAGAATGAACCTTAAAACACAAATGTCAGAGTTAGAGACTTTAGAATAAAAGATGGCGAAGCTAGAAAGGCCTTAAAACACAGGATGATGGAACTAAAAGTGTGTCTTAGAATATAGACTGTCAGAGCTAGAAGAGACCTTAAAACACAAGATATTGAAACAAGAATGGACCTTAAAACATATCATCAGAGCTAGAAGAGACCTTAAAATACAGGATGTCAGAGCTAAAAAGGTCTTAGAATAGAGAATATCAGAGCTGGAAGAGACTTCAGAATGCAGAATATCAGAGCTAGAAGAGACCTTAGAACATGGGATGTAGTAGCAGGGAGGGACTTTAGGATACAGAAGCACAGAGAATGACAGGGCAGAAAGGAACCTTCCAGACCAATTAGTCCAACCCTCTCATTTTATAGAAGACAAAATTGAGGTCCAGAGGAAGTGGAATAGAAAGTGGAATAGGACTGAGCATGCTCACATAGCAAGTTAGTGGGAGTGAGAGTGATCAGGAAACCACTTGGAAAAAAGTTGCCAAGGTGGGTCCAAGAGTCAGTTTTATAATCTTCCTCTCTGTTGGTGGATTCTGGCCATCTCTTTAATTGGAAGAAAAACCACCCAGAGCTGGGGACATAAACTTGTTACCCTCTTTCCTAATGGAAGGCTGCCTCCGTGGTCCTGTCTGGATCTGGGAGCTTGGACCCTGGCCGGGGATGAGAATATCCTTTTGAGCCAAGGCTTAGCCATCACCTTCTTTTGTGTCTTACAGCTGACAATGAGAACAACATCGCCTTCAACCAGCCACGGTCGCCTCCAGCTGTGGTGGAAGAGAAGTGGAAGCCACAGCCTCAAAGGAACAGTACCAACAACAGTATGTAGTGAGGGTGGCTCTCTGGGGCCTCTATCTCCTCCCAGGCTCTCTCCCTGCCTCTTCCCGGGCTCTCTCCTTGCCCCTGCCTTGGTGCAATAACACAGATAGAGCACTTTGTGGGCTTCAGAGCCATCACTATTACCATTTTTATCTTTAATTATGATTAGAAGTTCTCAAGTTGTCCCACCTTGGAGAAGAGAGGCAGGAGAGGAAAAGGCACACTTTATAGATGCAGAAACCGTGGCCCATCGAAGCTGATAGGTTTGGATCTGGAGTCAGGAAGCTCCATGGCTGGATTATCCGGCCAAGTCACTTCCCCTTTTGTTTTCCCTCTGGAAAAATGAACGTGTGAGAGAGGTTCACTTTACCAGGAAAATGCCCCTGTCTCCCTCAGGGCTTTTTTTTTTTTTTTTTTTTAAAGACTTTCCATGTTTTCAGGTGTGGAGACCAGTAGGAGGTTGATGTGGTAAAGTCTTCAGTCCATTCCCTCCTATGAAAATGGGGATCATGTGAGCACCTACTGCTCAAGGCTGTTGTGAGGATCAAATGAGGGCATAGTGGTAAAAGCACTTAGTGTGGGGCCTGGCACATCGTAGGTGCCAGGTAAATGAGAGCTGTCATTTGTGTTTATATCATGTGTAGGGAAGGAAATTGGATTGCACTTCTCCCAAGGGTCCTTGGCTAGGAATAATCACTCTCCGCTTTGTCCCCCCATCTCCGTAGCTTCCGTGAGCGGCTCGGTTCCCAACAGCACCATCCCAGAGAAGGAGCGGCAGAACATCGCGGAACGGCTGCTGCGCGTGATGTGTGCGGACTTGGGCACGCTGAGTGTGGTGAGCGGGAAGGAGTTCCTCAAACTGGCTCAGACCCTGGTGGACAGCGGCGCCCGCTACGGCGCTTTCTCAGTCACTGAGATCCTCGGCAACTTCAACACGCTGGCCTTGAAACACTTGCCCCGGATGTACAACCAGGTGAAGGTGAAGGTCACCTGCGCACTGGGCAGCAACGCCTGCCTGGGCATCGGCGTGACCTGCCACTCACAGAGCATCGGCCCCGACTCCTGCTACATCCTCACGGCCTACCAGGCTGAGGGCAATCACATCAAGAGCTATGTCCTGGGTATCAAGGGCGTGGACATCCGGGACAGCGGGGACTTTGTGCACCACTGGGTCCAGAATGTGCTGTCTGAGTTCGTGATGTCTGAGATCAGGACGGTCTACGTCACGGACTGCCGGGTGAACTCGGCCGCCTTCTCCAAGGCCGGCATGTGCCTTCGCTGCTCAGCCTGTGCCTTGAACTCGGTGGTGCAGAGCGTGCTGAACAAGCGGACGCTGCAGGCCCGCAATATGCACGAGGTGATCGAGCTGCTAAATGTCTGTGAAGACCTGGCCGGCTCCACAGGCCTCTCCAAGGAGACCTTCGGCTCCCTGGAGGAGACCTCGCCGCCGCCCTGCTGGAACTCGGTGACCGATTCCCTGCTGCTGGTGCACGAGCGCTATGAGCAGATCTGTGAGTTCTACAGCCGCGCCAAGAAGATGAACCTCATCCAGAACCTGAACAAGCACCTCCTCAGCAACCTGGCTGCCATCCTGGCTCCTGTGAAGCAGGCCGTGATCGAGCTGAGCCACGAGAGCCGGCCCACCCTGCAGCTGGTGTTGCCCACCTACGTGAAGCTGGAGAAGCTCTTCACCTCCAAGGCCAACGACGCCGGGGTTGTCAGCAAGCTCTGCCACCTCTTCCTGGAGGCCCTCAAGGAGAACTTCAAGGTGCACTCAGCTCACAAGGTCGCCATGATCCTGGACCCCCAGCAGAAGCTGCGGCCCGTCCCACCCTACCAGCATGAAGAGATCATTGGCAAGGTGTGCGAGCTCATCAACGAGGTGAAGGAGTCCTGGACCGAGGAGGCGGACTTCGAGCCTGCCTCCGCCAAGAAGCCCCGGGCCTCCGGCGAGGCCGCCACCGCTCAGGAAGATGACCGGTTTGGGAAAAATGAAGTCTATGACTATTTGCAGGAACCTCTCTTCCAGTCCACCCCTGACCTCTTTCAGTACTGGTCCTGCGTGACCCAAAAGCATACGAAACTAGCCAAACTTGCCTTTTGGCTGCTCGCGGTGCCCGCTGTGGGGGCCAGGAGTGAGTGTGTAAATATGTGTGAGCAAGCACTTCTCATTAAAAGGAGGCGGCTTCTTAGCCCCGAAGACATGAACAAACTCATGTTTTTGAAGTCCAACATGCTTTAAAACTGTCTTTTAGTTTAAAAATAATAATAATAATAATAATAACTATAAAACACTGTCGCAATCAAAGAAAAGGAATTTAAGTTCTAAACACTGTGGACCTCATTATAAATGCCCCTGGAAACTTAAGTGCTTTTTCTATGTGTATATACATGAGTGTGTGTACGGCACACGGGCGTGTATGTACATATGTACGTATACCATATGGATAAATACACATACATTGTGTATGGGAATATGTGGTTCGTGGGTCTCTATGCAGACCGTGGAACCTCATACGTGCATACACATATATCCCCCGTGCTCATGGACACATACTCGCGTGTACATGCTGCACTCTGTGGGGTATACGAGGAAAAATGAGTGTATGTGAGAGAGGGAGTACTTTACCAGGAAAATGCTTCTTGTCTCCATCAGGGCTTTTTTTTTTTTTTTTAAACAGATTCTCCATGTTTTCAGGTGTGTAGACCAGTAGGAGGCTGATGTTGTAAAGTCTTCAGGCAGCTGAGATCTAAAAGTGACTTGAAGTTTCTTTGATTTCTCCTCCCTTTCCCCTTCAAACCTCTATCTTCCCTTTCCTATCCCCTCCTCCCTCACCCTCTCCCCTTTGGGGCTGTCTTGCCATGGATATTTGAATCTGCATTAAGTGGACAATATCTGCACTGGACTTTGCTTTTCCAATTACCTTGTATATTTTCAGGGCATTGATCAGCCGCCTTCCTAACATCTATCCCATGTTATAAAGGCAGCTGCGTTCTAGAAACACACCTATCTCTCAGATCAGGAAAGGAGACATTATGGAAACAAATAGGATTTTTTGCTTTTTTAAAATATAAGATGGAGAAGAAAAATTTTCAGAAAAGTAGTTACTCTAGTAAACTGTCTCCATACATTAGTTTTTTGAGGTTTGTTTGGTTTTTTTTAACATTTTAGTGGGTTTTAACCTTTCTTTAATTTTTATTTTTGTTTTTAAAGTTTGATTTTAGAACCCTCTAGGAGGCACTGAATGTCTGTAACTTATGTTTATGGTTTTTAAAAAATATATATCTTTTCCCTTCCTCCCTTCCTTTTGCCCCTTCTCCCCAAGTCATACTGTAAACTAGCTCATCTCCGTGGCGTAAGTGACAGGCTAACATTTTTACTAAGCCTTCCCTGTATAGTCCAGATCTCCAAAGGATGAATTCCTTCCGAAGGCATGGGGGCGAGCGGGTCGGGGTGGGGGGTTGGGGCCTAACGATGCAGAGGATTCCATGATTTCACAAGCATAGCATCGCATCTGGTGGAAGCATGTGGCTTAGGATACCTTCTGAATGTAAGTGAAAAGCATATTCCCTCCTGGTTCGTTTTGCCTCATTCATCTCCGGTACCAGGAATGTCTAAAAATACCTATAGTGCATTACACTACTCATCACATCACTGAATTGTTGTAGCTCATTAGAGGCCTGTGAGTTGATCAGAGTTCATGTCCAGCGGCATGTCAGACCCACAGCTTCCCCCTTGTCCTTGGTCCTGCTACCCAGAACCCTCAGAGCAGGGGGCGCAAGTTGGTCAGTCCCAGGGTTCCTGATGTTTGACTCAGAATCCCATTCCTACAAGGCAATAGGACTGGGTGCCCTGTGGGCCTCTACAGACTCCGTGCCAAAGTCCAGTGTCAGGGGATTTTGCCTTTAGGAGTGTATTTATATTGAGCCTGGCTTGATTACATCATTTTTGGGGTCCCTCCCAGTTGTGAAATTTTTATTTCTCTTCCCTACACATGGGGATTTGAAATCTATGGACCCAGTGGACGGGCGGTGACCTGTCTGGGCTGATCCTGGAGATGCCGGTTCTCCACTTGGTACCCTCATCCTCACTGGATAGAGATGGGCTGGAAAGGCTCAGAACTCTGTCTCTTGAGGCTTATGTACTGTATGGCCTTTGATCTGCATGTTTAAGGTAACTCTCTTGGGGTGTAGCCTTCCTCTGCTCATCTTTATTTTGGGAAGAGTTGAGGCTCTTGTTGGCCCTTTCAGAAAGTGACCCCAGATGGTTTTCCTACATGATTTGCCTTGTTTTCAAAGAAATTCTAACAGCTTAGGTAAGGAATATCTATATCATCAATAACTTATGCATTACCCTATTTTACCATGAGATACCTCTGCAATCAAAGGCCTCATGCCATGAGGAGGGAAAGTAGAAATCCTATCTATAATAAGCAATTCTTGAATTCC
Organism: Sarcophilus harrisii; assembly: GCF_902635505.1. NCBI lineage: Eukaryota > Metazoa > Chordata > Mammalia > Dasyuromorphia > Dasyuridae > Sarcophilus > Sarcophilus harrisii. The sequence continues at coordinate 477,385,900 of NC_045427.1, read as the reverse complement.
CTCCTTCCCTGTGCCATCAGTAGGAGTGAGCTTGGTTGAAAGTTAGTGAGCCCTAGGCCCAGATCATCACCTTTAGGGAAAGGAGGAATCACTTTGATTTACAGATTCTGTCTCCAGAATCTTCCCTAATCTTTCCATCCATATTTAAAAGGAAAAATCATCAAGGTAGTTGGTGGTTTCTGCATCTGAGTTAATTGTATCATTTTCTTAAAAGGAGGTGATGATCTGGGAGAGCATAGTGGGAGGGATTTTGCTGTATTTTTTCCCTCCCAAGTTGCTCCTGTGTATGATTTACTGTATCCAGGGAAATGAACTTTGTATGTGATTCTTAGACAAGTGTTTGGCCCCTACCACTCTGAAGCTTAGAAACTGTACTGCGGTGAAAATGTTTATTTTTAAATTCAAAGTAAACAACCAATCTTACCTCGTTTTTGCCTCATCCCCTGCTTTCCCTCACCAACATCCAGGGATTGGACTGTCCCCTCTCATTCTTGAGATTTTAAGTGAATTCCACTTTGTATTTTTTTTCCTTTCTTGGGAAGCTTGCTGCTTCTTGTAAACTTAGTCTCCAAAGGGCTGTGAAAGGGGAACAATTAATTAATGGGTTTGGTGAAGATTTCTCTCTTCTTCCCTCTGCTTCCCCAGAAATTGGCACTGGGGACTGGAGAGACCTTGACAAGAGTCTCTTGGCTAGAGTTCTCATGCAAGACAAATGCCATTACAAAGAATTGCATGTCACAGCCAGAAAATAGCCATGGCCTAGCCAATCCCTCCCCCCTTCCAACCCCCATCCTTGTCTTAGTCTCAGCAATATTCAGTTGTTCCAGATTTTAACACAGCCAAAGAATTTGGACAACTCCTTTAGCATTCAGTCGCTAGCACAGCATTTGACCTATCATAGGAGTTTTGTGATCTTGGGGATTGATGAGATGTCTCTAGCTTGACCACAGGGCCTGAAGGACAACATCTAAGGTGAAATTGTTCTCAGGTCCTCCACAGAATGGTGCCTGTGGTTTGAAAAGGACAGTTCTTACAGAACCTCTGAATCTCCAGGATAAAAAATGTTCTGGGCCTGTATTGTTTTATAGAAATATAAAACACCTAGGTGATGGATAGTGATCCAGCATTTCCATCCTCATCCCCTTTTCTCTCTTTGCCAACAAGGTTGCTCTGGGTACCTCTTCCTCTCTACCATCTAGAAGTTTACCACCTGTAAAGCAATCCTGAAGCATTATTTCCTTCTTTCCTGAGAGACCCTAGACCCAGTAAGGACCAGTCTATAAGACATCCAAATGGGAGGAATGTAGGTCTTTATGCTGTTCTTCATTTCTCATGCTGGTGAGACAAAGAAAGCATGTAGGCTTCCAGAATAATAACGGGGGCTACAGTAGCCACCCACACTAGACCACCTGGGCATTTCCATCAGAGAAGCACCAGGTGTCCCTTTTTGCCCCACAACCTTCTGCTTTTGCTCTCTTTCAGAAGCACTCTGTGTCCACCTCATTCATTGCATTACCATCTTAGTCAGCCGTGGGTGTTGCTGCTCTGACTAGGCAAGAAAGGATGAGGTTCTTGGTGGGGTGGGCCCTTCTTCATTGTGAAAGTCCCTGCCTCTAGCCTAGTATGGACTCCTCCCAAGAGAGTTCTTAAAACTTATGTCAGACACCTTTAGGAAGAAACACAATTTCAGGGAACACCTTCATCTAGGACACTAAACCCCTCCCTGTTCTTGTGAGTTGGTATTATTCCCTTATTCTTTTACCTTGGGAAAGTTTTGGTATGTTCAGCCAAGACAGCTCCCTTTTAAGTGACTCAAGGAGCCCTCATGGAGGGTTAGAGGAAGAAGTGGGTGTAGGGAGTGGATGATCATTGTGAGCGACAAGGTCGAACCCTCCAATCCCAGTCTCCTGAGAGGCAGAGAAGGGGCCCAGCCATAAATGTCTCTGGGGTCCAGCCTTAGGAGGCAGGAGACTACGTCAGCACTTTGTAGCTCTGAGTCTGGGAAAGCAGGCTTCTGGAGAGAAACACATAAAGCTGAGTGTACCTGATGGGCAGAGACAGAATGAACACAGAGAATCCTGGAGAGGGGTTGGATGTGAATAAAAGCCAGCGAGAGTTGGCTCCTATGGAGCAGCAAAGAAAGTTGGGGCAACTTGATGGGATGCTGCTCTGTAGAAAGACAGGCTTTCTTTCTAGGAAATGGCCATAATTCAAAGCATCTTAACTGCTCTGTCAGTTGCTTTGAACCCAACTAGACAGAACCTCTACCCCACCCCCATTTTCCCCCCAAAATAATTAGGCTGTGATTTTTTAACATTTGTTTCTGTCTCAAATAGCTGCTGTGTTCTCATCTCTGGGGAAATTTCTGAAGGATGAGACTTAGGGTTTGAGGAGAATCTCCCTGCCTGTCTACCAGGCCAGGAGCTGGCTGCTAGATCCTCCCCTCCAATATTCCCCACCTCCCATTGCCTGGGAATCATAACCAAGAAATTTTGTTCAGTTTTTCCTGCAACCGTGAGGCTCGTGGTCCCAGAAGAGGCCCAAGCCAACCCCGTGCCACCAGCCTTGTCCTAAAAGCAGCATGGGTCATTCCGAATGAGCAAGTCTAATAAGTTAGCTGGCCTGCCCTCCTTCTTTCCTCCTCTCCCTCTCTCTGCTTACTCCTCCTCCGTGACTGTAGCACTTGTTTTGCTAGGCCAGGTATGGTAAACCAATGATTTAGCATGTCCTGGAATCTCCTTCCCCCTAATTTTAATTGTTTTTAGGGTTTTGTTTGGGTTTGGATTTGAGGTTTGGGGAGTAGTTGGATTTTTTCACATTGTTTTTGATTTTTGTTTGTTTTACTTGTTGGTTTTGTTTGCAGAACTATTATTGCTAGAGCCCTGGGTTCAGCAGGAGGAGTTCCAGGTTTGCCTTGAGGTGCAGGGCTCATTCTCTTACTTGCTAAGGGTGTCAAATTGTGGTGTAGGCAGCTGCATGAAGGTAGTTACTGTTCTTTTCCCTTGGTCATAATGAAAAACCCAAGTTGTGTTCATCTTTGTTATTGAAGGAGGAAGATTTGTCATTGGGTATTCACATCACTGTTCAAAAGTGGGTCTCCTGCCCACTCATCCACTAGGGAACCCAACCCACCCATCCAAGGGACACAGGACAGATCATGTCCTAATGGGCAACTTACTTTTTTTTTATAACCAAAGTTCCTTAAATGGGGCATGGCCTAGCCTCGTGTAAAACCTCAGGGGTCTCAGATTCCTTCGGTGCTTTCTGAAATCCAAGCTGGCTGGTAACCAACAAGAGAAAGACCGGCTGTACTAGGGGTCTGGGGGGAGAAGGGCAAGAAGGAGAGGCAAGGGACCTTTCTCCTGGGCATCCTCCCTCCGTGGGAGCTAAGGGCATTCCCTAAGAGAGAAAGGTTAAGAGAATCTGTGCAAAGAAGGCTGGGGGAAACCCACTGACCCGTGGGGTGGGAAAGTCAAGGTGCAAACCCACTTGGACAAATGTCAGGAAAACCTTTTATATAACAACCCAAGTAAAACTATTTTTGGAAAAGTTTTTGTTGCTGTCACTGTTGTCGGTGTTCCTTCCCCTATGACCTCTGTTGGAGTTGAATTATGAGTCATTCATAATCAGGTCAAGCCCATGACCAACTGTTCTCCCTCTCTCTCCTGCTCCCTTCCCTCAGTAACTGTGGGTGTCCATCTTCCTTTCTCTTTCTGTAGATAACAGACGTTCTAGGCAATACCATAGACACACCTGAGGGTGTGTCTTTTTCTCTGTGAGTGTAAGAAACTCAAGTCATCTTTAAAAAAAAAAAAAAAGAAAAAGAAAAAAAGAGAAAATACAAAAATATAAAAAAACAAACAAAAAAAAAACAAAATATCTTTTTTAGGCCAGAGTTTTCTACAGGTATTAATGAATATTTTTCTTAATCCTTATAAGTTTTATGTGTTTAATATTTCTTAATACCGGTAGCATTAATTTATACTTTTGTAGCAACACAATATTTTTATAAACGGCCAACGCTTGGCTATGTCTTCATGAGGGGAATGCACAGGGCAACCCATGGGGGCCCTGTGTACCGTGTACTGTATTTAAAAAAAATAAAAATAAAAGGTTACCTAATGTCACACTTGCTGTGTTAATAAACAAAAGAAATTGTTTGAAGTCTCCTGTATTGTTGGTGTGGATCAAGTGACTCTCTAGAGAGCCAAATTGCACGATTGAGTTCCCAGTTCTCATTGTGATATTTAAACGCTTGGGGCCAGCTCAAGGGTTTAGGGTTTTTCTGTTTGTTTGTTGGATTTTGTTTTTTAGGTTTTTTCTTTTGGTTTATTGTGTTTGTTTCGTTTTGTTCTCCTTAAACGTTACGGTTCTGTTTTCCCTTTTTACAGCCAAAAACGTTTAGTGCTGTTTGAAATATAGACTGATATCAGATGGAAGGGGAGGGGGGAAGATTTTTAGAAAAAAATTACGAAAGAAAAGAAAAGGAAAAAAAAAAGGAAATTGAGCCGTGTCAATGTTGCTGTTTTTAACCAGTCTGTTGCTGTCGGAAAGCGGGGCATTTCCAATGAGAAAAGGAGCAGTTCCCATTTTCCGTTCTTTATCTGTAAGCCAAAAGCCCTTGTCCAGAATTCAGTGACCCTGCTTTGAGATGGGTCTCAAGCGTTCCTACAAGTTTCTTTTCCAGTGGCTGATGCCAAGGTGGAAAGACATACTGTAACTGTTAGAAAGGATCAGTTGCTTAATGATTTTCATGTCAGTGTTGTATTTATGGTTTTACAATAAAACGACCTTTAGGAAAATGGCTGCATCTGGTGCTGTGGTTTGTTTCTAAAATGCCAGTGATGGTGTCAGGTCTGGGAGAAGCTGCTGAGATGGAATGGAGGCTGCTCAGAGGAGGCTAGCCAGAAGGGTGAGGATGGCCTGCAAACCCCAGTGTGCCAGAGGGAGATGAAGGGGCTGGGGCTGGGGTTGGAGAATTCACCCATAGTGGATGTAGCTCATATGAGGCAGGTGCTCCAGTCCCAGCCCCTCTTCCCCTACACCAAAAGGAGTATATAGGTTTCAAAGCTAAAGCCTCAGATTCCAAATTTGCTGTGTGGTACCTCCTAGCCCATTTCACAGATGAAGAAACTGATGTCCACAAAGATTAAATGGTTTGTCCAAAGTAGCTAATAACCAAGTGGCAGAATCAGGGCCAATAGAGCTAAGTTACAAAGCATATGGTTTGTGGGAGAATATTCTGATAGCTGATAGGAGTGTGCCTGGGGATTCCTGCTCCAGGGAAGGCAGAGGTCCTGTGCTCAAGGAACTTTCATGTGTTAAACCATTTGGGTTCTACACCAAGATCAACATGAGCATGGTGGTTGAGAGGACAGAACTCTTTCTCCCTCCTCCCTCTCTCTGTTCTTTTGGCTTTCTCCCCCTCCCCCAACCTACCTTCTCCCCTCTTTTCCTTCTTCCCTCCTCCCTCTCTCTATTCCTTACCCCTTTCTTCTCTTCCTCTGTTTCTCCCTTCTCCCTTCCCTTCCTTCTCCCTTCCTTCCCTCCCTCTTTTTCTTCCTTCTCTCTCTTTTTTCCTTTGTCCCTCCTCCCTCTTTCTGTTCTTTCCACTTTCTCCCCTTCCCCAGCAGCCCTTCTTTCTCCCCTCCCTCCCAGCAATGATGTGGATTGCTTCCTAGAATTCCCATTATTCCAGCAGAGATTAGCTCATCACTTGCCAAGGGTATTACTGGCAAGTTCTATCTATGAAAAGAAAGTTGTACTAGATCAGAGGGCCACATGCATAGGGCTTAACCAGATCAACATATAACTGGGAAATATTTAACCAAATAAATCAAGCGTTGTTAATCTGTGGTTTTCTGAGTTAATAGGAGGCCTGCAGGATCCTTGTGAATGGCTAGTGTCCCCTGTTTCTATCTGATAATGCCAAGGTTTCTTCAAAATTGAGAGCCTGACATCGTGATGCTTATAGCCTGACTGGGAGGTGAGGACTCCTGTGAAGAAGAAAGGAGGCTGTCGCTTACCATAATTTGTAGGTTCTAGATAGACAAGGCTTCCTCTGTCTGAGTGTCAGGAGCATGCCTGTATTTTCTTTTTTGTCTTCCCCTCCCCAGATATCTTTATTCATGTGAATGTTTTTCAGAGCATCAGACTAATACACAGGACCTCAGAGTCTCAAGTGTCTGAAAGATATACTCTTGTTACTTACTACCGCAGCTCCTGAGCCCCCAGTGGTGTGGTTCACTATCATAGTGATACTTTTTAAGACTTAAAAAATGAAACATTTACTAAACAATAAAGCAAAACCAAGAATAATTATTACATCTCAGAAGTAAAAGAAAGAATCATGAAATATTTACTCAGTAAAAGAAACAGGGCAGCTAGATAGCACAGATCTGGAATCAGAAAGACTCGTCTTCTGACCTCAGACACTTACTAGGTGGGTGACCCTGGGAAAGTCCCTTCACCTTGTTTGCCTCAGTTTCTGGTAAACCATCCCAGTATCTTTGCCAAGTAATATCTCAAATGGAGTCACAGAGTCAGATATAACAGAAAAACAACAGAACAACAACAAAGGCTAAAAGCAAGACTAATAATATACAACATGACTGAATAATATGGAAATAGTGTTGTATGATTATACATATATAACCTATATAAAATTGCTAATTGTCACAAGAAGAGGGAGGGAAGGATTTGTAACTCAGTATGTTAAAAATGAATGTTAAAAATGTTTTTATACATGATTAGGGAAAATACAATTTTTCAAAAAAAATAATTGAAATAGAACATTTCCCCAGTAAACCTGAATCACCCCCTCCCACTAACAAGCATAGTGTCCATAGTGGGAAAAGCAAAAAAAAAAAAAAAAAAAAAAATGTTCACAGTACCATCCACAACTCTAGATTGTAGGATTGGATATCAGTGGTTTCTTTCATAGAACAGTCTAACATCTGCTCCTTTTCTGGGTTTCTTTACCTTCTTGCTAGATGAAGCCACTTCCCTTATTTTAGGGCCCCCTTTTGCTCTAACATTACATGTTCAAAAGTCCCTTTTGCCTCTGACTTTTGGGGTCTTTCCAATTCTGATATTTGATGGCTTGAAATCTCTTCCATAGTCTTCTATGCTTCTGACAAGTGAGAATTTTATAAAAAAATAATGTTTAGAGAACTAGCTTAAAATCTCTCTGTCTTCAAGAGAGGGCTTCTGGGTAGAATGAAAAAGCCAGAAAGAAAGTAAACTCATTGACAATTATTAATGATCCTTAAGTTTTCCAATTGCCCTGAAAGAAATCTGAAAAAATGAGAGAACAGACAATTGGTTAAGCTTTTAAATCATTTTGTTTTTCAATTAATAAGCATTTATATTCTCTTCTTCCCCCTCCAATTTAAAGGGGGAAAAACCTAATCCTTATGTTAAATAGAATCAAACAAAACAAATAACCATATTTCCATGCCCCCAAGTATGCTGCTTATTCTGCATCATGGGTTCATCACTTAGCAAAACTCATCACTGTCCCTCTACAATTGTGTTGCGATACTGCCTTGATCAGAGTTCACAAGTCTAAATTCATAAGTCTAAAAATGTTTCTCTTTGTAAATATTATTATATTAATTATTCAGGTTCTATTAATTTCACTCTGCACCAGTTCACCCAAATCTTCCCAGTTTTCTCTGAAATTTGCCCTTTCATCATTTCTTTTTTTTTTGAACTGATTCTTTTTATTTTTTTTTATTTTTATTTATTACAATAACTTTTTATTGACAGAACCCATGCCAGGATAATTTTTTAAAATTATCCCTTGCACTCACTTCTGTTCCAATTTTTCCCCTCTCTCCCTCCACTCCCTCCCCTAGATGGCAAGCAGTCCCATATATGTTGACTATGTTGTAGTATATCCTAGATACAATATTGTGTGCAGAACCAGTTTTCTTGTTGCACAGGGAGAATTGGATTCAGAAGGTAAAATACCGGGAAGAAAACAAAAATGCAAACAGTTTACATTCATTTCCCAGTGTTCTTTCTTTGGGTGTAGCTGCTTCTGTCCATCATTGATCAATTGAAACTGAATTAGGTCTCTTTGTCAAAGAAATCCACTTCCATCAGAATACATCCTCATATAATATCGTTGTTGACGTATATAATGATCTCCTGGTTCTGCTCATTTCCTCAGCATCAGTTCATGTAAGTCTCTCCAAAGCCTCTCTGTATTCATCCTGCTGGTCATTTCTTACAGAACAATAATATTCATAACTTCATATACCAAATTTATCCAACCATTCTCCAATTATGGCATCCACTCAGTTTCCAGCTTCTAGCCACTACAAACAGGGCTGCCACAAACATTTTGGCACATGGGTCCCTTTCCCTTCTTTAGTATCTCCTTGGGTATAACCCCAGTAGTAGCACTCTGGGTCAAAGGGTAACGAATTGATAACTTTTGGCATAATTCCAGATTGCTCTCCAGAATGGTTGGATTCATTCACAACTCCACCAACAATGTATCAGTGTCCCAGTTTTCCTGCATCCCTCCAACATTCATCATTATTTTCCGTCATCTTAGCCAATCTGACAGGTGTGTAGTGGTATCTCAGAGTTGTCTTAATTTGCATTTCTCTGATTAATGATTTGGAACACTCATATGAGTAGTAATAGTTTCAATTTCATCATCTGAGAATTGTCTGTTCATATCCTTTGACCATTTGTCAATTGGAGAATGGCTTGGTTTCTTATAAATTAGAGTCAGTTCTCTATATATTTTGATAGAGGCCTTATCAGAACCTTTAACTCGTAAGATGTTTTCCCAGTTTGTTGCTTTCCTAATCTTGTTTGCATTAGTTTTGTTTGTATAAAAGCTTTTTAATTTGATGTAATCAAAATTTTCTATTTTGTGATCAATAATGGTCTCTAGTTCATCTTTGGTCACAAATTTCTTCCTCCTCCACAAGTCTGAGAGATAAACTATCCTATGTTCCTCTAACTTATTTATAATCTCGTTTTTTATGCCTAAATCATGGACCCATTTTGATCTTATCTTGGTATACGGTGTTAAGTGTGGGTCCATGCTAACTTCTGCCACAGTTTCCAGTTATCCCAGCAGTTTTGTCAAATAATGAATTCTTATCCCAAAGTTAGGATCTTTGGGTTTGTCAAAACCAGATTGCTATAGTTGACTATTCTGTCTTGTGAACTTAACCTGTTCCACTGATCAACTAATCTTTAGCCAATACCAAATGGTTTTGGTGACTGCTGCTTTATAATATAGTTTTAGATCAGGTACAGCTAGGCCACCTTCATTTGATTTTTTTTCATTAATTCTTTTGAGATTCTTGACCTTTTATTATTCCATATGAATTTTGTTGTTATTTTTCTAGATCATTAAAATATTTTCTTAGAAGTCTGATTGGTATAGCACTAAATAAATAGATTAGTTTAGGGAGCATTGTCATCTTTATTATATTCGCTCGGCCTATCCAAGAGCACTTGATATTTTTCCAGTTGTTTAAGTCTGACTTTATTTGTATGGAAAGTTTTTTGTAATTTTGCTCATATAATTCCTGACTTTCCTTTGGTAGATAGATTCCCAAATATTTTATGCTGTCGACAGTTATTTTGAGTGGAATTTCTCTTTGTATCTCTTGCTGTTGGATTTTGTTGGTGATGTATAAAAATGCTGAGGATTTATGGGGATTTATTTTATAACCTGCAACTTTGCTGAAGTTATAAATTATTTCTAATAGCTTTTTTAGTAGAATCTCTGGGGTTCTCTAAGTATACCATCATATCATCTGCAAAGACCTTTCATCATTTCTTATAACACAGAAGTATTCCATTCCAAGATTTTTTTTGTCATTCTTCAGTGGATGGACACTTCCTTAGTTTCCATTTGTTTATCACAACAAAAGAGCTGCTATAAATATTTTTGTATATATGAGGCCTTTCCTTTTTTTTTTTTTTTTTTTTTTGATCTCTTTGAAATATAAGCTTGGTGCTGGTATCACTGAATAAAAGGAATAAAGGGAAAGTTTAGTAAATTTAGTAAATTAGTTCCAATTATTCTCCAGAATGGCTCCATCAATTCAAAGCTTTACGAAAAATGGAATTAATTTGCAATTGGCCAATAGCAATGTGAGATTAAAAAGTAGGATATGCAAACTTAGTGTTTAAAGATTTGCTTTTCAGCAGCTAAGTGGCACAGTGGATAGAGCACCAGCCCTGAAATCTGGAGGACCTGAATTCAAATGTGATATCAAACACTTAACACATCCTAGCTGTGTTGACTCTTAGCAAGTCACTTAACATCAATTTCCTCAGGGGAAAAAAAAAATTGCTTTTGAGAGTGATTGAGATCTAGGACCTTGGAGCTTACCTTAAGATACTCCTAACCTTATTCCCTCTGTCTTCCTTGATTTTCCCAGGCACAGCTTAAGACCTCAAGCAGAGTTCCAAGGTGAGTTGCAGAAACATTAGAAACAGCTAACCATAAAAGAGGCACAGGTTACCCATAGGATACAATAGAACACCGCCTGCAGCAGATTGTGAATTTATTTAATACAAACATGAAATGGACAGACCTAAACTTTAAGAAAATCATTTGGGAAGTTTGAATGGAAGAGATAGTTTGAAGTGAGGAAAGATTTGAGGCAGTGAAACCAATTATAACATTATTATACCAGTTCAAATGGGAAGTGATAATTTTATACATCACTGTGGTGTCTGTGTACTTGAAGAAGAGGATATATGAGAGATTTTTTTGATGGTAAAGATATGAGACATGACCACAGATTGGATATGTTTAGTGAATGACAAAGAAGAGTTGAAGATGATACTGAAGTTGTGCCCTTGGCTGACTGATAGGATAATAGTACCCCCAATTCAGAATGAGGAGGAATTGCGGGGGAGTGGGGGAAAGATAAGAGTTCTGTCTTAGACTTGTTAAGTTTGAGATATTACCTAGTTTCAGATGTCCAAAAAGAAGTTCGGGATGTGAGATGGGATTTTAGATCAGAATAAATAGATCTGGGAATCATCTAGACATCTAGATGATAAACTTTTATTGAAATTAAGAAATTATCTTGATGATACATATATAGGATAATAAAATCTATGGGAGCTGATGAGATCACCAAGCCAGACTACAGAAAGAGAAGAAGTTCTAGGACAGAGCCTTGGAGAACAACCATGGTGAGTGTGCATTATTACCTGAAGGAAGATGCAGTGAAGAAGTGATCACACAGGTCACACAGGGCAGAACACTGTTAAGAGAACCTAGAGGAAAGAATATTCAGAAGGATAGTGGCAAAAGCTACAGAGTTCAAGAAGTGCAAGGTCAGAAAAAACAACATTAGATTTGGCTATTAAGACATGATTGTTAACTTTGGAGAGAGCCCATTCAGTTGAACAATGAGATCAGAAGTAGGGCCTCAGGGGATTTAGTCAGACTTCAGAGGAGAGGAAAGTCAATGTTCCCAAGGAGTTTAACCAATAGATAGATATGGACAGCTAACTATGGTATCTGGCAGTGAACAGTGAGAGCCATCTCTGGCTCCCTTGTGGGAAGCTACTGTCCAGTCTCTATTGCCATATCTCCCTGAGGGCGGAGTCTCACTTGCAGACTGGGGAGAATGGGGATCATTTATCCTTCGATCCCTTGAGAACTCTGGGAATGTTGAGGGTAAGGCATTTGTGTTCTTAAGGGTAAAAAAGATGGAGATGGTGGAGGGCTCTTTCTCTTGCACAGGGGAAAATGGAGAGGCATAGGCCAAGTTAGGCTATGGAGAGAGCAGGCAAGAAGTCAGAGAAGGGGCAAGTTCTAGGGTTAGGGTCAGGATCTTAGGGATGGGACAGGGAAGGGGGCTGACCACGTCTTACTGACCCAGGGAAGTCCAGGGCAGGACCTAAGGGTAGTACTTGGGCCAGAAAACAGGTTCCTGCCCCTATGATCATGGCTCTTGTCTGTCTCTTGCACAATACAACTTTTATTTCTTCATCCCTGGATGTGGAGCTAGAAAACCTTATTTCCCAAACTCATGTGGGTTGAATCTGCTTAGAAAGAAGTATATCTCCTGCCACTTTGACCTGGTGCAAACCAAGAGCCAGGGCCTGTGTGGTCATTTCTGCTCTTGTCACTACCTGGCAGTTGAGATGCCTTCATCTACAGGTGAATTGAGATAGTGCAACCAATAGGGAAAGCTACAGTACTATTTGTGGCTCTAGGGAGGCAGCTCGAGGCAAGTCTTTGCCTAGTTCTCCAGTGATTTAAAATGTGACTCTGTAATAGTAAAATAATAGAGTTATCCCTATTTTACAGATGAGGAAATGAGACCCAGAGAGGGTAATTTGCTCAGGGCAAATGTAATAGATACAGATAGTAAATGTCTAAGGCAATATGAACTCAGATTTTCCTGACTCTAGTCTGGCAGAGAGAATACCTGGTTCCATCTAGTGTTTACCTGAGCCCTTGGTTGAGATAAGAAAGCGTAGTTTTGGCAGTGTCAACAAAACAGAAGTATCTCTTAGAGAATTGGCAATATGGGCCTTTTAGAAGAGGAAAGACAAGAAAATGAGGAAGGAAAAATGTTTCTCCTGAAAGAGTTGGGATGGTACATGGGACTGGGGGAAGGGAAAGAAGGGAGGAAGGAAGGAGGAAGATAATGAAAAATGAATCTACAGAAGGGATTTTCAAAAAAAAAAAAATGGAATGAACTTGATTGAGAGATAAGGGGTTCCCTCCCACTGTAGGTCTTCAAAGAAAAGCTGGATGACCATATAACAGGGTTCAAGCTAGATTCAGGTAAGAGAAAACCTGAGGCCCCTCACCTTTCTGAAGCCCCTTAGCAACTCCTCTTCCTTCTCCGAGGCCAGCATACTGGGAAAGATCCCATGTCAAAAGGACACACTCTGGCTGCCTAATACCTTTGTGAATGTACCTCACTTGCACTTCTTTTTTTGTAGGCAATCAAGAAGTCATGTCATTATGTGCCCGGTAGATCATAACTAGTTACAGAATGTCTATGTAGGCTCCAAATTTCTTCAAGACACTCTCCAAGGTACCATCATTCTTTTTTGGAGGCTCCCCAGCCTCTCCCATGTCCAGTCCAGCATAACTGCTCCCTAACCTTTAGCTGCAAGGTGTGGGAGATGGCCAAGGCAAAGGTAAAGAGATGGGAAATTGTAGTGTTTTGTGTGAGAAACAGAGAGAAAGTCAGTTTAGCTGAATCCCAGGGTGCAGAAAGAGGAATCATTTACAAGACTAGAAAGGTTGGTTGGGGTCAGGTTGTGAAGATCTTTAAAAGCTAAACAGATGAATTTATATTTGATTATACTGACAAGAGGAATTCACTAAAAGTTTAATGACTAGGAGAATGACATGGTCAGATCTAAGCGTAAGGAAAATCACTTGGCAGCAAAGTGGAAAATGGAACAGAATAGGAGGATATTTGAACTGGGCTAGTTAGAAAACCACCACAATAATCTATACTAGTACTAATGAGGTCTGAACTAATGTAGATGCTATGAGAGACAAGCGACAAGAGGATTAATGACAGAGATCTATATTATGAAGGTAGAAATGACAAGATTTATTTAGCTACCGATTCAATACATAGTGGGAGGTAATGAGAAGTTGAGGATATTGCAGAGGTTATAAAATTAGGAAATTAGAAAAAATGTGGTACCTTTTACAGAAATAGGAAAGTTTAGAAAGAAGGTAAATTACAGGGGGTGGGTGGGTTAAAGTAACAAGTTCTGTTTTGAACAAGTTAAATATGCAATGTCTAGGACACACATCTGAAATACTCAATAGACAATTTGGTGATGTGAGATAGAAGCTAAGTGCACACCGATTACTTTGATTTGATTGATATTTAGGTTTATGAGTCATCAATATAGTGAGGCTCACTGAACCCATGAGAGTTTATGAGGTTACTCAGAAAGAGACAGTATAGAAAGAAAAGAAGGTACAAGATAGAATCTAAGAGGATACCCACAGTTAGAGGCCACGACATGGATGATGAGGCAACAAAGGAAGTGAAGAAAAGGTAATCTAATTAGCTCTGACAAGGAATTTGAAATTATCGAATTAGCTTGAGATATAGATTTTTATCAATATAATTAGTGATGAACCTCTCCCTAAGTATATATCTGGAGATATTATCTAATTAAAGTATAAAACCATTACAATTAGTAAGACATTTGGCTTTTATTGTCAAAAATAATATAGTGTGTCACCTTTAAATATTCTCATATCTATATTCTTAAAGAAACAACTTGAAATCAGGATTTTCTAAATTGTTTAAAAATCTTCTAAAGAGTTTCATTGAATTTTTGTATCCCTTTGTTAAGAATATGGAGAGCTATGAGGATACAGTATTTTTCATGTCTTCAAGTTGCTCTTTCTTCTTGGGAGATGAATATATATTTAATATAACATTAATGAGGTAGCTTCATTCTGATTCTCCTCTCCCCACAATTATTAGGGCCATCCAATCCTGATGTCTGGTTTGCATGTCTTATATATTCATTTATGAAATAGGCTGCTGTAACATCAATATGTGAACATTCTGTGTCCTCTCCCCCATCCCCTTAGAAGGATAGTTCCTCAAGGACAAGAACTATGTCTTTCTTGTTTCTCTGTAATCTCAACAACCAACATGGTGCTCGGAACATAGTAAGTACTTAATAAACATGTGGTTTCTTGCTTTTGTCTTTTTGTCTACAACAACTAATATGGTTCTTGAAATGTAGTAATTGCTTAATCAATATTTGTTGATTGATTAAATATCTAGATTTGGGAAGATCTAGGTATAAATCCAGCTTTTGACACTTGGTAAAGCTATGGCACTGACCACGGGCAAGTCATTTAACCTCTCTAAGATAGCTTCCTCTATTGTGAGACTCACTTTTCATTAGGTAAAGCGTTTTAGCAGTTTAATGACATTATGCAATTGTACACGTATCACTTATTATTCATTCAACAAATCCTTTCTGAACATTTGATCTGTTCTGTGCAAGCCTCTATATAGAAATAGCTAAAACATGGCTTCTTGCCCTGAAGGTACAGTCTAGTAAGAACATAAGAGATGGAAATAAATAATACAAGATAATACTTGGTTAAGTACATGACAAAGTTCAACAGGGTAGAGTGGAGGATCATAGAGAAGGTGGGATTTGTGCTGGGTCTTTTAAGGACAGGTAGAGTATAAGGGATGAGAGCAGAGAGAGAGGACATTCCTCACAGAAGGAATGGTGTACAAAAGGTGGTGGAAAGCTCAAGGCATTCCCAGAACACTCTGGTTTGACTGGATTGCAGGGCACTCTTTGGGAAACAAGGGGAATTCAGCCAGATGTTCTAAGCCCAGGATCTTGCTGCTTTTCCAATTGAATCAACATTACCCACTTTGGGAAGGACAGGAAACAAAGATATAGAATTGGCCTCTTGCTGCCATCCTGTGTCCATAACTGGTATTATACCTGCTCAGAAGACATCTGAAAAAATGTTACTGCCTCCCACCCTGTCTGATCCTTTCTGGATTTTCCTCAGCCCTAGTGTGCAAGTGGTTCCTAGAAATGATCAAAGAATCATGGCATCCTAGTTTAAGAATTGGATATTAGACCATCTAATCCAATTCCTTCACTTTTCAGAAAAAGAATCAAGCTGGGTAAACAAATTCCCTGAGTTCACATGGCTAGCAATTTTAGCAGAGATGGGATTTAGACCTCGGGCCATTGTTCTGTCCATCTCATTGCACCACAAAGCTTCCCAGTGCCTTCTCCCTCCCCTGGCCGATGACACTTCCTTCTTCCAAACCCTACCATACATGATGCTCTGTTGATGTCCAGACCACTATTTTGCCCTCCGGCTCACCCATCTAGTTTGGTACCCCAAGCCTTCACTGGGTACTCAAACACTGGACAGGAAAGGCCAACCCTTCTGTAGCTATCATCTCCCAACCAGGTGCTGCTGAAATAAAGCTGTTGTCCTTTGGTTTGGCTGTTATTAAATATTCTCCAGAAGAAAGATTTCCAGTCTACAGCTGTCCAGGTTTTTCAATTTCTTCCATGTGGCTTTCATGACCAGTGGCCTTGGTGACTAGTTGATCAAGGCATGGCATCTTCCTTCTACTTCCAGGGGACCAACACTGGACAGCAAACTACTTTTCCCCTGCTCCTTCCTGCTCTTTGTCCAGGAAGGGTTATTTTAACCTAAGTGTTTCTAATCCATTTTATAGTTGAGCTGTAGCCTCCTTTAATTCACTTGCCTCCCTTGAAATCCATGAGTACCTGAAACATGTTGCCTAATGTCCAACCACTCAGTCATTTCCTGATTTAAGGATCTGACAGAGTGCTTCTGGGAGATTCCCAGCTGTCAGCACCTATTCTATGTCTTTACCATATATACACATGTATCCTGTGGTAGGGAACCCCTCAGAGGAAAAAAGTGGCTAAAAAGATTGCCTATGGAATATACTTCTCATCCCCCCTCCAGAAATCACATTTTGAATCGAAGTCAACAAAAGTGAGGAATTTGTTCTGACTTCTAGAGGACAGCAGAAATGAAATCAGTATCTAAGTTGTGGGAGGTGGTATGGGGCACAGGTGGCAGGGGATGGTTCTGAGACCTTCCCCATTTCCAGCCCTCACCAACATTGAGTCTGTCTTGGTGGAGATCCAGGTGTAAGGGGTAATGGACATGGTCTGCCAGAGGGAGTTTCATGTGGTAGTATCTTCCATTCCAATTGAAAGTCATTCATCACTTCCTTCCTCAGCCAGTGGAGCTAGAGCCCATGACATCCCTGTGCAAACACTGCATCCCTTTCTCTAGTTCCTTCCCTAGGCAGACCCTGAGGTGTTGGTTACCTTATACAAGTGAAAGGGAAAACTCATAGACATTGGACTCCTTTAAAATCTTTCCAGGAAGAGCTAGTCTCTTAGGGTTATAGTTGTCAGATGTTTCAAGATGATGGATCTTTTCACCATTGGGAGCCTCCTTTGCCAGAATGGGTTTGGGGAGGCCAAGGTCCTTGGTACAGATGAAGAAACTGAGACACAAAATGGCAAAGTGACCTCAAAATGACACAAATTGCAACTGAGGCAGGATTTGAATCTAGGTCTTCTATTCTCCACATCCAGCACTTTCTGTGCTGCCTAAGAGGAGGTCTTTAGCCCAATAGAAAACATCCTAACCCTCAGGAACTGAGAAAAAGAAAGAAGGTAAGAGTTGCAAGATTCAAAGCAGAGCGCCCACAAGTAATGACACTCTGAAATTCTTAGTCAGAGAAGACTTTTGAAATTATTTAATCATTCCCTCTGGAGCAGGAGTCCTCTAGGTAGAGTTCTGCGTGGGGGGAGGAGGAAGCAGGCAGATAGACCTCAGACTTTATGAATGAATCCTAGTGGTTTTGTGCCTATTCCCTGCTCTCTTTCCCCATATCCCAAAGCTGCTAGTTGGGGACCTCCATGCAATAGGGCAACAGTGTAACAGGACAGCCACGAAAACCCATTCTGTTTTAGGGGGACACAGAGAGGAATCTCCAGAACATGGTATACAATACTCTTACCACAATGTAGTCCTGGTCAGACCCTAATCAGGATATGTTGAAGTCTTAAATTCCTCCTGTGAAATGGGAATGGTAATAGCACCTTCTTCACAGGATTGTCATGAGGATAAAATGGGATAATGTTCATAAAAACCTTTACAGCACTAGATAAATGTCAGTAATGTCCAGCACATAGTGAAAGAGAAAGAGTTCTGAGTTTAGAATAAGGAGATCTCAAATTCTAGTTCTGTCAGTGTGACCTTGGGACCATCATTTATATAGTCTTCTTCATTGTGCTTCTTTTAATCCTACCTGAGACTGTAAGTTTTCTCAGCAACTTTATCATGGTAATTTAAACTGATTTTGCAACTCTTGTTCCTTGTAGTTGTCACAAAGTATTTAGGAGGCTACCTCCATACTGATCCCTAATATCGAACTAAGAAAATGCAACTATGACTTAGCAGGGCTTACTAGTTGTGTTGTTTGATTAGAACAAGGGAATCCAACCTATACCTTTGTTCTCCTGCATTTCCCCAGAATGAAGGGCTGGGAAATTTCCTGTCCAGGTTTTCAGTCTCAAACTCTTTCCCTTCAGTTTTCCTTAGACTGGCAGGAGGGAAAGCTGGCAAAGAAAAAATTAACCTAGACTGGAAGCAGAGGTGCTCTGGAGTCAACTCTAATTGGCTCTTGAAGGCTAGTTGTGAATTTTGAGTACCCGAAGATAGCTATCATGTGTTGGATGGCCACTAATGCTACAGATCAGGGTTTGATTTATTGTCTAGCCTTCATAAAGTGATGAATAAAATATTAATAATGCAGATTAAGCATAAATATGTGTCCTTTGAATAGCCTCCTTATTAAATATTTGACAAAATATCATTTCCAGGAAGTATTGCTGCTTTTTAAGAGCAGCAGGTTTTGTTTGTTTGTTTTGTTTTCTGTGTCGTCTGATTACATGGAATTATACATGGCCATCAACAGTGATTTGTTGCTCCAACCAATCACTTGAATTTATGTGTATGTGTGTGTGTGTGTGTGTGTGTGTGTATTAGAGGATGGAGGAAGGACTTAACCAGTATCATACAGCTAGTAAGTATCCAAGATTGGATTTGAACTCTGGTTCTCTTAACTCTACAATCAGTGCTTTATTCATAGCTGCCCTATTTTGTATGTATCTTGAATTTGCTTATCTGTGAATATGTTGTATTCCTCCCAGTACAATAGAAACTCTTTAAAGTCAGGGACTGTTGACCTTTCATTCTCACATCCCAAATACCTAGCACAAAACCTTACTATAGTAAGGTTAATAGATACACCCTAAAAGATATATATATATATATATATATATATATATATATATATTTCAGAAACATTTCTTCCTCTTATGGGTAATACATGAGAGAGGAGTTTTGTTCATTTTAAAGGGATTTTGACATTCAGAGGGAACACAGAGAAAGAAGGAGAGACAGAAGGAGACAGAAGGACACAAGCTTAGTAGGATTATATGATTGTTCTGAAGTGGAACTTTTGAGTTCTACATTCAGCTTAGCACCAAGCACCACACAACACATTCCCTATTTCTTAATAAAAGTTTATTGAATTAAAGGAGCCAGAACATAAAGCCATTAGAGATACTGAGTCATAGTGACCACAGGAAGGGAGTCTATCTGGTCACCTTTAAAAAAAAAGTCTAAAGGTCAGAACAAGTGAATCAAATGTAACGTGCAATTTCAACACAGGATGCTGGATTTGTCTTTTAAAAAAAAATGTATCCTTAATTCCGAGTGACTGAGGCTTGAATTTCTGATATTTCCCTCTCTATAGACCTCTGTTATCATGTTCTTTCCCAAGGACACGTAGTTGGCTTCCTTCTCCTTAGGCACACAGAGGAGGGTCTGATTTCAGTTGTTGAGTCGCAGGAGCTCATCAGCCCCTAAAGACAGAGAGGACGCACACACACGCACACACAAAAAAGAGTCAGTCATGACTGGGTATGGTGTCAGGTCATAGGTCAAAGGACAGTATCATCCCCAGCTCTATCCTGGGTACTATGCTTCTCTTAATCCTACCTGAGATTACAAGATTTTTCAGCAACTGTATCATGATCACCCAGTTACAAAAATAACTTTGAGGTAGAAGGAGAGTAGTGCTTATAACATCAGGACTTTATTTTTCTCCATAAGCCACTGAGATAAAATGAGGCAAATGATTAGCTGATCTGCAACAGAATGGCTTTTTATGACTAAGAGTCAGAGGGCCCAGGTTCAGATCCTACCTCTGATAGCTTTTACATTATGACGTAGGAGGACTCACAATCTTGTTGGGCCTCAAAGATGGGACATTTGGACTAGATGACCTTTGAATTGCTTTCTAATAGCCCTAGAGCTATGGTCTTTTTTCTGTGATTTTAGGATCTCCTGTATCTTTTTCTAACTGCAACCTGGCTCCTAGATCCTAAGGGTAACAAATGTACTTAGCTAGGCGCTTCTTACCGTCACCAGGAACACCACAGTACTCCTTGCATTCCTTTTCTGTGTAGAATTTGTTTCCATTGCCTTGGCAGCCACCATAGCGAAAAGAAACACACTTCCCTTGGGTAGCATCAAAAGCCCAAAGCTCTCTGTTGGCAACACAGGGACCAGGCACAATGGGCAGTCTGCAGGCAGCTGGAGAGAGATAGTGAGCAGAAGGTTAGCAGGTCAAAACCCAGATCTAAACCTTCTGATTGTCCTATGGTGGGAATTCTTGATCTAGAGCTTGTGGCTTTAAAAATTATAACTGTATTTCAATATAATTAGTTTTCTTTGTAATCCTTCGTATTTTATTTTATTCATTTAAAATATTATTCTAAGAAGGGATCTGGAAGTTTCATCACAAACTGCCAGATCAGACATGCCCATTTACCATGACACTCAAAAAAAAGTTAAGAATTGCTGTTGAGGTAATAAGACTTTGTAGAGAGAATCTTGATATATAAACAATAGCTTTGGCTCAGACCAGAAAGCTCCCAGTGCCCCACAAATACTTCCCCTTACCCCTCCCTGAAATTTTACTATCAAAGCTTTGTCCCCTATAGAATTGTTAATTGCTTCTGATAGGGAAGACATTTAAGGTGGACTCATTTGTCAATGACACTTCAGTGTGAATGGAGGTTAGCAGGACAATTTTTGAAGCAATGTTGCTTCAGCTGACAGCATCCATAACAACTGAGGAGAACGGAATACAGTGGATGAATTCCCAGGCTTCAGCACAGTGCTGTTTGGCCCATGAGAGGTAGGAAAGAGGGAGGGAAGGTTACCAGTCAATTTATCCACTTATCTAACCCTGAGTTTTGTACTGAGAGTGACCCAGACAATAGATGCCCCTATGTGATACTTAGGCAGCTTGATAGATATTAATACCTCTGTATTCTCAGGAGTAGAGCTGAGGATAGGGAAAGACTTATTGTCCCAAGGAGACTAGATCCATCAAATGATTCCAGGAACTCCCAGAGTTAGAGAACTTTCACTGAGATACAGTAGGTGCAAATTATCCATAGTAGGTGATCTGAAATCCTACCAACAGATCAGGACTTTGGTGGGAGTCTTTATGGTACAGAGAAAAGATCACAGGACATGAGTTCAAACCCAGCTTGTGTGTGACCCTGAACAAACCTAATTGGATCTCAACTTCCTTTTCTGATGACCTCTAAAATCTCTTCCATTTCTAAATCTTTGATCTTTTGACCTGTTGGGGTTGGGAAAGACAGGTAAGATATGGAGATGATCTCTCAGGATAGAGACTCACCAACGTTTGCTTCAGCCAAACTGAACTGCCCCAAAGATGCCAAAATCCATTCCAAAACCAAATAGAAAACTGTAATTATCTCTCTAGTGCTTCCTTTCTTTCATATAGATAATTGACAATTGATCCATGGCTTTGACCTTACCCTCTGTCCTGCAGGTCTGAAGACACTCCTTCTCAGATTTAAAGTTGTTACCATTGCCTAAGCAGCCCCCATAGAAGAAATTCTCACAGGTCATGGAAGAGACGTTATAGAAGTATCTCACGATCATTCCTCGGCAGGGCCCTACGTCTTTCTTAAGATGGCAGGAATCTGAGGATTTGACAGAGGTGAACACAGACTGAGCAAGTATTAGGCACAAAGCCCTCGCTCTTCATTGAGGGGCAACTCAGAGAAGCCCACAATCCAGGAGGGATGGAATGCTATACAAATACAACAGAATCCAACAAAGGGCTACTGTCACCTACAAGGGGGAAGATATGTAGAGGGGAGGGGAAAAGATAAAAGATAAAAGAGAAGGCTTCAAGAGGAGGTAGCACTAGAGCTAGGCCTTGAAGGACAAGTATGACTGTATTGTACTTAAATATTAAGAGTTTCTGTGTCCTACTATCTCCCCAATTAAATTATAAATTTCCTGAAGGCAGGAATCCTGTTTCCTTTTGTACTTTCTGCTTTATAGCCTTGTTCAGGGCCAGGCACTTAAGTACACAATCAGCTAATCAGTCCAGAGCATTTATTTATCATCTATAACTTAACAAGCACTAAGCTAGGTGCTGAGGTGACAGACAAAAATAAAATAGTCCCTGCTGTCAAAGAGATGATTTGGCTGGATCACTGTGTGTTGGAAAAGAAGTAATATATTATTAGGCTGAAAAGGTAAATTGAGACTAGGTTGTAAAGGGCTTTGAAAGCCAGGTAAAGTTTTGTTTGATCCTAGATGCACAAGGAAGCACAAGGACCTTTGCTTTAGGAAATTTATTCATTAAAGGTACTCAATAAGCTTTCCTGAGTTGAGTTTATTTTCCCTAGTGTAGTTTTGGTTACACAGAAATGCTGGTAGGCTTTCTCCATCTCTGACCTATGCCAGCACATCCATGTCAAGAAGTGGCTTATTTCAGCAATCCAGAGAATACATATATATGGATAACCTTCCAACAGGTTAACGATAGTGCTCTCCTCTCTGGTATAGAATGGAAGTGGGCAATCTTGTGATTGTTACCTTCTTTTCTGAGAAACCCAGTGGGTAACGGTCCACCTCCAGATGCCTCGGCTTCCAGAGGTAACACAGCCCGCCGGCTTCTCTGGGGAAGGAAAAATAGAAGTTGTTACAAAAAGTAAGCTTTTTTACCTAAGAAATGCTTCTATTATTGCCAACTCTGACCTATATGGTCACTTAGCTGATTAGCTTTGAGAAGGGGTGTGTAAACAGTATCATAGTTAATGATTTTATGCAGTGTTCTTTCCTATTAAGTGAAACTGGTGTTTCCATGATTTAAACTGTAATTGGAGGAAGGGAAAAGGAGGATAAGATGTCTAAGGAATGCTAGATGATGATGAATTTCTTGACCCCAGCTTGAAGTTTTCATTAGAAACATAATTAGAGGAAGCCCTGAACTTCAGCCCTGTGGACTTCATTCCAAAGGAATATAGTAGAGGTAGGGGGAGTACTGAGGCTGAGACACTCACTTGGCGCTCGGGTGTAGGTGGAATTGTAGGCTCTGTCTCCCCAGGAACACATTCACCTATTCCCGGGGAAAGAAAGAGAAAATGGTGAGACCACAAGGTTGTGCTGGTAAATGTTTTAACAACCAATTTTCCAGGGGAAGAGCAATACAGAAAACACTAAGTTTTATCTACATTATTAACATTTTCATATCATTTTTGGGGAGACAAGATAATCAATAAAATAATAAAGTCCTAATTTATAATATAAAATATTTACAGTAAAAATTTAACAACCAGCTCTAATAAGTGGGTTTGGGCATCACCAGGTTCAGGGAGGAAACATAGATAGTTCAATTTATGGAGGCCTGACTTATCTGTCCATATAACAGAACACTCCAAAAAAAGATTCAGCAAAGAGAAATGTTCTTGTACAATTTCACTGGGAAACCCAGCAGGGTCAAATGAATGACAAGGCATTGAATATATCTGCTGTGAGAGAAAGAGAGAGAGAGAGAGAGAGAGAGAAGAAGAAGAAGAAGAAGAAGAAGAAGAAGAAGAAGAAGGAGGAGGGGAGGAGGAGGAGGAGGAGGAGGAGGAGGAGGAGGAGGAGGAGGAGGAGGAGGAGGAGGAGGAGGAGGAGGAGGAGGAGGAGGAGGAGGGAGAAAGAGAGAAAGAGAGAGGGGGGGAAAGAGAGAGGAGAGAGAGAAGAGAGAGAGATCTCCCTTTGCAGAGAAAAAAAAAAAAGCTTCTAATTGAGAAATCTTCTATTTAAACACCAAATATTTGATTATGCTTATGGCTGTCCAAATTAATAGAGTACTTGAGCAGAAATGAGAAGATTGACCCTACATTCCCTTAATAGAAATCATAAAATTAAGGTCTCTTTCCTTAAGGAAAGAGATCAGCATGACCACTGACTAGTCAGTCAGTTACTCAGTTTCCTGTAGAATTCCTCTCCTCTCCTCTCATAGAATAATTGTATCTGAGTAAGGACTTAGGGAAATTCATAATGTGAAAGAGAGCTGATGTGATGGTGACCCAGTAGAAACTTTGTTTACCTTTGTCTAACTTGAAAAAGATAGAGTTGCTAGGGATGTCCAAACCCAGGGCAAAGTCCCTGAATTCTTCCAGGAGGCTTTCCCGAAGCTGTGGTCTCCTACCTGAGAGGAAAAGGAAAGTAAGACAGTAATATACCCTCTCCCTTCAAGCCCAGAGTTCTTATATTACTTCTTCTCCCATCAACATCCCTGACTGCTCATTTTCTTATACATCCACTGATGCAGAACTTTAAACTGCAAATCTTACCCTTTTGGTCCCCTTTCTCAATACCTACCTTTTGCTTGAGGAAAGTGGGTGATTGCAAGGACTGAGCCAGGCACAGTGCTAAATGTTGGGAATACAACTAATAAAAGCAAGACTGTGCCTGCAATCAAGGAGTTTATATTCTAACAGGGGACAAAAACATCTATAGGGAGTGGTGACCAGGGAAGAATTTTTTGGTCCCAGAAGTTACAAGGATTCCATTTTATGATGCCAAATTATGAGTTGCCTTCATACCATTGCTGAGTAGTGATCATTTAGCCCCAGCTTGAAGATGCCCAAAGTTGAGAATATTGACACCTTCTGAACCTAAGTGCTTTACTGAGGTATAGCTCTAATTGTCTTAAAGAATATAGGTGTTCTCCTGGGTCCCTTCCCTCTCATGGCTATTTTGAAAAAAGGCAATCAAGGTTTCTGCTCATTTTATCTTCCCATCCTCCCACCTTGGGTTGATAGGTCTTTACCATAGAGTTTTACAGTAATGCTGGATCCAAAGCGGCTGGATTTTTGCATCAAAATTATGGCATACTCATCATAGTTGGTATGGACCACATAGTAAACCATAGTTGCATTCCACTCTGCAGAAGACAAGCAGGTACAATTATCAGGATTCTTACATAACTGGCCAGGAACCACGACAAATGTTCTCCTAATGCTAAGTATATTCTCTACCTCCCTCATTTCCTCCCTCACTCCCTCCTTTCTTTCCATACTTCATTCCTTCATTCCATCCTTCCTTCCTTTCCCCCTTCCTTCCTCCTTCCCTCTCTCCTTCCTTTCCTCCTTCCCTTCTCCCTTCATTCCTTTCCTCTAAACAATTATTTGTCTTCTAAGCAACCTATTACTTCCTTCCATCTTTCCATCCCCCTGGAGAATCATCATTTTATATTTCCTTCCAAACATTCATCCAGATTTTATTTTTTACCCTTTGATCTATTTTTTCATTCTTCAAAATATCCATCTCTCAGTATTCCTATCCATCTTTTTATTTCTTCAAGGAGTCATCCTTCCACATATCTTATTTTTACATAATTATCTTTTTCTATTAGCAAAAATTTATTTTTCTCTCCTCAATTTAAAAGAAAAAGAAACCCTTGTAACAAATATGTATAATCAAGCAAAACACATTACTACATTCTTTTGACTCCCTTAAAATCCCACTTTCTTTTTGCAAAAAGTCATTCTCAACCTTGTTCAATACTAGTGTTTTCTCTCTAATTCTAATGTTTTTTCTCCAATTGATTTTGTTTGTACATATTTAAATCTTACCTCCCCCATTAGACTATGAACTCCCTGAGAAAAGGGGCCTTTCTTTATGTGTTCCCAGTGCTTAGCATGGGGACTGGCCCATGGTAAGCCTTAATAAATGCTTGTTGACTAATATATTGACTGACTACATTAGTTATCCATTTCCAAAAATGTGTCCCTCCTTCTCCATCTTGAATCAATCAATCCCTCTCTGACAGGATGTAGATAACATTACTCATCAATGCTTTCCTTCCATATATCTTTCCAAACATTCATCCATCCTTCCATCACTGCACCTATCCTTTCATCTCATCTTCAGACATCCATCTGTTTTCTTTCCATCCATCTTTCCATTCTTTTATCTTCCTATCCTTGGTTGAAGAGTTATTGTTCTCATATAAACATTCATCTCTTTCCATTTATCCCTCCAAATATCCATCATCCTATGGGATTATTGGTCCATTTTGGACTTCCTCATAAAAAGACATGAAGAACTTAGAGAGAATGGTCCCATAATTAGGGGAGAAAGGCCACAGGCAAAAAGATGAATGAATGAATCAGGAGTAGAGGAGGCTGACGCTGTCTGAGTCAAAGAGTTTTGAAATCAGCACAACAGGACCTAATACATTGCCTCTCCCCTCCCATCCTCTACCACCACCATACATACTTACTGGAGTTGTGGTAGAAAAATTTCCCTTCAGTGTCCATTTTCTCAAGAATTACAGAATTTTGTTCACAGACACCTTTCCTAGAAAGAAGGAGAAAAACCCACACCCAAAGGCAGGTAAATCCTGGCAGAAGCAGTAAAAATACAAATCTTTCACATTTATATCAGTCTTTTAACTTTTCAAAATGCTCTTGAATCTACAATCTCAAATGACCGTGATAATCTTATCAGGCAGGTAGAGTAGGGAATTATTGTCTCAATTTTGCCTATGTTGAAACTGAGGGAAGAAGGGGTGAAATCACTTTTAAACATTTGGTCCAGATTTTCCCGTCTCTCTGGAGCTCAGAGGAAGGCAGTGTGGGATTGACTCTAGGGTAAATGTTAATTGCCCATTATACACCAGGCACTGTACTAGGCACCAAGAATGCAAAGACTAAAATGCAATTGTTTCTGGCATCCTGGCCCCGGATCATCAAAGATGAAAGACGCCTATTTCGTGGTGTTATTATAAGCTGATCTTTATCCATGCAATCCTACCTCGATTTCAAGCAAGCAAGCAGCATTTATTAAGCACTTTCAGTACTAAAGACATTGTGCAACATATTTGACCCAAAGAGGTTGAAGAATGAGATTATTACATACATGAGACCGTGAGCCTATAAAAGGGAGGAGGAGGTTGAATGAAATTATCTCTCAGGTCCTTTTTAGCTCTGAATTCTACAATCCTATAGAATGTGGCTCAGTGAAATAAAGTAAGGAGGAGGGAGGTGGGGAAAGAATGAGCACAGTGGATAGATGCTGTGGGTCTTTTGCCTTCCTGCTCCCAAACTCACTTGAATCTGGTGTTGATGCTGCTGATCTCCTGGTCACTCTGCCCCTGGGCCAGGACCACAGTTCCCGTGGAAAATCGGCCCTGGAACCGTTTCAGCCACTGGCAGTTGGAAGCAATAGCCACATCATACCATTTGCCAAACATCTGTGAAGCAAAAAGAAGTAATGGTTACACACATGCCATGTTCTCTCCTGAGAGGATCTCTTGCCTCTCCCCACTGCTGCTTTGCAGACCAGCCCTCTACAGGTACAGTTTGCCTCTTGGAGGTGGTAGTGGGGAAACTATAGCTTAGTGAAATTTATCTTTCGTGTCCTCCCACTTTCCTTTCTCATGAATTGTCCTTTTCTCGTAGGCCCTGGGGTCCATTTCCTATGGGTCTTGCTCTCACCTGGCTCCCAAGAAATCCTTCCTCAGATTTTAGTGGATAATAATTTTAGATATTTCTACTTCAAAGACTATTTGGTCTTTAATAATAGGATTCTTGGAGCCCAGAAAGTCACAAAAAAGGCTTGGAAAGACTTGGTAGAATATACATTACTCTAAAAAGTATAGTTTTTATAATGAATAGATCAAATAGACAAAAGAGTGAATGGAATAGCTCCCAACAAGTCATTCACAACTCCCTGATTTCTCTATTTTTCATATATTTAGAATAATAACATATTAATAATAATAACAGACTCATATATTTATAGCCCTCCAATGCCACAAACCTTCAATTAAGGGTGATTAGGAATGCCTCCTTCCTTGTCATAGCCAGGGTATGGTTACTGTCAGGAGACATCAAAATTCTCACCCTAGAGAAACCAAAATGCTTACCCTAGAGAGATTAAAATTCTCCTGCACTTGGATGTCATCCTGACTGGGAACAGGAATTCCCTGAGCCAAGGCGACCAAGAGAAGGACAAGCAGCTTGGGACCCATCATGGCTTCTAGGGTCAGAGGGGTGGCGGCAGTCCCAGCAGTTGGATCTGGACAGACAGAGCCTCTCCTGTTCTCCAGAACATAAATGGTGGGTGAGCCAGAGATGAGGCCGCGGCTGCCCAGTCACTGACCCTTGGTCAAGGTGGGGGTTGTTTGCCTTAGGCAGCTAGAGTCAACCAAACTCAGGGTTGACAATAATTGATCCTATCAGAGTGAAAAGACTGTAATACAGCACTTTGTCAGTAGGGGTTTCCATTATCCAGGGGGGACACAGAACTCTTCTGTGAAGGAAACTTTCCTCAGTGTTCTTTGCAAGAGTCCTAAGACATAGCTTTCAAATTAAAAGGGACTTATACTAAAAATGAGGTGATTTAATTCATCTGGGCCCCTTCGATACATAACTTATCCAAGATCTCTCAGGTAGTAAGTAGCAGAGCTGAGGTGTGAATCTGGATCCTGACTCTAAATCCAGTACAAAGAGAATCCCAGGAGCAGCTAAGGGCCAATACCCTGGTGAACTGAGGAAATGAACTCAGTGAATTTCAGAGTCTTTTCCAGCCCTGTGCATATGATTCTTTGGAGATCTATTTTAAAGAACTTGCTTTTTAAATTTTTTTCCCATTCATGAGCTCACTGAATCCTTGGAATAACCTTGTACAGGACCTTGAGGTCCTTTCTTGTGCTGAGCTGCCAAGCATTCAAACTTGATGCAGAGAGCACAACTCCAGTGGGCTTGGTTACATTGTTGGAACATCAAATGTATGTTTGCCTAAAAGACTATTTTATGGAAAACTCACACAAGGTGAGTGCTTACATGGAGGTCAGAAGAAGCAATACAAAGACACTCTCAAGGTCTCTCTGAAGAATTCTGAAATCGATTGTGAGACATGGGAGTCACTGGCACAGGATCTTCCAGCGTAGGGTGCCTGTACAAAGATTATGTTCTATTACCAAAGCAGAATTGTGATACCTCAAAGGAAATGGGAGGCGGGCGAATTTAGAAACATCTCCATTTCAAATGTTCAAATGGACTATTTGTGCCCAACCTTTGGTAGAGCCTGCCAAGCTGGTATTGGTCTGATAGGCCAGCCTGACACACAGTTGATCCCAACATGGTGATACCATTTCCGTCCTATTTGAGAACAAAGGACAACAACTAATTTTTTTTTAATTTTTATTTTTAGGACAACTATTAACCCCAGTTTACCATTAGAACTATTGAGGCTCAGAAAGGGGAAATAACTTAGTAGGCAATGGCACTGTAAGAACAATCTAGGCTCCTTTCTGCTGACAGTCGGTACTTCTGGAGAAGCACAGTGAAACTAGCTACCAATAAACAGTTAAACTGAAATCAATTAATCGTCACCACCTTATTCCACTCACCCCACCAAATTAAGCTAAATCACCCAAGAAGCAAAATCTTATGCTTTGTGATTCATCATCCAGGCTGTGCCAAGAAACTCAACTCTGGTCCCTAGCAGGGGCCTGAGTCCTCCAGGGCTACTTTGCTGTGGTGTTCTTGTCAAGGCCCAAATTCCAGTCCACTCTTATGTTCTGCCCAATCCCCAACCCCATTTTTCCTCCCTAAAGGAACCTCTTTTAGGAATTAGGAGACCCCTTCCACTGGCATTTCTTTACCCATGGTCTGACTATCCCATTCCCCTGTAATTTCTTTTGCCTGAAATGAAAACTTTTTTTACTTAAGATTTTACCCAAAAACATAAGACAGGACTAAGTCTGGCACCTGAGGAACCAGTCAAGGTCAACTACCCGCCCATCCCCCAGCCGTTTTCATGCTCTTTGTGCTCCTGGGATGATTAACTAAAGCAAACAGGGAAAAGTAAATTTGGAGGGGCCCCTGAACCTTAGCTGTCTGCCTTTGAACCTGTTTTTAAAAATTAATCTCCAGGTATCTAAGATTACAAGCGATATCTGACAAAGATAGCTGCTGTCTTTTTGTTCCTGACCTTTCCAGGTAGTGACATGGCACAGAGCCAGTGCTTTTTCTTAACCCCCTTCCCTTTAAGTCACACCAGGGAATGAGGCCCCCTGTATGATCCTTCCTTCCTCTTCACTCATTCTACCCCAATTCTCCCATTCTTGGTCCTATGCTGTGGAAAAATCCCAGAGTACTGGGTCCTAAATGCCCTCTTGATTATTCATGGAAGGTCTGTTGGTTTGGGCTTCCGTGCTGTGGTCAGGTGACTCTGTGCCAAGGTATTTGTAGTTAGCTAAACTGTAAGGGATAACCCCAGTGAGAAGGAAGCAGTATCCGAGACTTTCCCTGACTCCTTCCTTCTGGGTTTCTATTTACCTGGTGACCCATTTCTTTTAGAATTCCTGCATTTCTCCAAGACTGGTTAGGGCTCTCTGATCTGGTCTTTCCCTATGAATCATTGTGACTGAAATCTGGAAAGATTTGCTTTCCTCTTCATTCTTTTGAGACAACATTGGTCTTGTTCAAAAGAGTTTTCTTAGGAAACTAAGGGAATAAACATTTTCTAAGCTGAGAGGGACTTTAGAAAACAAAATTTTAGAATAGTGAATATTAATTGTTAGAGCTGGAAAGAATATAGAGCTCTCCTTTTCTAAGTTGGAAAGCTTAGAAAAATGTTAATAGAGTAGGACAGAACCTTAGAATGTGGAATGTTAGCATAGACCACAGGCTGTTAAGAGATAAAAGGACCTTACTTAGAACATGGAATATGAGAGCATAGGACTCAATCTTTTAGATCTTGAAGAGACCATAGAATATTAGAACTGGAAATGTCCATGGAGATCATCCAGTAGTTAGATTCTCTAGCCCAAACCACTCCCTCATTTCATAGAAGAGAAAATTGGTCAGAGAAAGGACATGAATTTGCCTTCTATAGTCACACACTGAATGGGCAACAGTTCAGCCCTCAAACACAGATCTTTTGATTCTAGTCCGACAACAAATGCCTTCCTACGGTCTGGCTTGGCTGTAGACATCTCCCATATAGACATTTTATTGCTTTGATTCCCTCTGGGTATCGGTCCAATAAAACTCCAGTATAGGTCTTTAAAATTCTCCCTTCTGCTTCATTCTGCTCCCTTTTCTTCTTTTAAAAGGAGTTGGCCAGGAGAAAACTAGATTTTCATCTTTGGGTGTAGAAAGGCACTAACTGCCAACAGTTGGCATACGGGTATGTAGCCCAGATGCAGAAATGCAGGGAGGGATTCCTTCTTTACGTGTGAAAGACACACAGTAATCTTAGCCAGAGGCTAGTTATGAGTAACTAATTATAATAATGGCTAACATTGATATAGCACTGTGTGCCAGGCACTATGCTAAGTGCTTTATAATTATTATCTCATTGGATCCTCACAATAATTCTGGGAAGTAGATGTGATTATTACCTTCATTTTATAGATGAGGAAACTGAGACATTATATACCATTATACCCTTAGCTGAAAGATTATGCCTTCACCCACACAGTACTCATGACCCTTATTGTTCTGGACACAGTAGGAAAGCTCAGAATGTAACAAATGCACATTTTCCCTGTCTATCCATTCAAGGCCAAAAGATAAAAATAAAAAATGGCATTGTTCCAATATAACCTAAATGTCCCAGATAATCACTGTCTCTCTTCTCTCTCTGGACTTCACAGGGCCCTTCACAATCTGGCTCACACATACCTTCCTAGCCTTTTTTCACATTTCTCCCTTTCATGCCCTCTAAATTCCATCCAAATTCCTCAAACTTAATATTCCATTTCTTTTTTTAAAATTATTTTATTTTAGTTTTTAACATTTATTTTTATAAGATTTTGATTCCATTTTTTTCTTCCCCCTTTCCTCTCTCCTCTCTCCCTTGTTCAAGATGGCAAGCAATCTGATATAGGTTATACTTATATAATATTTCCATATTAGTCTTGTTGTAAAAGAAGAATCAGAACGAAAGGGGAAAACCACAAGAAAGAAAAACAAAAACAAAAACAGTATGCTTTACTTTGTATTCAGACTCCATAATTCTTTCTCTGGATGTAGATAGCATTTTTCATCACAATTTTTTGGAATTGTCTTGGATCACTGTTCTGCTGAAAAAAAATTATGTCTATTATAGTTGACCATCACACAATATTGCTGTTACTATGTATAATGTTCTCCTGGTTCTTTTCACTTCATTCAGCTTCAGTTCATCAACATTCCATTTTCTGCCTCCATGAATTTATACAAGAAATCCTTCTATTTGTGTAATAAGGGAACTTTGGGATCTTTAATGAAACATCTCAGAGTGACTCCCAAGTGCCCAGAATGGCTCATTAGCAAGGGAATATATCCTGAAGGAAGTGCTAGGATGTCAATCTTTTGAAGCCATGTGCCTGAATTTGGGAATATATTGGAACCATAAACTTGGAAGAGATAGGAGAAAGGGAGCTTCATGAAAATGGAATCCTATAACCTTTTTGAGCACCTCTGAGCTGAGAACTAAAAAGGAACTGTCTGATTTTATAGGACATGGCTTACTGAACAAGAGATACTAGTATTCCAAACTATTTACTAGGAAGGTGGAAACCCAGGAAAACAATTTCACTTAGAGCTGGAGTTCTTGACATTTTTTGGTATCATGGACAACCTCTTTGGCAATCTAATGAAGTTTATAGGTCTCTTTTAAGAATAATGATTTTAAGTGTCTAAAATAAACCAATTATATTGAAATACAACTAATTAAGAGGCAACTAGGTGATATAGCAGATAGAATTATAGATCTTGAATTTAATTTAGATTTATCACTTATATAGGCTATGATTTTTCTCAGTAGTTACTTTTCTGAGCTTGTTTTACTCCTATGTCTGCGTTATCAGCAACTGAGTAGTGTGAACTTTCAAGATTTTTTTTATCATAATCTCCATATTAGTGATTTAGCATCTTTTTAAAAAATGTAACTAGGTGTCACAGTGGATAGAGTACTGGGCCTAAAGTCAGGAAGACTCATCTTCCTGAGTTCAGTCTGACTTCAGACACTTACTAGCTATGTGATTGTGGGCAATTCACTTTATCTTGTTTGCCTCAGTTTCCTCATCTGTAAATAAGCTGAGAAAGGAAATGGCAAACCACTCCAGTATCTTTGCCCAAAAAATCCCAAATGGGTTCACAAAAAGTCAGACATGACTGAAAATGACTGAACAACAATAACAAAACAGTGAATAAAATATACATTATATGTATATATTTATATATTATATATTTTTAGCAAAATATATATTTTAAATATATTTTTAAGATTCATAGACCCCAGATTAAGAACACTTGACTTAAAAGGCAGCTCAGAAACAGAATCTAAATCTAAGAAATTACAAAACATCTCTAAACCACTCACTGGGAGCATGCTGAGATTAGACAGGGGAGTAGTTGACAATTTTTTTTCTATCTTTAACTCCCTTTATACTTCTCATGAGGATTTTTTTCTCATCCATCATTTCTTGAAGTGTAAAACATGGCATTTGCAAGTAAACAGTGTGAAAATAATTTAACTAGCTCATTTCCTCTTATTCTTTATGTTGCTTTTGTGTCTTAATTAAATGTTTTTACTATTGGATTGGTGGCTCTTCATGATCCACAAATGGAGAATATTGAACTAAAAGATTCTTGAGCCATGATTTGCAAAATTATTGTTCAAAATAGTGCAAAGTAAACTATGTGAATGGTACATCTAAAGGTTAAATCAGCCTTCAGTAGTTTTAAGATTACTGCTATTTGAGGAAATGGGGAGGGAGGGGATGATTGAAGACTACATTCCAGGAAATGCTTCAAATAAAATTTTTCAGAATTAACTAAAAACAAGTGAAAACATACAATCAGAAAAAATGCATGGGACCTCATCATGGCAAAATTTAAGATTTGATTCTAAAGTAAGTACATCAAAAAAAAGGCACCAGCTACATACCTAGAGACATCAGTTAGGATTGCAAAACAGAATTGTTTAGCAAAAGAAGAAATTCATTAAATGTAGAAAAACCTTCTATAGATTTAGACTCAGAGATTGAGCAATCATTTGTATAGCTACTTCTAACTCATGGAAAGATTAAGTAACATGGATGATATTGGACAAGTCAAATTCAAGCCAGAAAATACTGAGATATAAACAGGGACATTTCATTGGACTAAAATGAGAATGAGATGCCCATGACAGCGGGAGTATCTGAGAGTTCATGATACTGACTAAGAATGTGGAACCAGCTGGAAAAAATAAGCTTTTTGTAGCTGAGAGTCAGGGATCCTTAGGTAAACAGAACTTAGGAACCAGGACAATATGAAAGGTCTATGAAAAGCAAAGAATCTGACAGCCAAGGAACTAAAATGGACACAGACTACTTGCATGAAAGCCAGAGCAGCAAGTAAGCAGAGTTGATGAGGAATTCAAGAAAGTGAAGAATGAGATTGCTGTTTTCAATCAAGTTTCTAACTTTTTCATTTTCTAGGATTTTCTTTTTGGTGCTATTGGTTTATATGGAAGAAGAGAATTGTCCCTCCAGGAAGGATAGAATTTCAAGTACTTGGTTCTCTAGCCAATTGGGACTGTGGTATGAATAGCATTTTTCTATTGTACACGTTGAAATAGGTA
This sequence comes from Sarcophilus harrisii, assembly GCF_902635505.1. Classification (NCBI taxonomy): domain Eukaryota; kingdom Metazoa; phylum Chordata; class Mammalia; order Dasyuromorphia; family Dasyuridae; genus Sarcophilus; species Sarcophilus harrisii. The sequence continues at coordinate 477,351,327 of NC_045427.1, read as the reverse complement.
TAATTGTTTTATGTTAAAATGCATATTAGGAACTCATTGCTTATTGAGAATTAAGATAGAAGCATGCCAAATTCCCAGAAAATATCTCTGGCTAGGATCAAACATGAGCCATTCTGATGCGATAGAAAAGTTCTTCAATATTGAGCTTGATCCACATCAAGAAGATGGTCAAGTAGTCTTATTGTAGGTGGACAAGAAAAGAGCATCACTTTTAAGTTATTCTATGTATTCTTTTTTATTTCTTAAAAATAAATTTCCTTGTCTTTTATTTTTACAGTATTTTAAAAATCTAATCCTCCTCCTCACTCCCTGAGCCCTTTCTTGTAACAAAGAAATCAATTAAATCTCTTGACATGAATACTGCATCTGACAGTAATGTAATGTTTCATATCTATATCTGTATTTATATTTATGTGTGTATAAGTGTATGTATATATGTATGTATATGAAGAGACAGAGACAGAGAAGAGAGAAGAAGAGAGGGGAGGGGGAAAGAAAGAGGAGAGTCCTTATTTATCTACCAAAAGGAGGGATATGCATTTGGTTTGCTCTTGTCTTTTGCCCAGATTGATCATTACTATTACTCAGTATTGAGTTTTGTTTTTATGCTTTATGTGAGCATTATTGAAATCATGGGTTTTGTTCTCCTGGTTATATTTGCTTTATTCTTTCATCAGCTCATATAAATCTTCTCATGCTTCTCTGAAAAGAAGTTCATTGTTTTACATAATTTTTTTTTAAATTTTAAAAAGTCAAAGGGAAGAGACGCAGAGAAAATATATTTGCTTTTGTCTGAGAGTATTTTGTTAAAATGTAGGGTATAATTTTCCTTTTTCCCTATCTGATCAAGATAGAAATGGTTCAAGTTTAAATGTTTGGGCCAGCAATTTATCATATATTTGGCATAATAATGATCTTTTTGTTTAAGCCAAGGAAAAATGAGTTCAAGTCAAATGAACCAACACTTGATCTCTCAAAGGTTACTATGATCTTCTCATTACTTTTTTCTTAGACTTTTTTTTAGACTTTTCATAGACTTTATCCTAGTTGACATTTCTATAGAATTTGACATTCTTAATTCCATTGCTACCTTCTTGATATTCTTTCCTTTCTTGATATCCAGGGCTCCAAAATCTTATCATTCTCTTTCTTCCCACTTTCATGGCTTCCTCTCTTTTTTCTTCACTGGTCTTCATCCTCCTCTTCATCATTCACTTTCAGTGTGTGAGTTTCTTAAGCCTTTGTTCCTGGAGCCAAACTAATCGGCAGCGTAGGAGGATGGAAGCTGGAGGTTCACCTATAAGGCTGCTATAGAAGGGGCAGCCCTGGGTAGCATGGCAGGAAGATCATGCAATTAGATGATGGAAAGTCTCTTGTAAATATCATCTAGTCCAACTCCCTTATTTTACAAATTAGAGAACCAAAGCCCAAAGAGATTAACCGTCTTTCTGTCTTTCCGAACAATCCATCCCACAATCATCAACTGTGGGCGTATGGAGATACGAAGTCAAAATGTAAAAATGATCTCTGCCCTAATGGGCTTACATTCTACTGTAAAGGTCCTCAAACTTTTTAAATAGGGGGCCAGTTCACTGTCCCTCAGACTGTTGGAGGGCCTGACTATAGTAAAAACAAAAACTTTGTTTTGTGGGCCTTTAAATAAAGAAACTTCATAGCCCTGGGTGAGGGGGATAATGGTCCTCAGCTGCCGCATCTGACCCAGGGCCTTAGTTTGAGGACTCCATTAAGCAAATGGATGTATTCCTGACTATTTAATGAGGTAATTGCACTAACAACTAGGGGAGATCAACAAAGAGCTTGTCCTAAGTCACACACCAATAGACTGCACAGGAAAGATTCAAATATAAGCCCCTGACTCCAAATGCAAAGCTTTTTTGCCCCATCTTCCTTTCAGTGCTACCTGCTCTCTTAGGTATAAAACATCCTTCTGTTTTAGCTCTAAAATATTGGGGTCACCACATGTGCAAACTGTGGCAGCCCTTTTTGTAGTGGCCAGAAACTGGAGACTGAGTGGATGCCCATCAGTTGGAGAATGGCTGAATAAATTGTGGTATATGAATGTTATGGAATATTATTGTTCTGTAAGAAATGATCAGGAGGAGGATTTCAGAAAGGCCTGGAGAGACTTACACGAACTGATGCTGAGTGAAATGAGCAGGACCAGGAGATCATTATATACGGCAACAACAATACTATACGATGCTCAATTCTGATGGACGTGGCTCTTTCCAACAATGATTGAGGCCTGTTCCAATGATCTTATAATGAAGACGCCATCTACACCCAAAGAGAGGACTGTGGGGACTGAGTGTGGACCAAACACAGTGTTTTAACTTTTTTGTTGTTGTTTGTTTGCATTTTGTTTTCTTTCTCATTTTTTCCTTTTTGACCTGATATTTCTTATGCAGCATGATAATTGTGGAAACATGTATAGAATTGTACATGTTTAATGTATATTAAATTGCTTGCCATCTAGGGGAGGGGGGGAAGAGGAAGGGAGGGAAAAATTTTGGAACACAAGGTTTTACAAGGGTTAATGCTGAAAATTATCCATGCATATGTTTTCAAAATAAAAAGCCTTAATAAAAAAAAAAAATTGGGATCACCATCAAAATTATGAAGAAGATGATGTCATATAGCTTTAGATTCACCAGGTGGTAGCAGAGAGCTTTCAGAATACCCTTTTTTCCCCCTGACATTTCAACAAACACCCTCTGAACTTTGCAATTGGTAGGGATCGTGATTATAGAACTGAGACGATCAGTTGCACTGAGTCCTCTTCTATCCCATTTTATAAATTAAAAAAAACCCAAAAAACCGATGTCCAAAGTCATATTGGTTGTGGGGGACATGGAGCTGAGATTTAAAACTGGATCTTCTAACTCCAAGTTCAATGTTTTTTCTTTTAACCCAGACTGAATTCTTGGGGATTATTTAGCCCATCCTCTTCATTTCTTTTTTAAAAAATTATTTATTTTTTAATACACATTGTTTTATGAATCATGTTGGGGGAGAAAAATCAGAGCAATAGGGAAAAACCATGGGAGAGGAAAACAAAAACCAGAAAAAAAGAAGTGAACATGGCATGTGTTGATTTACATTCAGTCTCCATAGTTCTTTTTCTGAATGCAAATGGCATTTTCTGTCCAAAGTCTATTGGGATTGCTTTGGATCACTGAACCACTGAGAAGAACCAAGTCTTTCATAGTTGGTCAACACACATTTTTGCTGTTATTGCAAATAGTGTGTAATGCATTCCTGATTCTGCTTATTTCCCTCAGCATCAGTTCTTGTAAATCTTTATTGGCTTTTCTAAAATCAGTTTGTTCATCATTTTTTATAGAACAATAATATTCCATTATCTTCATATACCATACCTTATGCAGCCATTCCAAAATTGATGGATATCTGCTCATTTTCCAATTCTTTGCTAAAACAAAAAGAGCTGCTACAAACATTTTTGCACATGTGGGTATTTTCCCTTTCTTTATGATTTTCTTGGGATACAACCTCTTCAGTTCAAAGATCAGGAAGCTGAGAATTAGGAAGAAGGACCTTCTCAAGGTCACATGATGAGTCTGTAGAATCAAAGATAAACTCCCATAAACTAACAATGGAATTCCCATATTGATACCTTGATCAAAGAGAAAAATATTATTATATGATATGTTTTGACAGAATGAACAAACCAACTCTCTCCCCAAAAAAATCCCCAAGCATTTGCTATGTGTTCTCCTAAATGTGTACTTAGTTTTGGCTTTTTTTTTCTTTTGTATTCACCTCATATAAAAAGGTGGGACTCCTTACCCACTGTGGGGCTCCTAGATCCTCATCTTGACAGCTGGATCATCTTTAGTCTTCAGAACAATACTCACTGTTCCAGACATGCAGGCCCTACAATTGTTCCATCTCCAATTTCAGGATTATACAATGATATAGATCTAGACCTAAAAGGTCTAACCCCTTAGCTTGATAGATGAGGAAACTGAGACCCAAAAACTTTAAATTATTTACCCAATACTTTACATGTAATAAACATCAGAGGAAGGATTTGAATACAGGTTCTTTGACTTTAGAGCTAGTTCCCTATGCTTTTGCACAAGTGGTTCCTGATGTCCAGAATGGACTCATTCTTTAGCTTTATATGTCATAGAATCCTTTGTGATTGTTGTTGTCATCTCTGACTAAATGAGGTTGTGAAAAGTCAGACTTTTCACAACCTCATTTAGGGTTTTCTTGGCAGAGATACTGAAGTGGTTTTCCATTTCCTAAAACAGTTCATTTTACAGGTGAGGAAACTGAAGCACATGGGTTTAAGTGACTTGCCCAGGATCACACAGTATCTGAGACCAGATTTGGATTTAGGAAGATCAGCCTTCTTGACTTCAGGCACACACTCTGTCTACTGTAGCACTCTAGTTTTCCTGACAGAATCCTTAGCTAACAAAATATTGGCTTCTACTTTTCCTGATCTCCTGTTATTAACACTCTCTTGAAATTGTTTTTTTTTTTTTACTTTACACATTCTCTGCATTTTCTTTTTTTTGTGTATGCTATATTCTCTAGCCTTTGCACACACTCTCAACCCCCAGCAGAATGCTAATTCCTTGCTAGCAGGGCTGTTTCACTTTTGATTTTTTAATCTCCAAAACCTGACAAAATGACATTCTCACAGTAGGCCCTTTATGAGTTCTGTTTTTTAATCTTATTGAATCCAGGACTCTTAGCTCTCAGCCTCAAGTTTATTTCACTATAGCTCTCCTGCTAGATTGCCTTGCTTTTAATTCTGAGTACCTAGGCTGTAACATAAATGGTGGACAGGTCCTTCTCACTTCTTTAGGTCTGGGAAGTATTATGCTTTCTAGGAAGCTGGACAAGTAAGTGCCCTAGTAAAGGTAATTGATTTAAAAGAGTCACCAGCTCATCCGGATGAAAAACCACTCTGGCTATTGGAATCAATGCAACTCGAAAGTCTGTCCCAGGACAGACTCATCAGGCTTGGCCGTCTCTTAGATTCATGATACATGTAGCCAGGCAGGGCTGGGAACAGACATCCCCAGGGGAAGGTCTGGATGCAATTCTTGGGGAAGGTCCAAAACTAATGTCCTCTCAAGAGCCGGAACAGAGAGCTCTCCTTGGGACATGGTTCAGAGATTCCTCCTTAGACAAGATTGCCAGAATGGCTAGAGGGCAATTGATGGTCCTTTGGACCATTAAAACTGTGGACAAGCATGGAAACAGTAGGAAGAAAACATTCATCCATATTCTATGGATTTAGGCTGGATTGAAATTGTGGTTTGGTAAAATGTACCCATCAAGAAAACTACTTCCCTCAAGGAAGGTAAACACATCCCTTTGGGAAAGCCACACGTACACATATATGTATGAATAAACATATATGTATATGTGTGTCTATATATATATTTATTTTTAATTTCTATCATATAGTAGAATTAGAAAAAGATGCTTGTATATGAAAATGCAATTTTTATGTACAACTTGCTATTTATTTTAAATATATAATAAAATTATCATGTAACTTTCTTTTTTTCTTCCCTCCATCCCCAAGATAGCTACCATTAGACAAATATAAAATCATTCTATATATACTTCTATTCATCAGTTCTTTCTCTGAATACAGATAGCATCCTCCTTCACAGGTCCTTTGCAATTAATTTAGATATTTATAATAGTCAAAATGACTTAGTCTCTCAAATTTGGTCTTTAAAAAGAAGTGCAGGTGGGTACTTTTGTGAATTATTAATCAAGTGTATTATGCATGTGATAGAGGTGATGCTGGGGTTAGGATCCACATCTGAGTCCAACTCCTGAGCTTTTTCCACTTGATTCCATCACTTATTATGTGACCTTGAGCAAATTAATTCATGTCACTGAACTTGAATTTATTAATCTGTGGAATGGAGATAATAATACTTTTGTTCCTTTACTTGCTAGTATTATTATGAAGATCAAATTAAATCATTGATGTTAATTACTATGTAAATATAAATGGTTGTTTGCTGTTGTTCATGCCAGAGGTCTAAGTCCTGCTGTTTTATGCCTGCTTCATGCTCTCTTATTTAATGACCCAACTCCTTACCTCTCCAATCTATTTTTTTTTGCTGAGGCAATTGGAGTTTAAGTGACTTGCCCAGGGTCACACAGCCAGAGTGTTAAGTGTCTGAGGTCAGATTTGAACTCTTCTGACTTCAGGGCTGGTTCTTACAACACCAAGTAGCTGCCCCCAATCTATTTTTGTAGTCACATTAAATTGGGTACTAATGAATCCTTCCTGGCTTTAAAGCCCAAGAAATGGCAAAATGAAGTTTATGGAATCACAGAATTTGAGAGTTGGAAGGGATGTCATTGGCCAACTAGTCCAGCCCAATCATAAGGAATCCCCATCCCACATACTTGACAAGAGGCTTCCAGGAAGGGGAATTGCCCACCTAAGCAAAGCCATTCTACTTTTGTCATCAAGAAAAAATTAATCCTATTTTTTAAGCCTTAGGGATCATAGGTTTTAGAATAGAAGGGAACTCATTCTTCATTTATTCCAGGAACTCACCCCACATTTTATAGAAAACTGAGGTCCAAAGAAGTGTTCCATAGGTTAGTAAATAGCAGAGCTGGAAAACCATAATTCCAGGTGTTTTGACTCCCAAGCCAGTGTTTTTGTACTACAAACCATGTTGAAAGATTAGTCTATTCAATCTCTTTCATTTTCCTGCAGAAACTGTAGCCAAGGCAAAAATAGAGGATGATAAGGAAAGTTCTCCTATACATTTCTACTCCTGGCATTGTTCTCTGACTTTCCAAGTCTAGCCCTTGAAGTTCAGAGGTGAACAACCTCTTGAACAGCAGGGGATGGGTGAAGGAATAGTATTGTAATTGCAGCATCTTTTGGGAATTTGGGTCTCATTATGTAATGCTCTGATAACTTCCTAAGACTCAGGTTTATAACATGAGGACTTTAAATGGTAATTTACCTATTTTGGTTTATTTGCTCTCACCTGGTTCAAAAAAAGCTGGGAAAATCTGAAGTTAATTCTAGATCAAGTATTTGATTGCTCATCATGCTAATGGATTCAGACAAGAGTGCAGACTTGAAATGATAAAACATTTAATGGAGCCAGAAATAAGTAATAAGATGAAATAGATTCACCTGCTTCATCACTCGTGAACTATTCTGCAGCTCCTGACTTGGTGTTTCCACTCTAGGTGGCCTTCTGTAAACCTCCATTCTTGGGTGTCAAAAATGTGTTCAGCAAACCTTGGTAGTCAGATAGTGGGAATGGTGATGGTTTGGTAACTTCTTCCCTATCCCCCAGGATGCTCAGAGTATCTTTCTGCCTCTGGCAAATAGTAAAGGGGGAGTATTGCACACAGACCAGCCCCATGCTCTGAGATGTCTCACTCATCCGCCTCTCTCCCTCCCCATTGCTGCCTAACACGGACTTGGTTCTATCAGAACTGTTTCTGTTTGTCTCCTAGATTCATCTCCTATCTCCTTCCAAAGGTATGGTGATTTCACCCAGCTCTGAAAAAGTCCCTGATCCAGAGTGCTAAGGAATAGGCCTTCAGGATTCTAGATTTTCAACACATCCTTCAAGATTTGAGAGATGTCCAAGATTTAGAAATCCCAAGAAGTATATGATAGCTTGAGATATAACGGAAAGAACATCATCCTAGCGATCAGGAAATCTGGGCTCCAGTCTTAGGGTCTATAACTAATCAGCAGTCAATTTTGCTTTCCTTCCAGTCTCCTCATCCATAAAATGAACATTTGGATGAACTCTTTTGAGGTTAGAGAGCTTCAAGGGATCTTATTCTGTTTTATGCAATCTTGGTTGTAATCATAGTTAATTGGTGAGAGAAGGGGCTAGCACACAGTTCTTCCCCAGACTCCAGACATACTCATATGTTTCTAGTGCCTTTGCTTAGCTGTGCCTTGACTTGCCCGGGATATCAAGATCTGCAGACTGGTAGTACCACAAAACTCCACGCATCCTTCTGTCCTGGAGGCTACATGTTAGGGCATAAAGGGAGACTATAGGAAAAATCACTCCCTCAGCCTCGAAGTAGAGGATGGAAGCAGCTTATCTAATCTGGACTAAAGAGTGCTTTGGAAAATCCCCATGAGGCTCCGGTGGGAGAGAAGAGAAGCTAAATATAACCAAACAGCAATTAGTGCATTCCCCTTGGGTGGTCCTGGCCTGACTAACATGGCTAAATCAGAGTTCCCTTATTCAGTGCCAGGGCCTTGGTTCCTTCAAGAGGCTGAGTACCTCCCAAGGAGTGGGCCTGGTGATGTAGCCAAAGATGGAATGTTCTGGGATACAGGGTGAGAGGGAGATGCTGCTCAGTGTGGCTAGAGGGATGGAGGAAAGCGCCCACTGGGGTAAGCTAGCAGGTGGTCTAAGGAACCTGGTTCTTTTCATGGATAAGAAACGCTGGACTGGAAGTTAATAGGCTTGAGTTTCTGGTCCCAGATGTGCTCCTAACTTCCTATGTGAGTATAGGGAGCTATTTAATTTCTTCTCCTCTGTTAAATAAGGAGGCTGATTTAGAATAATCTCTAAAATCACTTCTTGCTCTTAAATCTAACCCTGGCTCTGTTTACTAGCTGTGGGATATTGGACAAGTGACTTAATTTCTCTGAATCTCATTTATAAAATTTAAGTGGAATAGCCAAGTGGTGCTTTGAGTCAGGAAGCCACAGAAATTTTCCGGGCAAGTCACTTAGTCTGTGTTTGCCACTAGAGTAGGAAATGACAGACCACTGTAGTATTTTTGTGGAGAAAACTCTATGGACAGAGATCCACAGGGTCATGAGGAGTCTGACATGACTGAGATGACGGAGCAACAACAAAAATTTAAGAAAAGGGTCAAGGTCAGCCATGTTTTTGTTTCTCTCAAGTTTTCTAGTCTTAAAGCTCTGAACTTTTTCTACCAGGCCTTGGGGGAGCACCTTCTCCTTCCAAACCCTTCCCCCAACTTTAGCTACCTTTTTTGGGTTCTCTTCTTTGATAAGGGTAAGGATTATCTTTTTTCTGCTTGTATTTGTATTCCCAACCCTTAGCATTGTCTGGCACACAGGAAGCACTTGACTTGACTATTTGTATCAATCATACTATAATAGGCTTTAACCTTGAAAATACTAAAGTAAGCAAGATAATGATGATTCTACTATTCTACCTCTTCCCACTTCATTCTTTATCCAGATGTGGTCTAATTCCTTTAAAATGCCCAATGTTAGAGGCAGTTTTTTTTCCAGTCATGTCCGAATCTTTATAAACCCCAGTTGAGGTTTTCTTGGCAGAGCTACTGCAGTGGATTGCCATTTCTTTCTCCAGCTCATTTTACAGATGAGGAAACTGAGGCAAACAGGATCACACAATCGGTAAGTGTCTGAAGCCAAATTTGAATTCAGAATGGTGTGTCTTCTTGGCTTAGGCACATTTTCTTTCCTCTTAAATTCCCTAAATTTAACAGGACCAAGTCAGTGAAACAGAATGCTGAGCAAGGCATTAAGGCTACAGTAACTTCTTTTAATAATTCAGATCCTGAAAGTACAAATGGGTCAGGAATGGGGGGAAATGGAAAGGGGGGAGTCTTATAACTTGCTGAAAAGTATTCAACAAATTCCCTTTAGTCTTAAGGTGCTCTCAGATCCGGCATCTTCACCTGGTGGGAGCTGATCCCACAGGGCTCCTCCCTTGAAGGTCAGAGTAAGAAAGCTCCAGCGGTTTGAGGACATTTGGGCAAGGATTCTATGACTGGGCTTGGTTCCATTTTCCTGGATCAGAATTGTGGGAAAACCTTCTGGAATCTGAGGGGGAGGGGACTGGGCGAGATGGCTTGGCCTTTGAGAAAATTATTCTGGCTGGGCAGCAATTGCAGATGAGTTTAGAGGATGTTCTTATAGCCCTAGAGATCCCCCTCACTAGTCAGTTCCTTAGCTCCCCCTTCTCAGTTGTCCCTCCTCTATTGGCTCCCTTTCTCCAGTGGGACTCAGGAATAAAGCCTAAAGCTAAAGTCTCACTTACTTCAGGCTCCTCGAATTCCAGGGCTCAGGGTTCTCAGAGAGTCCACAGCCAGGCAGCCTCATGAATCCTAGTCTGGCTCTGCCATGAATACACAGATCAAGGGTTCCTCTGTCTCCTTGACATCACTTTCACTGGCCATGTGGACAGTGGGATATAGTGAAAAATATTCTGAGCTTGCAATCAGGAGACTTGGGCTCCCATGGGGGTCAAAAAAGGGCTCTTACATTGATCTAGGAAAGAGACCTGAGGGGATCATCTAGTCTAATCCCCATATTTTGCAGATGGAGAAACTGAGACCAGGTAAAAGGACTGATCTCAGGTTATACAAGGCAAAAATGGAAGAGTTGGGATTTTAATTTAGTTCCTCTGACAGTTAATCCAGTATTCGTTATTCTAGATCCTGCAGCCTCTCCTCTAAGAGTGAATAGCACTACACTCACAAAGTATTGTGAAGGTAAACTAGCTAATGGATATAAAGTCCTTTGAAAACTTTAAAAAGCGTGTTGAATATGATGATGGGGATGGAGTTGTCGGTGGTGGTGGTGGTGGTGATGATGATGATGATGATGAAGGGGTTGGACTTTAATGATCCTGTCAATGCTAAAGTTCTAGTTCAATGAAAATCTATAAATTTCTTTGTCCCTAAATCTACAGAGGACTGACTACATTCCTGAGAAGGACTTTGTGGATGCTTGGAGTCTCTGTGATTTTGCCACACACTGGACTCCTAGAGAGCAGGAAGGCCTCTCTCCCCTACATTCCCTTAACAGAGATGAGAACAGGGGCAGGAGGTTTCTGTTGAGTTCATGGGTAATCTCTGATCATATCTCTTCACCTTCCCCAAGCTCCCATCTTGTACTCTGGCTTCATCAGTGATAGCAAAAGGAGCAAAGAAGATGCAAGAAAAACAAGTGGCTCACCTTTTCTCTTTATTAGCATTTTTATTTTCTTGTAGCCAGATTATTTCAGACTCAGGACAAAATAAGGTAAACTGGACTCTTCCTCCAATGAGAGTCCTGGGGAAAATATTTGAGGGGAATCCTCTTCAAGGCCAGGGATGCAGTACCAAGTATCAGATGTACTTCTCTGGCCTTGGACTAGCATCTCTCCCCACCTCCAACCCCCACCCCCAGACCTCCACTCTAACCCAAACACTCAGTCATACATGACTTGGAACATGGCTCCCAGCTAGAGCAAACAGGACAGGCGCAACTCAGCAGGGTGGAAGGTGTTGTCTGGAGTCAAAGTGTTTCTCCTGGGAAGTAGGGGGCTTTCCTTGGCTCAAATACAGGTTACAATCAATTTGGTCCCTCAGCACCTCCAGTTCTTCCTCCAACATCCTGGATGCACTTGGGACCCCTGTCTCCAAGACAATACAATAATGTCCAAGGGCAATCTTTCACCCATTTCCCATGTTCCTGGAATATACCACCTACAACTGATCTCTGACCAATGACTTCCAGAGCTATAAATTTACTTTATAATTTAAGCCGACCTGTCCCTGTTAGTTCTCTCTCACTAGTTCTATCTGCCTAGAGTCAGCTAGGTGTCAGGAGATAGATCACTGAACTGGAGTCAGAAAGATCCGAGTTCAAATTCTGTCTCACTTATTAGCTATGTGACCCTGAGCAAGTCATCCTTCCTTCCTTCCTTCCTTCCTTTCTTCCTTCCTTCCTTCCTTCCTTCCTTCCTTCCTTCCTTCCTTCCTTCCTTCCTTCCTTCCTCCTTTCCTTCCTCCCTCCCTTCCTTCTTTCCTTCCTCCCTCCCTCCCTCCCTTCCCTTCTTTCCTCTCTCCCTCCCTTCTTTCCTTCCTTCCTCCCCTCCTCCCTTCTTTCCTCCCTCCCTTTCTCCCTCTCTTCTTTCCTTCCTCCCTCCCTCCCTCCCTTCCTCCCTCCCTTCTTTCCTTCCTCCCTCCCTCCCTCCCTTTCTTCCTCCCTCCCTTCTTTCCTTCCTTCCTCCCTCCCTTCCTCCTTTCCTTCCTCCCTCCTTCCCTTCCTTCTTTCCTCCCTCCCTCCCTTTCTCCCTTCTTTCCTCCCTCCCTCTCTCCCTTCTTTCCTCCCTCCCTCCCTTCCTTCCTCCCTTCCTCCCTTCTTTCCTTCCTCCCTTCCTCCCTCCCTTCTTTCCTTCCTTCCTCACTCACTCCCTTCCTTCCTCCCTTCCTTCCTCCCTCCCTCCCTTCTTTCCTTCCTCCCTTCCTCCCTCCCTCCCTTCCTTCCTTCCTCCCTTCCTTCCTTCTTTCCTCCCTCCCTTCCTTCCTTCCTTCCTTCCTTCCTTCCTTCCTTCCTTCCTTCCTTCCTTCCTTTCTTCCTTCCTTCCTTCCTTCTTTTCTTCCTTTCCCTCCCTCCCCCCCTCCCTCCCTTCCTAAGTAATCTCATTCCATTGTTAATGCCTATAATGCCTGCCTATTTTCTCCAAGGTAGTACCCAGTAGTGTTAGCTTGCAAGCTTTTAAAATGCCTTTTTTCTTCCTCACTAAATCATAAACAGATTGAAGGCAGGAATCATGTTGTATCTTTGAATTTCTCTCAAGGCCTTATACATAGTAATTACTTAATAGTTCTGTTCAAAGACTGATTCACCCTAGACATTTAATAAAGTACCTACTATGCCAGATACTGGGATGTAAGATAAAAAAAAATTACATTAGTGTTCTCAAGTAACTTTCAGTCTCTTTCTGCAAATTGGACACGTGCATACAAGCGCACACACATATATGAATTATATGTGTAGATGTATACATATATGTGTGTATTGTGTGTTTTGTGTGTGTATTATAAACTGTCAGTAAGTGACAATGGATGCATAAGAAAAGTACAAAGTGCTGTAAGACAAGAATGAGCAGCCCAGGAAGTCCTTAGTTGATGCTGGATGCTCTTGGGTCTGAGCAGTAGCCCTCCTCCCAGGGTTCCACTCTCACCTCCTGTCCTCCAAGGTGTGCCACAGGCACTTTGGGGCAGAGGTGGTGCTGAGGGTATGACTTGGCTTGCTCTTCCAGAGGCTTCCTCCTTTGCCAGGGTCTCTTCCAAGAAGTGAGCCCAGGTCCACTCACTACTTTTCCTGAGGCGGGAGATGGGTGAGTGAGCTACTCTGTGTCCCTCCTCTTCTTTCTCCACTCCAGACCCTGGGGCCCTCACCTACCTCTTCACAGGGTGCTCCCTGAGGTTAGGGCCTGGTGGTTGCACAAAAGGTTGAGTCTGGACCTGAGGACTAAAAACCTCCATCTTCCATGGGGCTTTGGCTTGAGCACCAAATACAGGTAGTGGAGGCAGCTCTGACAAAATCTGGGAGGGCAGATATCCTGGAAGAAGTGAAGGTTCTCCCATCTAGAAAGATGATCAGTCAATTAGCATTTTCCCTTCCAGTTCCATTTCCTTCTTTCTTCAGAATCTCCAGATATACTCAACAATGTGATAGAAAAGACACTTGGTAGAGAATCATTGTAGTCTCAATTCTTTGGTAGAGAATCATTGTAGTCTCAATTCTTAGTGTGCAAAGCACAGAAGCTTATGGATAGTTAAGCTTAGAAAATATTTATTGAATCAGATTTTAAATTTCACTCACTTATTGTATGATCATGAGCAAATCACATTTTCCATGAGTCTCAGTTCCCTTATCTGTGAAATGTTAATTATTCTGCCCTGTTGACCTCATATTATTGATTAATCATCAAGATAAAATAATATAGACTGCTAGAATGTTAAAGTTGATGGGGAAATGAGAATATCTTAACGTCTTCATTTAAGGCTTTATAAAGAAAACATTGATTAGATCATAATTATAACAGAAAATATTAATACACAAAAGATATAAGCCTTTGAAAAAAGAACAAACAAAATATAAGATTATTTTGTCTAAAATAACTAATGTTATATTTAGAGGAGAAAGATTCAATATTAACATCTTTACTCTGTTTCATAATTCATTTGAATTCATAAAGAAAAAGATGTCAAAAAGGAGACATGAAAAGTTATTGTTAATTCCAAAGCAAAATTCCTATCTTAAAAAAAATTTAAGGAAAATTAATAGTAGCAGCTTTTAGGGAAACCTACAGGTAAATCAGTATAAAATTCTAGTAGTAGGTTTAGGAAAGGAAATGACAACATAAAAAATATAGAAGTTAAGTTTAAGTACTATAACACTAAACATAGTTGGGTAATTCTTTCCAATAAAAAGAAAGTTATAGAATAATGTGAAAATACATGGGGAGGTTAAAATTAAAAGAGTTGATTAAATAAACCATACAATGGCCATTTTGAAAAAAAAAAACAAAAAACAAAACTAGAATTAAAATGTATCTGATCTCTGCCACTAGTAAAACCTCAACCAGAAAGTATTAAGAGAATATTATAACATACTAACAGAATGATAAGCTATAAATGTTACAGTATTAAATTGCACATATGGACTAACAGTAGTTAAATTTATAAAAGAAAAACTCATAGCCGTAGAAGAAAAAAATGTGTGCATACTCTGCCTAATGGAATTAATTGGCTCTTTGAAAATGCATTAGGCAAAGCATCATTTTATTTAATTTTAGGGAATTAGTTCTACAGGAATAATATTCTAAATGTTATAAAGTATTATAAAACTAGATGAAAGTTACCCAGTGAAGTTTGTTTATGTTGTATCAATAATGTTAGTGTGAAATGACATTGGTCAAGAAAATGTGTTTAGGGTCTTTAGGAAATTCTAACACTCCATTATCCAGGAAATAACAAATTTAGCAAAACGTACACATTGTAATTTTGAATAATTTTCTGAACAAAGTATACTCAACATGTTTGCTTAGAACTAAATGGAAAAAGTATTAAATATATATATTTTTCCCCAAGGACACATGGCACTCTCACATAAATTGATCCTATACTCAGGCACAAAGAAAATTTTAATATATTCTGTCTTGCTGAATTTACTATTTTCTGGCCATTGGCCACCACAGTATAACAAAACTAGAGATGGCCATTTCTCTAAAGGTACAGATTACTTGGATTTTTTTTAATTAAGCAGGAATCCAGTGAAATTATGACCAATTGCTTTGTTACCATATGACAGTGTCCTCTTTGTCATCTGTAATAAATGACATTATTCATTGTAATAGTTGAGGCACAATGAAAAAGGGAAATCCATGGAGTAATCCCTACAAAGAAATGGCAGAAAGAACCCAGAATGCTTAGAATGGATTCCTCGAAAGCTTTGATTATATAAGAAAGGCAGAGAAAAGAGAGAGACCAGATGATTATATGAATCAGAGAATGAGGATTCAGAGTAAACAGAAAAAGAAGATGAATTATGAAGAGACTGAGAAGAATCCTTTTTAGAAAGAGGCACAAAAGCAGCATGATAAATGTGGAAATATATATAGAACTATACATGTTTATATTGCATTGCTTGCTATCTGGGGGAGAAGGTAGGGGAGGAGAGGTTGAAGGATTTGTGGGAGTGAATATTGAAAACTGTCTTTGCATGTATTTTGAAAATAAAAAGCTATTATTAAAAAAAAAAGAAAAGAGCACAAGAAATGAAATTTAATAGAGGCAGCAACTCAGCTGAACTCTCTCAGCAATCCCCTCCAAATAACTTTAAAATAAAACCTGAAGTCAAATTTTAGAATAGCAGAATCAACAGACGGTCATAACAATATATTTTTCTGTCATGAGAATACTTAGGAGGTTTGTAGAAGAGATCTATAACACCAAGATGGAAGCCTGTCCTGAGTGCACACAGTGCAGCAACAGCAGTAGGAGCAGTAGTTTCTGAAGCTCTCAGCTCAGAGATGGGAAAGAGGTTAGAGAGCAGGTCAGAAAGTGATTACAGGAGATCCTTTCCTGGCTCTGGGCGCAGCCAACACTGCCAACTCTATTGCCCGTACGGTTCTGGGTCACAGAACTTGTACTGTTCTTGTAGTCAGTGACAAGGAAAATAGGGGATATGGTCACATTTCCAGAGCATTCCAGAGAAATGCTGGTGTTTGCAACTGCAGAGGAGCAGGGATCACATATGCTTGGAAGCCCTGAAAACTTGCAGATCCTCAGAATTAGTTCTAAAAATACACAAGAAGCCTGAAGATTGGCATAGTGTCTCTCCACTCTTGAGTGAGCAGAAATCAGCTTTAACATAAAGCTCAAAATTACGAAAAAGACTAAAAAAGTAATCAAAAAATAAAAATAAAAGAATTTGACCATAAAAACTACCTTAGTAGTGGGGATGATCAAGGCACAAACTCAGAAGATAATAATGTGAAAATAGCTATTACGAAAGTCACAAAAAATGCTAAATGAACACAAGCCTGAGGAGAATTCCTAGAAGAGTTAAAGAAGGAGACTGGTGGTAGAGGAAAAATTGGGAAAAGAAATGAGAATGATACAAGAAAATTATGAAAATAAAGTTAACAATTCAGTAAAAGAGGCATTAAAAATTGAAGAAAACAATACCTTCAACAGAATTGGCCTAATGCACAAAAATTTATTGAAGAAAATAACTCCTTAAAAAAAAGAATAGACCAGATGGAAAAAGAGGCACAAAAATTTACTAAAGAAAAGAATTCCTTTAAAAGCAGAATTGAATAATGGGAAAAGAGATAGAAAACTCACTGAAGAAAATAATTCCTTAAAAATTAGAATTGAACAAGTGGAAGGTAGCAACTCCATGGGACATCAAGAAATGATAAAAGTTTAAAATACAAAAAATATTAAAAATAGAAAAATATGAACTATCTCATCAGAAAAGCAATTGACCTGGAAAAATAGATTGAGGAGAGAAGATTGAGCTACCAGAAAACCATCACCCATCCAAAAAAGAACCTAGACATTCTAATTCAAGATATTATAAAGGAAAACATAACTTCGGAAAGTAAAATAGAAACTGAAAGAATTCACCAATCATCTCCTGCAAAAGTTCCCAAAATGTAAACTCTCAGGAATATTATAGCCAAACTCCAGAGCTTTCATGTCAAGGAAAAAATGCTGCAATCAGCCAAAAACAAATAATTCAGGTATGGTTGAGCTATAATCAGGATCATTAAAGACTTAGAACGTCCATATTAAAGGATCAGAGGGCTTCTAATATGATATTCTGGAAGGCAAATGGTTCAGGATTATAATCAACAATCACCTATCTAAGAAAAGTTAATATAATCCCCTCATGGAAAAAAATGGATATTTAACAAAATAGAGAACTTTTAAGCATGTTTGATGAAAAGATTAGAGCTGAGTAGAAAATTTGACATTCAAACACAAGACTCAAAAGATGGTAAACAAGAAAAATAAATCATAAGAGGCTCAATAAAGTTAAACTGATTGCTTTACTACATGGAACAATGATTCATGTAACTCCTAAGAACTTTATCATTTCTATGGCAGTTAGAAGGAGTATCCATAGATAGAGGACATGAATATGAGTAGTTATGTTGGAATAATCTCCAAAAAAGGATGTAGAGGTGAGAAAAAGGGTGGAGCTTAGAGGAGGGAGAAGAGAGAGAGAAAAAGGAGAAATTTTTCTTATATAAAAGAATGCAAGAAAGAGTTTTTGCAGTAGAGAGAAAAATGTGAGAGTGGTTGCGGGTAATGCTTGAATCTCACCCTCATTAGAACTGGTTCAAAGAGGGAAGAAAATACACACATACATGTGTATATATTTACATTGATTCACACACATACAAAGTTCTTGCAAAATTCTTGTAGACAAGAGAGCTGTGGATTGGAAGAGGGTTCAGCTTGGCAGATTTAGAGTTGTTTGGATAAGACACAAAGAGTGTGGAGAGAAAAGTCACCCTGGAGGGAAGTCTCTAGTGACATATCACAGGACATGTTCTTCATCCTATGCTGTTCCAAAATTTATCAACAAAATGTTGACCTAAATGGGGATGTCATGCTCATTAAGTTTGTGTATATTATGCAGCTGGGAGGGACTAATGTCTTGGATAAAAATCAATATTTTTAAAATATTAATAGGTTAGAATGGTGGGCCAAGGCTCATAAGAGAAAATTTAATAGATGACAAATATTAAGTCTAATACTTGAGTTTCAAATGTTAATTGAATAAATATGTCTAGATTTAATGTTAATGTAAAAGGAAGTAAGGAAACATGCATTTATGAAGTGCCTGCTACATGCTAGGCACAGCTAAGCACTTTGAAAATTTATCCAATTAAAATCTCACAACCATAAGTGACATTAATATATCCAATTTATATTTTAGGAAACTGAATCAGACAGGATCATCCAACTAGTAAGTATCTGAAACTAAATATGAACTCTGGCTCAATGATCTGTTATGGTAATAGATAGCTTGAAGAAAATGGGGATTTTAGTGGTTTTAATTATTAGCAAAATGTGCATGAGTTAAAAATATGATGTGGCCCATGTCAGGTGACATTAAGGTAAACAAAGCATCCTTGTATTCTGATCAGATCTCATTAGGAGAATTTTATTCATTGCTGGGTTGCATACCCTGGGAAGTATATTAAATGAAATACATCTACAGAAAGGTAGCTGGAATAGTGAAAGGATTCAAAAGCATGAAATATGAGACAAAATTTCTAATAGAAAAAACACAAGATTTGAGCTCAGAGAACTTGAGTTTGATCATGGCTCTACTACTTCCTTTCTTTGAGATTTGGGACAAATTACTTCTTTTTGCTGAAATTCATTTTCCTCATCCACAAAAATAAGAGGAGTTGATTGAATGACTTCTAAATCATTCTTTTAGATCAACTTTACAACTCTAATATAATGTTATCCCAAGAATATTTCCCCTGGAAATGAGGGAGAAATAAAGAGTGCATGAAACCAGGAGGGAGATTAGAGTCAATCCCTTTCTTTTAAAGATGAGGAAAGGTTTTCAAAAGGAAGAAGGTTTAGATGTACTCTGCCTGACCACTTTAGGACAGAAGATTTTGTCTCAAAGGCAGGAAGAGCTTCCTTACAATTAGTTAACCAATAATGGAACAGATTGCCTCAATAGATATCACACAGATAGATTTAGAACTGATTGCTTTCATAGAGGAGATGTCTTGACTTGCAAGTGAATTAAATTTAAGTGAGGCAGAACTGCAGTCATCAGACTCTTTCTCCCCTCCAGAGTCACTGGAATCCAGTGGTAAGATAGAGATCAGAATGACTGGCAATGGCCCTAGATGCAGAAGGAGACCTTGGCCTTTCTAAGCTAAGGTCTTTCCCAGGTCTCAGTTTGTCTGAGGCAATACTCATTCAGTGATTAAAGGCTAGGTAAGAACTGAGGCAAAAGATGGCCTAATTTGTCTTTTCAAAAGAATCAACCTGAGAGGGGAAGACCCTCAGAGTTTCTGACCACAACAGAAATGATTGCCATTTACTCTCACTCTGAGCCATCAAAACCTAAATAATAGACAAGAGAGGCTTGGGCTGGGATTCATTACTGGTCAATCAATGAAAGCCTAGAGGCTGTGGAATTATTTGTTAGGGAAATCACTTCAGGTAGGAGCAGGATTAGGTAAACTGAGGCTTTACCGAGCTCTAAGACTTTTAATAAGTCTTTAAGAGCCTATTGCATATGTGATACTGATGTGATGAATATCAAAATGAACACATTTCTGTCTTCAAGAATCTTATATTCTCTTGGGGAAAACAATAGAAAAACATCTAAGTATACAAAGTAAATAAAAATAATATGGTTCTTCACATAAAAAAATTGCAACCCACAGAAAGGGTTTTTTTGGATCACTTGGTTTTTTAGGTCACTTGGATAAGTGACTTATCCAAGATTCCATAGTGAATGCAGGTGTTCTATTGCTGAGTCCAGGGCTACTTCTACTAGAAACCATATTATTTTCCAACCTATCCCTATTCCACTTCAGTGTGGCTTGTCCTACCTGGGCCTGATGGAGCCGAGAACCCGCACATGGAGGCAGAGGAGCATAGCACAGGAAACAGAGCTGGTTGCAGTGACAAGAACAGAGGCGGGGCAGCACCTGCCACATGTAGAAGAGTAGAGTGAAGATACTTGCTAGTCCTGCCCCCGTCCACCCATGCTGAGATGGATCCTTGCTTTTCTGTATCTACCAAGGGCTGTCCAGCTAGACTCACATGGCATCCCAGAGCTTGGTAGCGTCCTCGAGATGCTGAGCAGGGGCAGGGCAGGGTGGCACGTGAGAAATGTTGAGGAGGGCATCGAATGCTGTGGCTGGCAGAGCAGAGGAGGCGCCTGCAAGGCATTTTAGGAGAGAAATATCTTCAGAAAAAAGAAAGAGATCTGCGTATTACTGGGTCCCAACTCTCCCTTCTGGAACCAGAGAACCTTCTGGGATACTGGGTAGAGAGGTACAATCCCCACAGAACATTGCCTTGATTCCTTGGCTTCCCAGGGTTTCCAGAGTGCATGCCCCATCCTCAGCCTTCTCTCAATGCCTCACCTGTTGAGTTCTTTAAACTGTTGAACCAAAACTTGCTGCTCATTCCAGGCACAGTCCCTGCTGCTCCGAAGCTGATTTTTTTCCTCTCTGCAGGAAGATCATAAAAAGTGAAACTCCTTTTCCTCCCATACTCTCTTCTGCTCCTTATCCAGAAAATCATCCCATCTGGCATCTCAGGTCATGATTATTACTGGGAACAGTCTGACCCATTGCCTATGGAAAGTAGGACTAATGGTTTTGGGAGAGATGAGGGTAGGGACAGAACTGAATGGCTGTGAGCTCTAATAAGCACATTCATACTATACTCTGTACAGCTTTTCTAATTGGATCCTCACAGAAACCCTGAGATTATTCCTGTTTCACAGGTGATAGAACTGAAACTCAAAGAGGAAAGTGACTTTGTTATGGCAGGATCATGACTAGAATCTAAATCTACTGATGAACACACATGCACACATAGTAAATTTTTGAGATAATTTAATTCAATCCTCTCACCTGACTGAGAGGAGAGATGACTGCCAATTGCTTCCAAGATCAGAATTCTTAGAGTATAAGTTCCCTGAAGGAAGAGACTATATTTTGTATATTATATTTATATTTCTTTGTACTACCTACAATGACTGGTACATAATAGGTGCTCAATGAATATCTATTGAATGAATAGAAACCTGATCTTGGCTCTCAATATCAAGGTCTTTTCTAGCACAACACAGATTGCTTGGGGGAAAATATGATGAGGGAAGTGGCAGGGTAATACCTAGGCTAGAAAAGCTAGATTTTGGGTCAATTAGAGTAGAAATCCCAACAATAAACATGTATGTAGAGGGTGAGGTAAGTGTTTTAGGAAGATAAAAGGTTTATATATGGCACATCCTAGCCTCACAGAATTTATAGTTGGGTAGAGGAATAGGACAATGTAATTATACTAATGGTGATAACAATAATAATAATGACTAGCATTTATTTAATACTTTAAGATATACAAAGCATTTTACAAATATCTTATTTTAGCTTCACAATAAACTTGGGAGGTAAGTGTTATTATTATTCCCATTTTACAGATGAAGAAACTGAAGCAGACCAAAGTTATCACCTGAGTACATCACAAAACCATTCTTGAAAAAAATGCTATATGAGATCTGAGGGAGAAGGTTGTTAGCAAATGGATCGGCGATTGGGGAAAAGGTTGAGTCCCTACCTAAGCTGTTGGTTCTCCAGCATGAACTCCTGTAGCATCCCATAGAGGCTTCTTTCAGCCCAGTCAGATTGGGACCCCTTGTTCCTGGAGCCTACAGGAAAAAGGGAGGAGAAGGAGCATCTGTACAGAAACCTTGTGGGAAGCTTGGAGATCCACTCTCAGCTTCCTCCTGGGCTGGGGTGGGGGGAGGGTCAGGATGGAAGGGGGATTGAATATCTACATTTCCTCCTACTCCCCATCAGATCCAGAACTAAGATGACATGTCTAAGGAGCTGAAATTCAGAAGGCATTCATAGCAGATCCAGAGTCCTCTTCTTTTCCATGATGGCCCAACACATTGGATGAACGCCTCTATGGTTTGGCCTTACTCAATCTGATCCTTACCACCCTTTATTTCATGAAATCCTTGTATTTGTCTCTTTCCCAATCCACATACCCCAGTGACCCAGAGGCTGCTCCAGCCTCTGTTTCAGCATCAAATTCTCCTGACGCAGCTGCTGGATCTCCTCCTCAAGCCCAAGAGGCTGTGGAACCGGGGGACCCTATAAATTAAAGCTTGGGGGGTTAACAAGAGGAATGGCCAACTTCTGCTCTGACCCCAGCCTGGCCCTAACCCTGACCTATCTAGTTAGACAACAGGATTTAGAACTAAAAGGGATCTTAGAGACCCTCTAAATCCAATCTCAACATTATAGAGATAAAGAACCTGAGCCCTAAAGAAGTAAAACTATTTGTTTTAAAGTAACCAGCAGGCAGAAGATATCAGACCTAGAATTCAAATGTAGATCTTCATTTTAAATCCAGCACTCCAGTCACTAAACCACAATTGTCTCTCTAACACCAGCTGTAATGGTTCCTAATCTCGTCTTCTCTTCCACCCCATTTGACCCCAGCCTCCTCAAAACTGTCCCAACTGAATTGACCTTACCTTAGGCATGGGCCGGGTAGTGACCCTCTGAGCTCGGCTGGCATAGCGGAGTGTATTGAGTGTTTCTGGGAGGGACTGAGCTGAAGGGGACACACAGGCCACCTGCGTGAGGGTCAGAGAAAGGAGACATGAAAGAGGAATAAGAAGGGCCTTTCCCCTGGATCTTTGCTTTCCATCCTAATCAATCCATAACAAGTCTGGCTGATCCCCTTCTCCCTTGAGCCTATCCCATGGGGGCCAGAGAAAAGCAGGTTCAAATGATTGAGAGTATGTAGTGATCACTGACGTGAGGATTCCTTCCTTGTGCCCCCCAGTACCATGAGGGTGATTCCACTGCCACCCAGGGAGTCTGCCAGCAGGCGGGTGAGCTTGCTGTCTCTATAGGGGATGTGGTTCTTTTTCTGTCGTGGGTCCAGCAGAAGAGAAATGCAGTGGCCTAGGGAGAAGTAAGATGGTGAGTTCCAGGGAAATTCATGGGGCTTCCATATGCCCCAAGGACCTTCCAAGGGGATAAGAAGGCAAGGGATGAGCTCACAGAATGTAGAACAGGGAGGAACCTTGGAAATCATCTGGTACAACTCCATAATTTAAAAGAAGAATACCAAGGCCTGGAAAAGTTAAGTGACTTAAACAATGGCACACAAGTAGGATTAAAAGAGCTAGAACTTGAACCTTGGTCTTCTGATTCTAAAACAATGCTCTTTTCCCAATTCTGAGCTGCTGCTCAGGCCACACTGCATATTTAAACTCTTGCTATTTTCTCTCCCCTTTTTTTTTTTTTTTTTTTTTTTTTTTGAGGTGATTGGGATTAAGTGACTTGCCCAGGGTCGCACAGCTACAAAGTATTAAGTGTCTAAGGTCACATTTGAACTCAGGTCCTTCTGACTTCAGGGCTAACATTCTATCCACTGCACCATCGAACTGTTCTTAGTCTCCCTAACTTTCAAGGTGCAGCTCAGAATTCCACCTCCATTGGAAATCCTTCCTTAATTATCTCATTACTTATTCCTCCAAACACATATTATACTTAAGAGGATTAGAATCAAGTTCTGAGTGATCTGAAGTCTACTTATTGTTCTTGTTGAGAAACAATAATTGTCTTTTGGGATAATGTAAAATGAGAGGAAAGAAGACTAGACAGGAGATGTGGAATGTTTCTATTCATATTTGTGTGGGAGGGAATCTTTTCATTTTTTATAGCTTTTTATTTTACCAAATACATGCAAAGATAGTTTTCAATATTCATCTTTGCAAAACCTTATGTTCCTAATTTCTCTCTCTTCCTCTCCAAAACACCAAGCAATCCAATATAGGTTAAACATGTTCAATTCTTCTAAACATATTTTCATATTAGTTAAGGTGCACAAGAAAAATCAGATCAAAAGGCGAAAGAAAAAAATGAGGAAAAAATCCATTTCTATTGATATTTAGTGAATATTTCTCATTATGTGAGAAGCAGTATAGCATAATTGATAGAGAGCTAGCCTCATGATCATGAACACCTGCATCACATACTGTTAGGATCACTAGGGCAAAACATTTAATCTCTTAGTGTCCCATACAATTATTTAAGACCATAAATTGCAGATTAGGGGCTGATGAGTTGACAGAAGGAGTTTTCAGTAGCTTCTTTTTTTCTTTTTCAAACATATTTATTTATTTTCCCCAGTCACATTTAAAACAATTTTCATGTTTGTTTTTTTAACTTCTGTGTTCCAGATTCTTTCCCTTATCCCCATCCCTAACCCACATTAAGAAACTCCATATGGAGTTATGCAAAACATTTCCATAAAAGTCATGTTTTCACCAGCAGTTTGCTATGGAATGAAATCACAGGCCTGGTTCAATAATCAAACCAAATAAAAAACAACCTATTATGTGTTAGATGCCAGTCTGGAGATATAACTAATTATAACACATGGACCCTACCCTTAAGAAGGTTATAGTTTAGCTGTTTGAGCAGAGCCTCAATTCCTGATGAAAGTCAAACTAGATGCTTTCTAAGGATTTCCTCTTTAACATTCCATGTTCTAATGTACCATTGAGCTATGACATTCTGTGATTCTGAGGTATTAAAACAAGACTATAAATGAACTCTAATGGGAATAAGTCTTCTCCTCTCTGTCTCCCCTGCTCCATTGCACAGAGATTGCTACATACACAGTATGTATTAATTAGTATTCTTAAAAAAAATTAAGTATTATTAATAGAAGATGTAAAAGGAAAGTCCAGGTATGGAGAAGTCAGGGCAGAGGCCCCAGCCCAACCCTCCTGACTTACCCAGGGCTAGCAAGCTACGGTTGATGTTGCTGGCCTCCAGCATCAGTTCTCCTCGAGAACGTGTGGCTGCTACCTTCTCGCTGCCTGCCAGATCTACAAAGCACAGCTTTCCAAATGTCTGTTCTTTGGGTCTGCTGGGGGACACCTGTTGAAGAAAGAGTGCTGAATGAGAGGTCCTGCCTCCTCTTTCAGGAACCTACTTGCTCGAAAAGTTTGGGAAATTTAAAGTTGAAAGGGATCTGAGTAGTGATCTGGTCTAACCATTTCATTTTATAGATATGGAAACTGAAGTCCAGCAAATTTAATGATTTGCACAAGCTTATATAGATAATGGACCCAGAATTTAAATCGAGGTTTTCTGGTCTCCAATCTAGCACTTTCTATAGTGACATGATTCTGGAGCTGAAACCTACACTTTTGAGTAAGTATGAACCATATTAAAATTTAATTACAAAATATTAACCAAAAAGTAAAAATAAAATAGAACATAGATAATATTAACATGTGGTTTTCTAATTGACAAGATGGCCCACAGAGATCTTTATGTCATTTGGTGACTCCATTTCTACTTGAGGTTAATCTACAGTGTAGATTCTCTAATTTCAACCATTTCTAAGCAGGGATCTTTTAGCAACATTTCTAACAGCCTCTACTTGAAGTTCCTCCAGTAATGAGGAACTCACTACCTGATGAAGCAGCCCATTTCAGTTTGGGGAAAATTTAATCTTTAGAAGTCTTCCTTATGTTGAGCCATAATTTATTTTTTTGCATTTTCTATCTATTGCTCCCAGTTGTGTCCTTTGAGGCTGAAGTAGAACAAACCTCATCATCTCTTTTCCACATAATAACCTCTTAAATACTAGAAGACAATCCTCATGTTTTCTTTGAAGGGAGATTCTGGGATCCTTTGAAAAGTTCCCAGATATCTTAGCATGATCAATCTGCCATTTGGTATAGAATCAAATCATCTCCACTAATGGATGGAGAAGTGGTGATTACCAATGGAACAAAATAACAAATAAACCCTGTTCATTTATGCTCAGCTTTTTGTATCTCCCATTTGGCAGAGAACCTGGAATGATTTACCATTTTCTTCTTCAGCTCATTTTACAGATGAGGAAATTGAGGCAAACAGAATTAAATGATTTGCCCAGGGTCACACAGCTAGTAAGTATCTGGGGCCAGCTTTGAATTTAGTAAGATAAGTCTTCCTGACTACAGGCCCTTAATTCTATCCACTATACTACCTAGCTGCTCCAGTTATTTCTCTTGGGCTTTACCAATCTCTTCCTCTTTAGTCCATATTCTTCTTCCTCTTTCCTGCTCCCTATACCTGTTCCCATCTTAGCAGAATTAATTTCCAGCCTAAGCAAAGCTCAGACTGTATTGCTGGAGATATGAGTCAGGTGGGGAATTATCCTGAAATTAAAATTATTAAATCAAAATTATCCTGAGGGGCAAGAAATAAATGGGAGATAATTCACTAGTGGATAATTGAAGGGTGAATTTATTTAAGGCTGAAAGTCAAGCAGTATCTGATACCTTTCCTTTGGGAGCTTACCTTTTAAGATAAGTCTTGGACATTGTCTTCTACCACCCTCCCCTTCCCCACAATGTAAAATATCCCTCCCTACACACACACACACACACACACACACACACACACACACACACATATATATATACACACACACATACATATATACACACACACACACTCAGACCCTTTTGTCAGCTTGATGCTAACTTACAGCAGGACACTGAATATGAATGGTGAATAAGGCGTGGCTGCGGCTGGAGACCTCATTCAGATTGTGAGCTGAACTCCTTCGCCTCCTTAGACCTGGGAAAGAGTGGTGTGAGCAAAAAAATCGATCCTGTGGCTGGGGACATGCAGAAGGAGAAGTAGGATATCCTGATTTCCAAGCTGGGTCCCTTAGGTAGTGGAAGGTAGTAGGTAAGCCTAAAACACTTACCTAGAAAAGTATTTCCATATTGCCTCTATACCATGGCATTTAATTTTAACAAGCTACATTACATATCTATCTTACTTTGAGTTTACAAAATGTATTCAGATCTAAGTCTTCGTTATCCCCAAAACATCCCTGTGAAATGGACAGGAGAGAGACTATTATCCCTACAATGTCAGCTTCAATAGTCTCACCCACAAAGTCTATAGATACTATTATTATATGTTTAATACTCAATGAAATTTTGTCATTACAATTTAACTATACTTTGAGGAGTTTATGAGGAGAAAGAGAGCTTAAAATTTATTCTAAGGGACTATTAACTGCGATATCTAAAGACAGGAAAGAAAAAAAGATTTAAGAAAATTTATTTCCTTAGAGAATTGGATTCAACTTTGGACTTTTAAAGAAACAAGAGAATTACTTAGAAAAGTCTTTAACTGGTATCCTGAGAAAACTAAATGATGGGGCTGTGTTTATAGAACTGAGGAGAAATTGATATTTGGAGTGCTGATTAAGCATAGTATGCTTTTCATATAGCTGTTATGTCATAAATAATTTTATGCGTTTGTTTTTATTGTTGATTATACAGTTAATAAATAGTATAGTAATAACGCTGATGTTTATTTAATCCTAGGCTATCAGAGAATTTGATATAGAGAAATGCTCAGAAGCCTATGAAAACATGGGAAATTTTTACAGGTAATTAATAAAATTTAATTAACTAGAATGGGAGCTCAATGAAATTAATCAATGAGAGAGAACTAATAAGAAAATATCAAAATATTACTTTAAGATACCATTATGAGAATAAGAAAAATGAATTAGGGGCAGGTCAAAGAAGTCACTTAGGCTACACATGTGGGTTATTTCATATCTAAACTCCTGCTAAATCCCAATTTTAAGGATGAGGAAACAAGATCAGATGTTAAATGGCTTACCCAAGGTCACAGAAAACTAAGAATCAAACCTAAGACCCTTAATTCTGGTCCAGTGCACTTTCTATTATGTTATTGGATAATAAGTGCTGGATTTGGGATTGGAGGATCTGGATTTACATTCAAGCTCTGCTTTGTATTATTTGTGTGGCCTTCAATAAATTATTTTGCCTCTATTACCATCAATTTCCATATTTGTAAAATAAGGGAGTTAAACTACATGGTCATTTCCAACTCTTTCTATGTCTTTGTTCATACAGTTCTTTCTCCCTAGAGTACCTTCCCTATATCAGTTGTGCTAATTGAGAAAAAAAGTCTTATTCATCCTTTAAGGTCTAACTCAAACATCCTTTTCCATAAAGACTATACCTTCCCCCCTCGAACTATCCTTTGAATTCAAATATAATACCATATTCTTTGAATATGGTCTTAGTATCCTTATCTTATATTTCCAAAAGGACTATAGGATCCTTGAGAATAGGGATTATGCTGCATATTTGTCTGTACCCTTTCCCTCCTGATTTCTAGGAACTAAGAACATAGTTTGGCATCGAATCACGCAAAAAGTTTATTGAATAATGCTCCTAACCCCAAAGACACCTGGGCTTTGTACCTTCCAGCAGGAGCTTCATCACTTCCTCAAACGTGCCAAATTTGACTGCTTTCAGCTTTTCCACATAGAAACCCCGAGTCTTGTTCCAGCGGACAGGAAGGTAATGGTGGGGCCCTCGACTCAACAGGTCCCTAACCTGGAGGGTCAAGTTAATAGAGAAAAGACACTTGTCCTCTGCCCATGGATCATCCTCTCCTATTATTTCCAAGTGGGCAAAAGCCTCTGACTCCCATCCTGAATCCACCTTCATGACAACAGAATCCTCATCCATATTTTCATCCTTATTCCCAGGTCTCTCTTAATCTGATATTTTCTCCCCAAGGCCCAAATAAAAGACTCCTTGCACAAGCAAACCACCTTGTCTACTCTTTCTACCCCATTTGATCCCACCTGTTCATTGTAGATTTCTAAGTAAGAAGCACTAAGAGTGATGGGGGTCCCAACATGCTGGATTTTATCCAAAAGACAGGCAAAGGACCGCTGCATGAGCCCAGTTAGACTGGAGGGCACCGTTTCCCCTTCTCCCTGTAAAGAAAGAAAGGTTGAGGATGGAGATAAGTCTAGAGTCAGGTAATGATACAGAATGATTGAAAAAGCAGTACTTCAGGCTTCAGAAGACCTGGTGGATCTTTCATGAGACTGGCTCTGTCATTAACTTATTCTCAAGTGACAAGCCATTAAAAAAAAACTTTGAGTACATTCTCTTCTTTTTTGTAAACTAGAAATAAAAACACTTTCCCTACCTACTTCACAGAATTATTAATGCAAATAATAAGATGTGAAACAACTCTGAAAACTACAATGGAACACAACTGCTATTGATCCCTAAAGTAGTTGGCCTGAGACTTTTATCAACATGGATTTGGAGTCGTTTAGCCTAGTTTTTGCTTTACAGATTTAATTTCTGCAGGTCTACCCTAGATCTCTCATGCTAAGGCTCAAGTTTATTAGTTCCTTTTGCTACTTGTCATTGTTGTTGTTGGAATGCTGTGATCGCCAATCACTATCATAATTGGTCAGTCGTCTTGATGATCTCTAAGTATCAGGTTGTTTCCATAGATAGGAATGGAGTGGTACTTACCTGGGGAGGAGGCCCTGTCAGTGTATAAGTCTTCCCGGAGCCTGTCTGGCCAAAGGTGAAGGCTGTGCAGGAGAAACTGCAAGTAGGAGAGTCTGGAGCATAGATACTGAGATAAAGGGCCAAGGGGAGATGGGATACAGACACTGGGGATTGTATAGAGACAATGGGAATGAAGAGTTAGGGTTGGGGCTGAATGAGAGAGTAAGGGAATAAATCAGGAAAAAGTGGTGGGAGTGAAGGGACTTGAGAGCTGGAAGAGGAAGGTTTGGGGCTTCTCTATCTCAGCATGGGCCCCAGGAAGTCCTCACTCTTGCTGGAGAGCAAATTGTATTGGCGGGGAAACCAATGGGAAAAAAAAGGATTCGGGTCCAGAAGAGGGTACAGGTAGAAGGAGGATGAGAGGGAATGAAATAATTAGGAATCTTACCCTTGGAGAGCAAGTTCCACTAGACGCTGGACTCCACTGCCCTGAAACACCTCATCCTGAGTGCGGGCTCCATCCAACACCATGCTGAAGTGAAAGGCAACTTCCCGGCCTCCACCTAGAGGACTCACCTGGGGATGTGTGGAGCCTCAGGATCCAATTAGAGGGGTGTGTGTGTGTGTGTGTGTGTGTGTAAGAGAAAGAGACATAGACAAATAGAAAGACAGAGAGACAGAGAGACAGAGAGAGGCAGTGAAAGTGAGAACAAAAGAGAATGAGGGAGGTGGGCAATGGGTCTGAGGAATTCAGATAAAGACTTAGACAATGTTGGAGTAACTAGGTTGATTCCTTTACCCCTAGCCTTGGGAGATTGGATAGGAGAGGAAATCCCCACCCAGAGGGTATTTAGATAAAGAGTTAGAGGTACTGAAAGGAAAGTAACCCCTCCATGATGAAGAAAAGAAAGACTTGGGCTAACAGAGGAAGTTGCTTAAACAGAGAAAGAAGAAATCCATATGGGAGGGAGTAAATGGGGAGAGTCTTACCCTCAGAGTCCTGGGGCCAGAACAGTGAAGAACACTTTGCTCCCCCCTGCGCAGCTCAGCCTGATTCATGGGACGAATTCTGCAGGGGTACAATCTTACTCTCTGATCTCTACTCTGACTTCACTCAGCACTTATGTCCCTTCCCTTCCCTTGTTTGTCCCAGCTATTTTCCCCTTCCCTCAGGTACAAACAGAATTGTGCTCCCTCGATTCCTCACCTAAGCACCACCTGGATAGGTGTTTCCATTCCTTTTGTCCTTTCTCCCAAGGTTTGGGGCAGGTTCCTGAAGAAAGTCACGGAAGTCACCATCTCCTCACAGCTACCTCACCTATCCTATTCCTCTCCTCATTCCTGTCCCTCTCATTAGATCCATCTAGAAAAATGAAGTCTGTGGGCACACCCTGGGACTTACCCAATGGAACATTGGAAGGTCTCTCCATTTCTGACTTCCATGCTGGTTCATATACCTTCTATGGCTGTAGCTGGTCCTTCTCTGGGGAATGTCGCATAGAGAAGAGATGAAGCAGTCTAAACACTCATACATGGAGGACAGGGGACTTTCATCAACTTCTACAACAATCCCTCTTTCCTGCTGCCACTTAGAGCCCCACCTCCTCCTCCTACCTCCCCAAGGTTAAAAACTCACTCCCCATCCAGGAAGCCATCATGAATCTGCCCAAGGCTATAAACCATGTGGGTAGTTAAAGATTTACCCTCACAGAATTTCTGGAGCAGGTTTACCACATGGATGAGTTAAGAGCAAGGTGGAGCCTCAGGGTAACATATTCAATAAGAGGTTTTGCTTATTACACATTTTAGAATAAAAATGAGATGGGATATCTTTGGGGAGGCAGTTGCCCTTTCTATTCTTATAATAAAGATTTAAAAACAATTGACCTAGGAAGTACCCTAAAGATCATCTGATCTAATTCTCTTGTTTTACAATGGAGAAAGGTTTTCTCAAAGTCAGACTGCCAGACAGAAAGTATGGCTAAAGCTCAGATCTCCTGACCTCAACCCTGAAATTCTCTGCCAGAAAGTGACTTGAGTCCTTTTGTTTCTTACTTGAGTTATCCACAAGATTCTAGCCTTCTCTGGCTATTAAGCTGAGAGGGATAGGATTTGTCTCAGATCTAAAGTTTTGGAAGATTTAATTTCCCCAACCCCCCGTTTTATTTCCTTCTAAAATCAGGACTAAGCTTGGCAGAGAAGACTATCCTCCCCTCCCCCTGCTATTCCTCAAGAGGGTGTGTGTGTGTGTGTGTGTGTGAGAGAGAGAGAGAGAGAGAGAGAGAGAGAGAGAGAGAGACAAAGGAGGGAGGAAAGGAAGGAGGGAGAGAGAGAGAGAAAAGAGAAAGACAGAGGGAGAGGGAAAAGGGAGAGGGAAAAGGGAGAGGTAGTGGAGATCTGGTTAAACATTGTGGGACTGTCTGGGGAAAAAATGTCTAAATACCAAAACTACTCTGCAGACCAGTTTTGGTATTTAGACATTTTTAACTCCTTGAAGTCTGGTTCTAAATAAACTTTTTAACTCCTTGAAGTCTGGTTCTAAGTAAATTAGCTATACTGGGAAAATAGGGAATAATTTGTGTGCTCCCACTACTACATGAAGTCATAGTCTTTTACCCTGCCTGATAATAATAGTGGAAAGTCCAATATTAAACTTATTTAAGGAAAGAATTCTCTAGGGATGGAGAAAAAATATGCTTATTTGCATTTCAGTGGACTGAGTTTCACTTAGAAATAAATTTAGATGAACAAATTTCTTTTATGAGGTATATATCCCTTAGAATGAATTAGTTGAATTGTATCTCTTTCTTCTTAATATTGAGAAGGGGAGAAGGGACAAAGAAAATAAATGACTATTTAGTGTCTTCCATGTGCTAGGCATTGTGCTAAGCACTTAACAAATATTTTGTTTTTTAGTCTTCATAACAACTCTTTGAAATAAGTACTGTTAGTATTACCATTTTAAATTTAAGGAAACTGAGCCAGGCAGAAGTTAAATGACTTGCTCAAGGTCATATAGTTAGTAAATATCTGAGGCTGAATTTGAACTCCAGGCTCAATGTTTTATCCATTGCACTATCAGGCTACATAACCATTGGGTTGAGGACCAGACTTGATAAGAGAATAGGTATGGGTATGGGTATAGGGAGTGAAAGTGTTTAGTATGTAGAGTATTGAACTTGGAGTCAGGAAGACTATAGTTCAAATCCAGTCTTAAACACCACAATTTCCTCATCTTTAAAATGGGAATAGTATTAGTACTTACCTCTAGAGTTGATGTGAGGATAAAATGGGATTACTGTAAAGCACTTTGCAAACGTTAGAGTGCTATATAAATTCTAGATATTAATGCTAATAACATCAGAATGTCAGGAAAGGGAGAACACAGAATCTGAGGTACTCAAAAAATAAGAAGTCACTGGTTATTGGGGGAACAGTTGGAAGAAGATTCCTAGAGTAGGGATGAATCATAGGAAAGGAAAAGGAAAGTGATCAAAGACAAACATCCCCATACCTCTCCTACACACACTTCTGATATTTTCTGGGGGCCAATATTTTGTCTTTTATATGAATATAATATCATTTGCTCATATGCTAATCATGTTTCTATGGCTACTCATGCTTGAAGCATTTGGTTTACTTTTCTGGGAATGAGTCCAGAGTTGACACCTGACATTTCCTCCCATTTAAAAAAAATAAATACTTTAAAATGTTGTGTATGACTTGAAATCATCAATCAAATTCATTAGGCTAAGAGAGTTCAGATTGTTCCCATTAAATAGAATTGACAAACGGAGGTCCTAGAACTTTCTTCCTTCTTCCTTTCCATTCTCTACTCTCAGCAAAAGTAAGTATATTAATTCTCAGGAAATGAGGATTGGATAGTTGAACATGATTTCCTCCCCATCAAGTATCCATATAAGACTGCAAAGAATAGGAAAGATAGTGATGCCTTGAGAAGAGATTGGCCTGAGTGGAAGGCTAAGGACATTCAAGACTGAGCTGTCAATTGATCGTGGGTCAGAGGTGTGTTCAGCACCATGGATAGTTCCCATTGGGGTTGGAAAGCAGAGGTCCTAGCAGTTGATTATCCTCTTTAGCTTTGCAGCATTCTATCCTCAAATCCCTATAATTAAAATTAACAGGTCAATGCAAATAATTGATGAGTAACAACTACTCATAGGGAAAATAATATGCATTTACCAAGTAATTACTATATCTTATATATTGTGCTAGATGCTAAGTCTACAAAAACAAAAATCTTCTGTTCTTCAAGGGAGACAGCATATATGTATGTATATGTATATAAGAAACAGGGGAAGAGAACAGGAAAGGTTTCATATGGAAAGTTAAAATTCTGCAATAGAACTTACTTGAGACCCTCCTATGTGGAGGGAGTTGCTGAGTCAGGGAGAAAAGCAAACATCTCTCAGATTTGGGAGAAACAACTTATAGGAAGGATGAAAGGCAGCTACAAAAACACTCAGATGAAACAAAATAGAAGGTGAGGCCACTGGGTTTCTCCCTGTGGCAGCATAAAAGGTGGGAAAGATCTACTTTGACTTGTGAGCCAAAATTCCTGGTGCTTTGACTAGATCCTGATGAAGTCTGGTTCATGCAGGACATTCTAGATTTCTCTTTCATAGAATCATAGAATTCAGAACTGCAAGGAACCCTCTAGTCTTAGGAGAGACTATCTTGTTCAGCCTCAATCTATAGAGGAGACTCCTGAGGCTCAGTGAAGTCACATAATTTGTCCGTGATCATAGAGGTGATGAGAGACAGAATTGGAATTTGAATCCAGGTCTTTTTTAATGTAATTTTATTTTAATTACAGTGCCAAATTATTTCCTTTCCCTTCTCCCCTCCAATCCATTGAGAAGGTAAGAAAAGCAAAACCTATGGCAAATATGTATAATCAAGCAAAACAAACGTCCATATTAGCCATGCTCCAGAAAAAAGAAAAGAAAATATGTTTCAATCTGCACTCCAAGACCACTACTCCTATGCTTGTTTCATTATGAGTCCTTTGGAATTGTGGTTGTCATTATATTAATCAAAGTTACTGAATCTTTCAAAACCAATTATCTTTACAACATTGCTGTGACTGTATAAATTGTCTTCCTGATTCTGTTCCCTTCACTTTGTATTAATTCATATATATCTTCTCAGACTTTTTATGAAAGCATCTTCTTCATTATTTGTTATAGCACAAGAGTAGCTTATCACATTCATATACCATAACTTGTTTAGCCATTCCTCAATTGAAGGGTATCTCCACAGTTTCCAATTCTTTGCCACCAGTAGAAGAGCTGCTATGAATAATTTTGCACATATGGGTCCTTTTCCTCTTTCTTTGAACTGTGGGAGCATAGATCTACTGGTGGTATTATTGGATCAAAGGACATACACAGTTTAATAGCTTCTTGGGCATAATTCCAAACTACTTTCCAGAATGAATGGACTAGTTCAAAGCTCTACCAATGGTACATTAATGTACCTGATTTCCAGCAACCCCTCCAGCATGTTTTTCTGTATGAGGTGATAGCTCAGAGTGGTTATAATTTGTACTTCTTGAATTATTGGTGATTTAGTGTTTTTCTATTGATAGCTTGGATTCCTTCAACTAAACACTACTTATTCACATCCTTTGATCATTTATCAATTGGGAAAAAACCCAAGTATTCTGATTCCAAATCCAGCAATGTATTTATTACATGACACTGTTCATAGGAAAATCTTTTTAGTCAACATTAGCTTTCTCATTTCCATTACATAATAGTAACTTACAGTTGTATAGTGCTGTAAGATTTAGAAAGTGATGTCTTCATGAAAGAATATGAATAAAGACTGCTAATAAGATTGACTTAGCTACTTTTTAAAGGAAGATATGGATGAAATTTGAAAAGTATGAGATCTCATGCTTTTTTTTAAGTGGATGGATTGCAATCCACTTAATTGTGGAGAATGTTCACATTGATGATTTCACTAATGTCACTATCACACCACTATCCTTTCTCACTATAATCATATTTGATATTGTCACTATCACCTTCATTCTCAGTATCACAAAAAACATCCATGAATCCATCCATTCATTTGTAAAATGAATAGATTCATTTGGGAAGCATTTATTAAGTACGTCCCATGTGCCATGGTTCTAGGTCTTGAAGGAGATACAAAGATAAACAAGATATCAAAAGAGTTTATAGTGTAGGATTATCCATATAAACTTACTATATTTTTTGTACACTTTGTAAATCACCATCTTCCTCAGCTATCCCAGTGGAACAGGAACAAACTTGAAGATAGGAACTGTTCAATTTTTTATTCTTTGTATCCCCAGTGCCTTGAAAATAGTAAGTTGAACTGTTTGTTGTGAGATGATTATTCAATTGAATATAGATAATGTCAAAAATGGGGGAAAATAAGACTCTGCAGGGGGTGGTTGATTTAAAAAAAATTATATTATTACAGGGAGGGAATTTCAATCATTATCTGACATATTGTTAGCTAGAGAAAGAATAAAGCAACATGACTCAGTTTCTATTCACAAAGAGGTTGCATTCTGGATGGGATAGAGAAGAAAGCCGAGAGATTTTTTAATCTTTTTGTGTCAAGGACTCTTTTGGAGTTGGGTAATGCCTATGGACTCCTCAAAATAAGATTTTAAAAACTAAAAAAATATATAGGATTACAAAGGAAACCAATTATATTGAAATGCAGGTATCAAATATTTTTAAAAATAGTTCATATTAAGAATATCTGTAATACACATGGATAAAATAATACAAAATATACACATAAAATACAAAATAATTTATGGAAAGTGAGACATAACTCAAAATATAATATTACTGATCATGACTGTGACCATTATCATCACTCCTCTTACTATTCCCAAATAGAAGTCTATTTCTATAAACATGATCATAATGGTTACTGATTTTACAATTATTATTTTAATTTTATCTCCAAAAAATATTTGATTATTTATATGTACAAAAGGTATAGAAGACATGGCCTCTCCCCTAAAGATTTTGCAATCTAACCTAGTTAGTTTTCCTTTATTTACTGCTTTCTCTACCCATCCCTGCTCCCAGGCTTAACTCTAAATTTCCACGGTGTGGCACCTTCCTCCTGGCAAGTGAGGAGGGTAAAGCTGCTTGGTAAGTAGGTCATCAGTCTGTAGGGGTCTTTCTGGCCCCTTTGAAAAAAAAAAACAGGAGAAGCACTGTCTATAGGATGGACACGATGCTGTGTTCTTGAGCAAGTCTCTCCTGAATCCAGTTTTGGATGCAGGTGATTCCAACAATTGCCCATAAAAGGATGTGGGTGATTCTCCACAAGTCGCTGGAGGGCAGTAGAGACTTATTCTGGAGCAGGGCACAAGGAAGCTTTGCGAAGGCTTAGAAAGATCTCTCCCCTTCTGGCTCTGCCCAACTTAGTGGAAGATATCCCTTTGGAGGACTTTCCCACCAGAGGGCAGTGGGGTTAATACTTCTGAATTTGTGGTAGAATGTAGTAATGCTAAAAGTACTTGGTAGGAGTCCTATGCCCTGCACTTAATAAGTGTATAAGAGTTACTGAGTTAATATTGACTATAAGGACAATTCTCCTTCATTTCCGGAATGTCTGCAGACCTTTTACAGATGGGATATCCCAGACAAGCTATTGGTCCATTAGATCCTGAAGGAGAGTGTAGCACAATGGGAATAGAATTGGATTGAGCATCAGGAAATCTAAGTTCCAATTCCAGCGCTGCCATTAGATAATTAGTAGAGTGACTGGGGAGAATCACCTTATATCTATATTTCCTCAACTGTAAAATGGGATCATAAGATCAGAGATTTAGTTAGAAGGGGTCTCAGAAACCACATTCTAACTCCCTCATCTCAACGCTGAAGAAACTGAGTGGGACTAAGATTCAGGTCTTCTCCTATAAAGTCAGAACATTTATATCATACTGATCCTTGCCTAACCTTAATGACTGAGGTTGGGAGGGGGGAAAGCAACTAAGAAAACAGAGTCCAAAGAACAGAGGGAATTGTCTTCTCTAGAGGGTTAGAAAGAACAACAGGACATTTCCAACTATGACTGGTTCATGTTGGAGAAACATGAGTTTTCCCTCATCAAAAGAATGACAGAACCCATGATAGACCTGGGTATGGATGTCATTTTTGTTCTTTGTCTGCATCTCTTTAGTTCAGATTAAAGTCCTTCATGATCAATTGATGGAATAGCTCAACTTTTCACTATTCTTCTGTCCTCAGACTAATCCCATCCTTCTTAACAACAAACATCCAGCATATCTGTGACCAAAAAAATTAATTTTAATTTAGGGACATTTTTACTTTAGCAAATAGCAACTCCTGCCCCCAAACTGCCTCTCAGCAATGGGTCTGACAGTAGTGTTCAAAGGCTTACCTGCTTTTAACTCTTCTTGAGTTTTCTAAGCAAAAAAGGACAAACTACTTGTGTCTGCCCACCTTATGCTTACTCTGTTGAGTTCCACAGTGCAGAGGAGCATTTAACCAATACCTACCTATTTCCTAGTGGAAATAAGAAATCTTTCTACAACTGGGCTTTTTAAAAAGTATTGTAGGTAGAGTTGGAAGGGACTTTAGAGACTATTCCAACTGTTTCATTTTATAGGGGAGGAAGCTGAGGTCGATTGAGGGGAAATAACATGCCCAATATCAAAGAGTGAATAAGCAGCAACCAGTTCTTAAATCCAAGTTGCATAACTCCAAGCCTGGAATTCTCTCCCCTGGGTTATGCCATCTCTCTTTAAGTTGTGGTGGCACATAAATGGTGGGGGATGGGGATGGAGAGAAGCACCCAGAAAGATTTGCAAAGAGGATTGATTTGTAGTCAAAGAATCTAAATTTGAATGCTGGCTCCTAGTGTCATGTTGGGGAAATTTCTTAACCTCTCTGGGCTTCCATATACTCTTTCACAAAATAAAGCAATGAAACTAAATGACCCAAAATTCCTTTCCAAAGTTAAATCTATAATCCTATAATCCAGTCCTAGCTTTGCCATCCTCCTTTCTTTTTTATTTGTTTTTAATTAAGTTTAAGGGTGTTCTGAAATTCTGAAAAACAATTCACGAAACAGAAGTGATATTAAATGTTATTAAAATGATAAATATGTCAATATATTTGATGAATGAAAAAAATTTATTAAGCATTTATTACTTACTAGTCCTGTGCTAAGAGCTAAAGATGCAAACAGAAAATTGAGATAGTCCCTGCTCTCAAGGTACTAAAATTTTAATTAGAGAAGACAGCACATATAGTATAGGGACAGCTCTAGAAATGAATTGGATCTTAAAGTCCTTTATGGGAAAACCAAGGAAGGGAGCAGGATGAGCCCAAAGAGGAGACAGATGAAGTAACTATTCATATGCCTTGATTTGAGTCAACACAAGTCATCCTGGAACACAGTTTCAAAATTTCTTCTCCACCATTTTTCTGAGGGCTTTGAAACTTCACCAGTAGAATCATTCCTTTTGGTAAAGTCCCTGAAGGCCTCTTCTAAGATATATGTATGTTGTATACAGTGTTTGTGGAATGAGAGAAGAAGGGTATGACATAGGAATCTAATAGCTCCCAGCAGCACTTCAACATAGACTGTATTTTCAGATGAATTTTCTGGGTCTTTAAAGTAGGTGGGCAGATGGTTACATTTTTATTTTGAGGAATTTAGAACAGAAAGAGGGAGGGAAAGTCTTGAGCTTGGAGCACTGAAACAATGGCTAACCTATGTGACCAACACAGGATATTGGCATTGGTACACTTTATAGACACACCCTTTATCCATATTATTTCCATGTTTAATAACTTTCTGTGATTTCTCCTGTCTACAGATAAAGTCCCAAATCCTTAACCTGGTATTCAAGGTTCTCCACTGTTCTTATCTACCTTCCAGTTGTTGTTATTTACCTTGCAAAAACTCTCCTCCAAACAAACTGTTTTTTTTTTTTTTTATTCAAGACCTATTGCAGTGTAGGAAAGTAAACTAGACTAGACTGCTGTATGGTTCCCATACTAAATGGTCCCGAATGACTGTACTTTTTGAGTCTTTATGTCTCATTAAAAACATCTGTTCCTTCCTTCACATTTACCTGTCATTTGTCTCTGTGTGCCTACAGCGTCCCACCTCCTTTGTTTTCTAATATTTTTTATTTCTAATTTTCTGGAATCCAGATCATTATGTTTATTAGAATTAGAACATAAGAAGTAATAGATTTGGAGGAAGGGCTCGAGAAGTTCTCTAATGAATTAAGTTTATAAGCTCTAGTATGGGACCTTTGGGACATTTTCAAGCTCTTTTGGCTTCTTAAATTCTTTGTTGTGCATAAGATGTGGTTAGAAATGAAACTCAGGTGAATAAGGTATTAATATTTCATTTTCCACTTGCATGGGCACATCAAACTTTTCATGAAATACAGAGCTGGTAGAGAAGTTCAACCTTCCCACTTTATAGATGAAACTGAACCTCAGAAAGAAGATCTGATTTTGCAAGAACACACAGGTAGCAAGTGGCAGAGTTTTGATTTCTCAAGTCCAGGCCTTCTGCCTCCAAATCCTATGTTCTTTCAATTTCATCATGACATTTCAAAAGATTTGGAACACAGTAGAGCTCCTATTACTCAGATTGTTTGGTGACATTGCTCATTTACATAAGATAAAACCTTGAGGGAGATTCTCTTTGGCTTCTGATTATTATTGTGCATGTGATTAACAGAAATGATTGCTGTATGCTGAAGACTGAGGACACCACATTTTGAATTCCCACTTTGATTGATTTTTGGCTATCTAAATAGCACCAGATCCAAGCCAAGAGCAAAGCAATGAGAGGACAGATTCAGATCATAAAGTCAGTCCATCTGGATCTTCTGGCCTCCAATTTTAGCTTGTCCATTGGACTTCTCTTCCTGGATTATCTACTCTTGTGAAAAAGGTACCAACCTAGAAATAGGTTCTAGTGGGCCTGGATCAGGCAATATCTCTTCTCACCACAATGAACTGTCTTCATCTGGTGTGTCTGTCACTTC
Organism: Sarcophilus harrisii; assembly: GCF_902635505.1. Taxonomy (NCBI): domain Eukaryota; kingdom Metazoa; phylum Chordata; class Mammalia; order Dasyuromorphia; family Dasyuridae; genus Sarcophilus; species Sarcophilus harrisii. The sequence goes on along the minus strand of NC_045427.1, from coordinate 477,310,822 downwards.
AATTCTTTTTTAAAAAATTAATTTACTGGATAGAACACCAGTCCTGAAGTCAGGAGGACTTGAGTTCAAATCTGGTCTCAGACACTTAGCACTTCCTAGTTCTGTGACCCTGGGCAAGTCACTTAACTCCAATTGCCTCAGGAAAAAAAATACTTATTTTTGACATTTTTTTTAAAGTTTCAGTTTCAAATTCTCTCCCTCCCTCTTGTCCCTGCCTCACTTATTGAGTAAGCAAGCAATATAATATGAATTATAATGTGAAATTAAATGCATCATATTTCCACATTAGCCAGGTTGCAAAAAAAGCAAGGAAAATAAAGTGGAAAAATTATGCTTCAATTTGTTCTCAGAATTCATGTTCTTTCACTAGCAGTGGATAGAATTTTTTAAAAATTATGAATCCTTTGGAATTGTCTTGTATAATTGTATCGAACAGGTTAACTATTTCTTTTTAAAATAAATATTTTTATTTTGTTAAATATTTGCTGAGGCAATTGGGGTTAAGTGACTTGCCCAGGGTCACACAGCCAGGAAGTATTAAGTGTCTGAGATGAGATTTGAATGCAGATCCTCCTGACTTCAGGGCTAATGCTCTCTATACATTGTGCCACCTAACTGCTCCATATAGCAAACATTTTATAGATGTTTATTGAATTGTATGTTCAAATGCCCTTTAGCATCTTCTGGAAGATATTTAGGATGTCATTCAGAGATGGGGGATAGCAAAATGAGTTGAGAAAAGAAGTGGACTGGGAGACAAGACATTGGAGTTCTTCTAAAAAGGGTTTGCTACTAACAAACTATATGATTTGGGAAAATGAGTTTCCCTGTCCAGGACTCAGTTTTCTCATCTACAACATGAAGGGATTGGACTGGAATCCCTTCTAGCTCTAAGCTATCAGCTTATGTTCTGACATTTTATAAATCCCAACTTTCCAAATTAGAAGTAAAATATGACATTAAAGCCCTCGCTTCTCCTATATCTTAGAGGCTACAGTTTTGAAGTCCTAGTGCCCATTTCTTAGAACCCGGCATCTCCCCTCTTGCTGTGGGCAAGATTCCTAGTGGTGATGTTGAGGGGATCTAAGTTTTCTTTAGACTTTTGGTTCTGGCTGTTTAAAGGACAACTTTTTAAGTTACCTTTGCCACTTTAGAGGTGAAGGGGAAGGGAGATACCTAAAGTACCAAGAGATAGTCACTAGAACCCAAAACTGTGATCCAAGGAATGGGTATATGAAGGGTGCCACAATCTTAAACTTGGGAGATCAGGGCTGGGAAATTTTTGCCAACAGAGGGTCCTCGGTGTAGTTAGATCTATGGTCAGATCAGGGCGGGTCTCAAATGCCCTCCTCAGGAATAGAGTAATAGGCCTGGGACTCTGCACAAAGGTCAATAGGTAAGTGAGAGGGAGAAGGGATATGTCTGGGGTTCCTAGTCACTCACCCAGACAGAAAGTTAAAATAGAAGACAATAAGGTGGTACTAGTGCCTTTCTATGAAATCTGAGTTTGGAAGCAGAGGGCATGAAATTAATTCTTCCTTAAAGTTCAGATATGGATCTGACAGAAATCTGGAGGATATTCATGTTTATAAAGCATAGAGAGATGAGCATTTCTGCACTCAATTTGTTAAGATAGGTATAGGAAACCATGCTATTTCCCCTCTAGAATCCTGTAGAATTTAGTCCTCATCATCTCAGGTGCTTATCTGATATAATAGCTAAAAACAATCTCTTTGAGAATTGACTCAAATTTATAAGAAATCAAGCCATTCTCCAGCTGATAAATGATCAAAGGATATGAACAATTTTCAGATGAAGAAATTGAAACTATTTCTAGTCATATGGAAAGGTGTTCCAAATCACTATTGTTCAGAGAAATGCAAACTAAGACAACTCTGAGATACCACTACACACCTCTCAGATTAGCTAAAATGACAGGAAAAACATAATAATGAATGTTGGAGTGGATGTGGAAAAACTGGGACATTGATGCATTGTTGGTGGAGTTGTGAATACATCCAGCCATTCTGGAGGACGATTTGGAACAATGCTCAAAAAGTTATCAAACTGTGCAAACCCTTTGACTCAGCGGTGTTTCTGCTGGGCTTGTATCCCAAAGAGATTTTAAAGAAAGGAAGGCGACCTGTATGTGCAATAATGTTTGTGGCAGCCCTGTTTATAGTGGCCAGAAACTGGAAACTGAGTGACTGCCCATCAGTTGGAGAATGGCTGAATAAATTGTGGTATATGAATGTTAATGGGATATTATTGTTCTGTAAGAAACAATCAGCAGGATGATTTCAGAGAGACCTGGAGAGATCTACATGAACTGATGCTGAGTGAAATGAGCAGAACCAGATCATTGTACACTGCAACAACAAGACTGTACGATGACCAATTCTGATGGATGTAGCCATCTTCAGCAATGAAATGATTCAAACCAATTCAATTGTTCAGTAATGAAGAGAGTCATCTACACCCAGAGAGAACTATGGGAAATGAGTGTGGACTACAACATAACATTTCCACTCTTTCTGTTACTGTTTGTTTGCATTTTTGTTTTCATTCTCAGGTTCTTTTTTTCTTTCTATATCCAATATTTCTTTTGTAGCAAGATAAATATAAATATGTATACATGTATTTAACATATATTTTAACATATTTAACATGTATTGTACAACCTGCTATCTGGGGAAGGAGGTGGGGGGAAGGAAGGGAAAATTTGGAACAGAAGCTTCTGCAAGGGTCAGTGTTGAAAAAATTACCCATGCCTATGTTGTAAATAAAAAGTTATAATAAAAAAATCGCTTTGGGGAATGGGGTGCAAATAGATATCAGCAGTACCAGCTACCACTCCTCACATTAATTGCATTCCTCTAATGTGATGAACAGAACAGAGCCTTAATTCACAATACCTGGGTTCATCTTTCCTCCATCTACCTTACCCCTAGGAATCGCTCTTCCACACCCCCCTGACACTTTTCCTGTCTCCCTATCTCTGCTTCATTGAATCCCTCCAAGACTCAGCTCAAGCATCATATTCTGTAAGAATGAAGACTCTTCTGATCACAACTAACTGCTAGTACCTTTCCTCTCCAACTATCTAGTATTAATGTTCTATTATATATATATATATATATATATATATATATATACATATACATATATATATATATACACATGTCGTCTTCCCTTGTAGAAAGTAAAGCTTCTAGAAAAAAGATCTTGCATGCTCCTTTCTTAAAGTCAGACATCCTACATTGCTTCTCTAGGTTCCAGAAGAGTACCCTAAGGAGTCAGGGTGTTTCTTCTTTACTATCTCAGCTCAACCCCCATCTGCTATGTTATCACTGAAGGCTAATAACCTTTTGTTTATATTTGACAATGTGAAACTTTCACAGAAGGACATTCAAAGATATGACAAAAACAAAATACAAATATTCCCCTAGTTTGATAGGGGCAAAATATCCCCTCTACCAAAGGTGTCAAACTCCTGCCCCAGCACCACTAAAACTCCAGATGGAGCCTGGCCATATTAAAATATAATTGGGAAATGTTAACAAAACAAAAATTCAATGCGTTATAAATAAAGTGAATTGGTGATTTTCTAAGTTAATATGTAGCCTGCAGGTTCTATTTGATTTTGAAACACTGCTCTATACAATCACGATCTAAGGATGGAGACAAGATAAAGATGAAGTTCATTATTTAGCTGAGTTCCTACGTAGTTTTGGTCCAGATGTGACATGATTGCTGGGTAAGTTTTTCCAGTAGGCTGCACTTTTCAAGGTACTCCCAAATACTGTTCCTTGTTTCTCAGGGCTGCTATGCTGCTGCTGTGGTTGAGTCTTTAGGCCATGTCATGCTAATACTGTTCATGGGGGGTTTTCTTGGCAAAAGTCCTGCAATGGATTTCCATTTCTTTATTCAGTGGATTAAGGCAAGTAAAGGTTAAGTGACTTACTCAGTTAGCAAGTGGCTGAGGCTGGATTTGAACTCAAGTCTTTTTGATTCCAAGTCTAGCATTTTATCCACTGAGCTTCCCTATCTATACTTTACTGGCTGCAAAGTCCAGCCTGGCATTTGAATCCCTGGGTCCTGAGGCTTATTGTTCTAGAGCCCATTGAAACTTCCAAGGCTAAAGACTCTGGTTCTTTAGAATAGAAAAATAAAATGATAAAAAAAAATCAAAAGCTAAAGCCCATTTTTCTTTTTTTAACAATAGCTTTTTATTTTCAAAATACATGCAAAGATAGTTTTTTTTTAACATTCATCCTTACAAAACCTTATGTTCCAAAATTTTCTCCCTCCCTTCTCCCATCTCTTTTTCTAGATAGCAAGTAATCCAATATAGGTTGAACATGTGCAATTCTTCTATACATATTTCCACAATTAAAATGCTGCACAAGAAAAATAAGATCAAAAAGGAAAAAATGAGAAAGAAAAAAAGCAAGCAAACAACAAAAAGATGAAAATACTATGTTATGATCTACACTTAGTCCCCACAGCCCTCTCTCTCTAGGTGCAGTGGCTCTTTCTATCAAAAGTCCATTGGAATTGGTTTGAATCACCTCATTGCTGAGAAGAACCACATCCATTAGAGTTGATCATCATATAATCTTGTCGTTACTGTGTATAATGATCCTGCTGATCATTTCTTATAGAACAACAATATTCTATAACACTCATATACCATAAATTATTCAGCCATTTTCCAACTGACGGGAATCTATTAAATTTCTAGTTCCTTGCCATTACCAAAAGGGCTGCTATAAACACTTTTGTACATGTGGGTCCTTTTCCCTTTTTTATTATCTCTCTGGGATACAGGCCCAGTAGAAACACTCTAGATCAAAGGATATGCACAGTTTAATAGCCCTCTGGGTATATTGTTCTCCAAAACTCTTGGATCAGTTCACAACTTCACCAACAATTTATTGTTCTGGTTTTCCCACATCCCCTCCAACATTTATCCTGTCATTTTAGCCTGAGAGATGTGTAGTGATACCTCAGAGTTGTTTTCATTTGCATTTCTCTGATAATAGTGATTTAGAGTATTTTTTTCATGTGGCTAGAAATGGTTTTAATTTCTTCATGTGAAAATTGTCTATTTATATCCTTTATCAATTGGAAAATGGCTTGTAATTTTATAAATTTGAGTCAATTCCCTTTATATTTTAGAAATGAGGTAAGGCTCATTTTTCAGGGATTCAGCCATCCTGTAGGTAGAGTCATCAAATGAAGCTAAACAAATAAATCAGGCTGAAAAATGAAGGAGATGAAACTAACAGGCCTTTTTGAATGTCTTTGAAGTCAATCAGAGAACTCCATTATTAGCCAACTAGAACCAATCATGGAATGCCTACACATACTCCAAAGTCCCTCTAAGGCATCCCTTCTTTGTCATCATGAGTGTCCCAGAAGTTAGCTCCCAAGCCTCCTCTAGATTGAGAGGTTGCATTAATCATCCAAGCCAATGGGTTCTACACATGTACTAGATGCTCATTACACTTTCTTTGTATTCCTAGGGCCTAGCACACAGTAGGTGCCTAATAAATGCTTATTTGTTTGATAATTCTTGAGAGTCCTTGATATATAAATAGACTATAGGAGGTTAGCACAACATAGAAGGTTAAAGCCCAGCACTTGGGAGAAACTAGTTTGATTTGCTGGGGAAATTAGTTCATAGGCTAGAAATGACCTTACAAAGTCAAAACCAACCATTAAGTATCTAGTATGTTTGTATCTCTGATACAAAAGCTTAGCAGTCATTTTCCTCAGGAAACTTGCAACTGAGTCCCAGTGAAGGAATATGGCCAAGGTCACACAGCAAAAGTTAAACTAAGCAGCAAACCTGGGATTTCGGCTCTTTCTACTATATCCTGTTGTTTTCCAGCTGACTTGTCTGGATGTTCCCCTAGATCCAGTTGACTATTATGGATATGCTGCTTTTAGGTACAAGTGCCTATATGTGCCCTCAAGGAACTCCCAATCTAATGTGAAGGCAGTGTGCAAATATCTAAATACAAATAGAAAGAAAAGAAAGAAAGAAAGAAAGAAAGAAAGAAAGAAAGAAAGAAAGAAAGAAAGAAAGAAAGAAAGAAAGAAGAAAGAAAGAAAGAAAGAAGAAAGAAAGAAAGAAAGAAAGAAAGAAAGAAAGAAAGAGAGAGAAAAAAGAAGGAAGAAAGAAGAAGGGAGGAAGGGAGGGAGGAAGGAGGGAAAGGAGGGAGAGGAAGAAGGGAAGGAAAAAAGAAAGGGAGGAAGGGAGGGAGAAAGAGAGGAGGAATAAAAAAGAAAGAGACATAAAGGAAGAAAGGAAAAGAAGGAAAAAAGAAAGAAAAGAACACAAAGGAAGGAAGGAAGAAAAAGAAAGAAAGGAAAATAGGAAAAAAAAATTCTCTTTTCTTCCCTGTGAAATGGGAAAGAGGATAAGATTGGCTCATCATAAAGGTTCCTTTGTGTTTGTAAAACTCAACATGGAGAAAAAGAAATCAATTTAACGATGTGTTTTTGACTCTGGACATGTACATTAGTGCTTATGTTAATAATCAATTGTATATGAATGGTGACAAGAGGCTAGATCAAATGAACTTTTGCGTTTCCTGGCACCAGTAAGAAGGGGAGAGGAATAGGGTTTCAAAGCCCCCAGAGAGATGCAGAGAGACTAGATGGCCAACTGCCTCAGCTGGTATTGGACTTTGCCTGGCATCGAGTCATGGGGTTGGGGCTTATATGTGGAGGGCTCCAGTATTATTCCAGCAGCCTACTTTTTAAACCTCCTGTTTCCTCTCTGTGCCTGTCCACCCTAACTCAAAGGTCTCCTTCTATGAATGTCTTGGTGGGAGGGTGTGGGGTAAGAAGGAGGGGAATTGTCCAAAGGGAAATTGTGGCCTTCAGGAGGCAGAGAAATAGGGGCTATTTCCAGTCAGGTACTCAAGGATGGGAGGGTCAAGGGGGCAGCTCCTGGAGGTCCCTGGTGTTTACTTGTGAGATCTATCGGCCCTGTGTTGCTGCAGGGTGACTTGAGAGGCTGCCCCACCCCAACATTCATGCCAATTTGGCTTTGGCCTCCTATTCTGGCCACGACCCCAGGACCACCAGGGGGAGGTCAGACCTCCTTTCCTTCCTCACCCAAGAAAATAACCCAGAAAAGGCAGGCTTTCACGGTCAGAGCTGCTGTACAGCCTCACCATTCAGTCTGCTCCGGCCCTCTGTTTGCCTTGACGCCCATCCCCTCACTTAGGGACACACAGCCCCTTCCTCTCCTGAAAGGAGGAAAACACAGATGCTGATAAGAGGTGGCCTTATCTTAGCAGGTCCTGGGCACAATCTGCCCTGTGTGCGGGGTGGAGTGGGAAGCCCAAAATCTGGCTCTGAGTGCTGGATGGGAAGATCCAAACTTTAACCCAGAGGTGTAAGTTTAATTGTGCCCAAGGTCAGACTTCACATTTCCTAATACTTGTCTAGGATTTTGAGCTAGAAATGACCTTGAAGACCATCTAGTCCAACTACTTCATTTTACAGATGAAGAAACTGAGGCTGGTAGAAATGAAGGAATTTTCCTCAAGGGAGTAAATAGAACTAGAAGCATCTCCTTGGATGCTAGAACCCAAGTCTCCTGAGTCCAGTGCTCTGAAAGAGGGAGCGATGTACCCTGCCTACACTTCCCAGATGTGTAGCTTCTCCCCGACATGCCTGAAATCACTTGGGTCAGCCTCCTCTGTTGCCTTTCCTCCCTGCCTGCCGAGGCCCTCTCCTGTGAATAAAGGAACTATTTTGCTCCTATGATCAGGCCGCATGGCTCACGGCCCTTGATTCCCACCCCCAACACACGAGCACTCACATATACACACACAGAGCTCAGTCACCCACTCGCTGTTTGGCAAAAGTCAATAAGAGCATTTGAAAAGTCTTTCTGTGTGGAGAATCTGTTTGGATAGGAGCAGGAAATGGGGAACTGGCGTATAGGTAGAAATATTAATGAAGCTTGTTATAAAGGCTCCATTCAAGTCTTTCAAAATAAATAGGGCTCTTGTCGGACTGGCCAGTTATCTGCCAAGTTCAAGAATGTGGTTGGAATTGTATTTAAAAAATAGAATTTAAAGGGCTAAGGTGGTGAGTTAAATAGCCTAGTTATCTAACATAAAGTCAAGCATACCCACTGGAATGCCAGCTAGAGAGGAGAAGATTTTGCTGATGTTTGGAAAGAAATGCTGAAGATTGAACTTGTTCTAGTCCTGGGAGAAGGGAGGGAGGAACACTGGACAAAGAGGAAGGTGCCCTGTGTTCTCTGCTCTTCAAGGCAACTTGGAAGAATGATGTTGAAGAGTAGAAAAGTGGGGGGAAGCTGTCTCCTGATGCGCTGCTCTTGGAGAAGACAGTGTAAAGGGAGTCTGATTAGGCCTGGTTGTAGAGCACAGAGAAAGTTAAGTGGGCTTGATACCCAGGAGATTGAGCCGCAGAGCTGACAGAATAGAGTTTTTCTGTCCCCTCAATGGAACAACTATGGTTCCCTATCCCTCACCTGTCTTTCAGGGATTCTGATGCCCAGCCCTGGGCTTAGCAGAGTCCTTAGTTTACAGGAAAGTGTGCAATGAAGACACTGAATGGAATAGAAAAGGAACTGGAACATTTGTTAATTTGCAGCCAATGGGATTCCTCCATGGCATCTGAAAAGCCCTAGTGTTGCTGGGATAAACTTATACCAGGAGGAGATTGTAGTTGCAAGTCACAGAAACCTGGTAAATTTGGAGGCCAGGGTCCAGGACAGCACGGCTGTGCTAGGAAACCAGAGCTTACAGCTGTTTGCTAATTTTCATATGAATCTGAGAAACAGGACTCCTCGGGGTCTATTTTTAGATAGAGAAAGAGAGTAATAGACCCCTTTCCTTTTTGACTTTCCAAAATAGGAAAGGTTCTGAACTATGTTTCTGTTTACATTGATCAAAGGTCTCTGGTGAACTCGGGTCTTCCCCTTTGGAAAACCAAAAAAGAAAGGGGTCTATTACTCTCTTTCTCTATCTAAAAATAGACCCTGAGGAATCCTGTCTCTCAGATTCATATGAATTAGTGAACATAGTTCAGCATGAATCTCTAAGAAGTCATAAATAAGGGTTCTAAGTCTGCTCTAATACTCCAACAGATAAATGAAATAATCACTAGCATTTATAGAGTGCTTTAACATTTGCAAAATGTTTTATAAGTATCAGCTCAATTGATCTTTACAATAGTTCCAGGACATAGATGCTACTATTAACCTCAGTTTACAGATGAGGAAACTGAGATAGAAAGAGGTTAAATGACTTATTCAGGATCATACATCTAGTAAGCTGAAGCCAGATTTGAAAAAGTCAGTCTTCTTGAATCCAGGTTCAGTGCTCTATCCACAGTGCTACCTACCTACCTACTTTTCCTCTGTCACTACACTTGATTATTTGCCAAGAAGAGATCACAGACATTTTCTTCCTCCTCCTCCTCCTCCTCCTCCTCTTCCTCCTCCTCCTCCTCCTCTTCCTCTTCCTCCTCTTCATCTTCCTTCTCCTCCTCCTCCTTTTTGTCCTTCTCCAGTACCATCACCACCACCACCAGGGATCAAGAGACAAACATTGATTTTCCCTCAATGTCATTCTTTGAATACCAAGCTGGCTAGTGCTAGAGAGTGAAAGTGACAGTGATCATTCTATGCCCCATATTGTCATTTTAGGTCATTCTAGATTCCTTAATTTATCTACTGGCAAAAATGAATAAAATGATGGTCTAAGTTAAAGTAAAGTATTCCTTACAACGTATTCCAACTGAGCATGATCAAGTCTGTCTGCCTCATCCATAGTTGTAATATTCTTCTCTAACATGTAATGTTCTCTGGGAGCAGGTTTCTTGGGGGGCTTCTGGAGGCAACCTTCCTTTCAGTTCAGTGTAATCACCCCAAATGCAGCCAGGAGTTAAAGTCTAAATCCTTAGAGAGAATACTTGTCTGCCATTTCTCTTCCTTCATTTCCCTGAGTAGCTATGGATCTGAAAGAGTGGGGAAACATATATCTTCTTTCCCCCTTTTCCTCTTGTAGATATAGCATTCCTTCTGAAATGCTCATTATTTTCCTTAGTCCCTTTCATTTATGCCCATTTATTCTTTTCCATTTCTGTAATATCCCCTTGCCTGGTGTGCCATCCTTCCTGCCCTATATACTAATCCAAACCTTACTATTTTCAAGATCCAATTTGAGGTCTATATCCTCTTTGAAGCTTTCTCTGATCATTCCTAGCATGTTATAATCTCTCCTTCTGCTAAGCATGAGGTGATCTCTAAGGTTAGTACCAATGTCTTATTCTAAAATTCTATTGTGTGGTTCATGCTGTAGGTGATATGAGAGATGAGAGATATGGGCACTGTGGGTGCTTGCCAGAGCTAAGACTAGAAACCAAGTCTAACTCCCAACCAATTACCTGTCTACTATAATTGATTGATCAACCAACTAAGCAACCACCCAACCAATAAACTAATTGGCTAATCAATTAGTATCAGTAAGCTGTTTATTATATGTTAATATTATTATCTTTATTTTATCATATTGTCATACCATAATATACTTTTTATTTTGTCATTACATAATAAGTTTATTAATACTTAATACTAAACTACTGGACAGACCCTACTATGTGCCGAACACTATAAGAGGATACCAAGGGATAACAAGGAAAAAAAAAAGGAAATTGTATTGTATTTCTCTTGGGTTGTGGAGGTGTATAAATAAGAATGTATAAATTAACTAGGTTATAATTGGTGTTGAAGCAAAGGGAATCAGATAAATATTCATTTATATAGAAAGGGGCAAATGAGCTTAGTTTTGATTAGAGATTCTAAAATATACATACAGTATATACAGAACATATGTGAAAATAAATCTGTTGTCTTGTTCTAAAGCTCTTCTTATATATTCCTTGAGTTGCCCAAGAGCATTAGATTCACAGTAGATGCTTAAAAAATACCTGTTGGCGTCCTGGTTTCTAGAAGGAGAAATATATATGACAAAATCGCAACCCCTTTTGGTTACAAAACTCTTAGGGCCCATCTTTCTTAGAGCTGGAGGGCAGATCTCCCCTTGACTGGGTTTCACAAAGTCAGTATCCATACCCGCCCACCTTGGGTAAGAGAGTGAGTCAGGCTTTCTCTAACCCTTGATTCTCAGTATTCCCTTCTTTTAAACTGATTTTTCCAGCTTGGAAAATCTGAGCAGTTAGTCTTTGCTGGTCTCAGGGCACACGCATGCACACACACAGTCACTCACACACACACTCATTCTCTCACTAAATGCTGCATCAGCCAGTGGTTGAGGATGGCACCAGATGGGGTGATAATTAACACCCCCTGAAAATAGGAGTTGCCTGGGAGGGACACACAGATAAAGCCCTCTCTTCAGAGGAGAAGGGAGCATTCCAACAAGCTCACCTTGTTGGGTGCCTGTTTTATGGAAGCCCTAGTGGTTGAAACACAGCCTGGCCCAGTGTGGGTACTTTGGCCCTCAGGTGACGGACCCGTCCCAACAGCCACAGTAGCTTCTCTCTCTGTATCCTTATTTTTACAAACTGTAGGGTGACTCACTGGAGCTTTTAATAGCTGGCCACCTCCCTCAGTGACCTCGGTGTGGGGCTAGTGTGTGGAAGATGTTAATCCAGAAACAGTGAACCTAACAAGGGGTGCCAATCCCCCATGGTTGGCAGGGAGACTCCTAAAGGGCACAAAGATGGGACAGAACAGCCAAGTCCTTTCTTGGCTTCTGGATTTGACCCCTGGATGGTCTCCTAGATTCAGGGTAAGATGCCCAAAAAGGTACTCTTCAAGGGTTATTCCAGTGACCCCTGCCCTAACAATACCCAGGGGATAGGAATTTTAAGTCCCCTTTTTCTCAAAGTGGATACAGGAAAAACAAAGTGCCTACAAAGCTCTCCTTGGATTGAGTTATGGGGATCTGAGCCTGGGAAGCTTCTCTGACTCACTGGACATTAGAATTATCCTGGCAGCTCTTGGGTTCACTGGGCTGTGGTGTGCTGTAGAATAAGGCCAGAGTACAGGAGTGGGAGGCAAATCCTTTGGAGAGAGAGAGAATAATGGAAAGAGCACCATCGCATCAACTTTTCCATCTGAGCAATGGGATTAATCCCTACTCTAGCCTAGAACTATAAAACCACTGAATATTGGAGCTAGAAAGAAAGGGAAGGATCACTTTGCCAAGTCAGTGCCCTCATTTTACAGATGTGGAAACTAAGGTCTGGAGAAGGGACATGACTTGTTCCTAGGAACAGACATACACATAGCTAATAAGTGGTGAAGTCTTTCATTCTCTCTGTTATGCTTCCTCCAAAGGGGAAGAGAAAATAAGAATTTGTATAGAACTTAGGGGAAAGGGGACCATCCAGGTCCCATCCAGTGGCACAACTCCTTCATGCCCCAGAGCACAGACAGAGAGCCTGCAGCAGAGCCCCGTGGGTGGGTCTTGGTTGAGGTCGGCATTGTGGAAGGCATCTGAGGTGGAGGGAGAAGCATGGAGGGAGGCACGGAGTCCGGTGGGAAGGAAACAAAAGGGGCAGTCAGGCCGGGAAGGTGAGTGGGTGGAGGGTGAGTGAGCCGGTGGAGCCGAGTGGAGGGTGGGGGCGGGCTGTGGCTGGGGAAGGTTGGGTGGGACTGGGCTGTGGTGGCAAGGTGACATGTGGCCACCAACAAGACCAAAAACATCCAGCCCTCCTGGAGAAAAGATAGCAGCATGTTTGCATTATTGAAATCAGGAGAACAGCCCCTATATGTCTATGGCCACATGGGGCTGCGGCACAGCAGGCAAGCAAATACTTTTGTCCCACAAGCATCCCAATCTATCCTTTATTTAATAGTGGGCAACTCAATGTCCCTAGGAAAACAAATGAGAGACATTCTTAAGAGACTTACCTCGTAAGCAGAAATAGGGAATTTGCTCAGTTAAGAACAACCGGCTATTGTGTGCAACGGCTTCCTATGTAGTCTCGCATCTTCAGATCCTGCCCAGGCTTTAAAACTCATCTTCCTAAAACAATACCAACGCAGTCCCTCTCTGCCTCAAAGACTTTCTGTGACTCCCCATTGCTTGCCCAATAGAGTCCAAACTCCTCAGCCTGATATCTGAAGCCTGATCCAGCAATCAAAGTAGGGTTGTGAGCAAAGCGTTTTGTTGGCCTTGGTTGGTTGGTTGCTATCCTTCATTCTCAGAGAACTAAAACATCATCACTATATTGAGTCAAGTTACAATGTGTCTGACTGGGCTGATTTGGGGTGGATTCTCTAAATTTGCACATCTCACATTTTTTTGAGCTACTTCAATTATGCTTCTCTGCAGCCTTAAAAGGACTGCAAAGTCCAGCTTTATGTTGGACTCCTTCTGTGTCCAGCAGAATGGTATCCTTATTAATCACCTTTGTGTTGTCCTACTTCTATACAGCATCTCTTTTCTGAAGTTTTACCTATTAGCCATGTGCCAGCTGGGGTCTGGGCCCTGAGAAGATAGGTTAAGTTCATCTCGACAGCCTCTCAATAATCATTTCTTTGGTTAATTTTAGTCCAGACCAACACACACATGGAAGCAGTGGAGTTAGATTTATCAACTTATCCAAGGTTTCATCTGAAAACATTAGAACTGCCCTTGTATCTGTCCAAGAGCCCTTAGTTCCTCTGTAAATATTTAGGCTAACGGGACGCTGGATAGAGGAAATGTTGTGTTTAATCTGACAAAAACTGAGAGCATACTTGTATCTTGGCCCTTCAAAAATTAGTAAAACCCCCCTTCTCTTTCTCAAAGGTATCAGTTGTTCTCACCTTTGATGGTCCTGCTTTCCTTCTGAGTCTACAATCTATATAACTTCTTGTACCAACTAAGGAATGATTAGTTCAGTTGCTTTGGGGAACATTTGGTTTCCTACTGGGCTGATCTTTTCTCTCTGGAGTACACAGACACTACAGAAAGAGCCTCTTTCTAGGTTTATATGAGACAAAGATCTCTATCTCTTCTCTTACTTTCATCAAAGCTCCAAATTTTCTCTCTCTCTTATGAAGGCTTCATCTCTCTTCTAGGTAGACAGGATTCCCTAAAGAAATGGCATTGGCACATAGACATCCGTAGGTTACACAACCCATTATTTCTGTATCTGTCTTCTGAGTCTTTGTGTACACTTCTTGGGTGTGTAGGTGGGCCTGTGTCTTTCACCTGCATCTGCCTCTGACCTTCTCTTCCATCTTTGTTATCTCCTAAAAGTCAGGCTAACTATCTAGAATCTATTATTAATATAATGTCAGCTTGGCAAACATCATGGCAGTTTCCTGACCAAAGGACATGTTGCTTAGGCCATGAGAAAGAATCCTTGAGAATTCATGCTTTTCCCAGAGAGTTCTAATCTTGCTCAGGAGATGGGAGAATGGAAGGGGATTATCCTGATTCCTATGGATGTCTGTTTGCTATATCTGATCCCCCTTAGACTGAAATAATTTTTCCTTTCTTGGATCTCTAAAAGCACCTTGGACTTATCCTTTGTGCTTATCACATTCCAATTTTTATTATAGTTATTTTTGTATCTGTCTTATCATCCTTTTCTCTTCACTTGCCCAGAAACTAACAGAGTTATAGGCATGTAGTGGGCAATTATTGAATACCTCTTTAAATATATTAAATTGAAATGAACTGGTCATACCCACACAGAATACCATTTCTCTTCTTGAATTTCTACTCATTTTTTAAGCTCAAATTCAAGCTAATGTGGGAAAACTTATATGAATCAATACAAAGTGAAGTAACAAGAATCAGATAAACAATATACACAATGACTACAACAATATAAATGGGAAGACCAATGACAAAAAATAGAACTTGAATGTTGTGAAATTATAATGACTAAACTTGGTTTTGCTGAACTGTTTTTTTTCCTCTTTTAAATTTATTATTCTAATTTGTTTAATTTTTATTTATTACTATTCTAATTTATTTATCTTATAATTTAATTTCTTATTTTCTGTGTGGATGAAGGCTAAGGGCTACATAGGAAAATGTAAATAACAGAAAAAAAACCAAAAGACATCTGAACAAAATTATTTTTTAAAAAATAAGATATATTTTATGTAATTTCCTCCTCTATGAAGCTGTTCCAGACCATCCTATCAACAGTAATCTGTTCCTTCTTTGAACTCCTACAGATCTTTCAGGATACTCATTAAGTATCCAAAGGCATTTAACTATGTACAGATTTATTATTTTTCATCTATAGTATTCTACTTCTGTAAGACTATGAGATCAGTTTGATTTTTATCAGTATCTTCACTCCATTTAAAGTAACTTACAAAATACTCTAGCTCTGATGCTTTTACTTCTATTGAATCAACCAACCAACCAATTGCATTAAATTAATGCACACCCTGTGGGTTTTCTGTAAAATTAACTCAGTAACTTTTGAGTATCTGGCAACTTGGAGGACAGAAAAGTCCCAGCTAAGCCCCTGGAAAGATTGCTTAGTGATGAGAGGTGGGAGTGGGGAAAGAAGATATAGAGTTTGTCTCCTCACCCTCTCCTTGATTGAAGAAAGACCTTGGAAACTTCAAAGGGTCAGAGGAAATGGACTTCTCATCAGCATCCTGGCAACATCCCTAAAACAGCAATGACGGCTAGTAATTCCAAGATAAACTAGGCACCCCAAGGAAAGGCTTCAGGACCACAAGCTACCTGGTACACTTTACCGAGAGTATAATTTTTGCTGTTCATGAATCAATTGTCATACACATGGGGTTAACAGCCAAGTTCTTTCAGTGGCACATGTCAGAGATGGAACCACCTGATGTTTCTTGGGTCTTCCCCTGCATTTCAAGGGTCTGTTCCGTCTCTCTGGGATGGACAAGGTGAATACGGCTCATTGGCACTTATGTGATTCCTTCTCCACCTGTAGAGATACAAGCAAACCCTCTCTCCCAAGTAGTTAACCTATCTGGTCCCTTCCATTCACCACTTTCTGGGTCTCTCCACATCACCTGGCGATTATCTAAAGATAATGGAGCTGCTCACACTGGACACTGCCTTTCCGGTGGGTTATAAAACCTGTCTGCCGGAGCCAGTGCATCTTTGTCAAAAATCAAAAAATTAATAATATTAGCCTAGAGAATTTTATGAGAATTCCATGAAGGGGAAGAAAGGACTTCTGGCAAAAGGGTTTCTTTTTTTTTTTTCTTTTTTTTTTTTATTTAATAGCCTTTTATTTACAGGATATATACATGGGTAACTTTACAGCATTAACAATTGCCAAACCTCTTGTTCCAATTTTTCACCTCTTACCCCCCCACCCCCTCCCCTAAATGGCAGGATGACCAGTAGATGTTAAATATATTAAAATATAACTTAGATACACAATAAGTATACATGACCAAAACATTATTTTGCTGTACAAAAAGAATCAGACTCTGAATTATTGTACAATTAGCTTGTGAAGGAAATCAAAAATGCATATGTGCATAAATATAGGGATTGGGAATTCAATGTAATGGTTTTTAGTCATCTCCCAGAGTTCTTTTTCTGGGTATAGCTAGTTCAGTTCATTACTGCTCCATTAGAAATGATTTGGTTGATCTCGTTGCTGAGGATGGCCTGATCCATCAGAACTGGTCATCATCTAGTATTGTTGTTGAAGTATATAATGATCTCCTGGTTGCTCATTTCACTCAGCATCAGTTCGTGTAAGTCTCTCCAGGCCTTTCTGAAATCATCCTGTTGGTCATTTCTTACAGAACAGTAATATTCCATAATTTTCATATACCACAATTTATTCAGCCATTCTCCAACTGATGGACATCCATTCAGTTTCCAGTTTCTAGCCACTACAAAAAGGGCTGCCACAAACATTCGTGCACATACAGGTCCCTTTCCCTTCTTTATAATCTCTTTGGGATATAATCCCAGTAGTAACACTGCTGGATCAAAGGGTATGCACAGTTTGATAACTTTTTGAGCATAGTTCCAAACTACTCTCCAAAATGGTTGGATTCGTTCACAACTCCACCAACAATGCATCAATGTCCCAGTTTTCCCACATCCCCTCCAACAATCATCATTATTTTTTCCTGTCATCTTAGCCAATCTGACAGGTGTGTAGTGGTATCTTAGAGTTGTCTTAATTTGCATTTCTCTGATTAATAATGACTTGGAGCATCTTTTCATATGACTAGAAATAGTTTCAATTTCTTCATCTGAGAATTGTCTGTTCATATCCTTTGACCATTTTTCAATTGGAGAATGGCTTGATTTTTTATAAATTAGAGTTAATTCTCTATATATTTTGGAAATGAGGCCTTTATCAGAACCTTTGACTGTACAAATATTTTCCCAGTTTATTGCTTCCCTTCTAATCTTGTCTGCATTAGTTTTGTTTGTACAAAAACTTTTCAGTTTGGTATAATCAAAATTTTCTATTTTGTGATCAGTAATGATCTCTAGTTCTGCTTTGGTCATAAAGACCTTCCCCTTCCACAGGTCTGAGAGGTAAACTATCCTATGTTCCTCTAATTTATTAATAATTTCATTCTTTATGCCTAGGTCATGAACCCATTTTGACCTTATCTTGGTGTATGGCGTTAAGTATGGATCAATGCCTAGTTTCTGCCATATTAATTTCCAATTTTCCCAGCAATTTTTATCAAACAGTAAGTTCTTATCCCAAAAGCTGGGATCTTTGGGTTTGTCAAAGACTAGGTTGCTATGTTTGTTGACTGTTTTATCCCTTGAACCTAATCTATTCCACTGATCAACTAATCTATTCCTTAGCCAATACCCAAATAGTTTTGGTAACTGCTGCTCTATAATATAATTTTAGATCTGGTACAGCTAAGCCACCATCATTTGATTTTTTTTTCATTAATTCCCTTGAAATTCTTGACCTTTGGGCAAAAGGGTTTCTAGGAGCTGTAGGTTACCCTTTTTTTACTCTAACCTTGAGACCAATGTAGCTTAGATTATATGTGAACTTGTTAAAAGAGTGTCTCTGCTTTAGTGGAAACGTTTGTATCACTCTTCTTACTATATGCCATCTGAACAAATACCCATTTCTAAAAGTTAATTGAGTTTAGCTGGGGGAACACACTAGTAGGGGCTTATGAGCTATAGTATTAGAAAACCATAAGTTATCCCTTCAGGAGTTACTCCTAGAACCCTGAGGAGGGGTACAACTTCTTTCCTCCGATCACTTGATTTGCCAGTACAAGCAGCAATTGGGAGATGCCAGAATTATATGCTCCTCATGTTTAACTTTTCGCCTACTTAATCCTTATTTCCCCTAAGTAAATAAAAATCTCCATGATGATGCTTGCTGCTGTGGAGTCATTTCTGTCATGTCTGACTCTTGGTAACCTCATTTGGGTTTTCTTGGCAAAGATACTGGACTTATTTACCTTTTCCTTCTTTAGCTCATTTTACAGATGAGGAAACTGAGGTAACAGGGTTAAGGGACTTGCCCAGAATCACATAGCTGATAAGAATGGAATTTAACTTAGGTCTTTCTGACATCAAACCTGCTATTTTTGATGACAGAGGCCATGCTTTACTAGTCTCTGTAACCCTAATCTTTGAAGGCATGACCTTGCATATAGTGGGTGCTTGGTAAATGTTTGTCAAGCATACAATTATGCCAGAGGGTATAGTAATAAGTCATATTTAAATAACAGTTCAAGGCTTATGAAGCACTTTCCTCCCAAAAATCCTGTGTGCTAGGCAGTTTTGGCATTGCTATGCCTATTTCATATTGCAAAGCTCCTAATGTTTTGGGGAAAAGACTACCATGGAAATAATTGCAGCCTATAGAAGAAGAAACGATAAATAAACTCTATGAAGTACCCTCTAAATTAAATCAGCATATACTTTGATACTCAGTGACTGGACATGGAAAGCATTGAATAATAATATTCTAAAAAGTAAAACTGATTTTTTTAAACATATAGCAAATTACTATTGATTGAACAGTACTTTAAGTATAGTCAGGCTTTTGAGAGCTAAAATTAAAAAAAAAAATACTGCAAAGCCAAAAGAATAGAAATGAGAAAAGAGAGATGAGGTGTAATTAAAGCAATTCCATCCTGACATATTCAAACAAGTTATTGATGATAAAAATGTGGGATATGAGAAGAAGATAAGACATAGAGTTGTACTATTAAGTTTAAATGGAAGTTTAACCAATGTAAATCAGCTACTATAAGGAGGCCAAAATAACCCAAAAAAGCCTTTTTGTTAACAAATACTTGATCTATTTGCCAGGTGAAGATATATAGTAGCCAAGAGCAAGGCTGATTTAATCCTATGCTGAAGGCTGATGGAAGATTATAAGCAGCAATGCCTCATAAAACAGAAATAATGAAGGTTAAAACCAGTTTAAAGAAAGGTTGGTGAGAAGCCAGCTAAATCAAGTCATTCAGAGTGCACCTAAGGATAAAAATGAAACTGATAGAATAAAAAGATAAAATTTCTGCAAAGATTTTTAAACAAATGTTTTTCATGAAAACTTCAAGGAGTATAACTACCGCATTTGGATTTTCATATCATAATTCCAGAAGCGTTTCTTTAGCAAAACTAGAAATACCAGTAAAAGGAAAAAAAAGATGGAGAAAGATAGATTAGGTTAAATCTATGGAGAGGGGATACATGCTGGAAGTAATAGTAATACAATTATGAAGATGTTGAGCAAGTTTTTCACATGAGCTACTTGAGTGATGTCTTTTCACAAGAAGCTTGACCATATGAGGAGGATAGTAACCTTTCTGAAGGTCAATGTAGGAATTCAGAATAAAGGCTGCTAGCTCCAATGCATGTGTACAATTGAAAGAGCTCTAGGCTTAGAATCAGAAAATTTATCTTCCTGAGTTCAAATGTAACTCTCAAATAATTCCTAACTGTGTGATTTTAGTCAAGTCACTCAATTCTGTTTGCTTTAGTTTACTTATCTGTAACATGAATTGGAAAAGAAAATGACAACCCCTTCCAGTATTTTTGCCAAGAAAACCCCAAATAGGATCAGTCAAGCACAACTGAATAATAACACCATTAAGGGACTCCATGAGACTTGTTATAACCCAGGAGTAGTTTACATGGCCATGGAGCTAAGTTCCACAGACATTATGGGAGTTGAAAGAAATTTTCAATCCTGATATTAAATGGATCTGCAATAATTCCCAACCCAGATTCAAATAATCTTATCTATGATATTCTTAACAAGCAGTCATTTGCCCTTTACTTGAAGACCTCCAGTAAGGAGAAATGATAACCCATCTTGGGATAGCTTTCATGATTATGATAGTTTTCCTAAATCTATCTCTGATATTCCTTCTATTAATCTTTGTTTCTCCCTCGCCCCTCTGCTCTGGGTGGGAGTAACTGTCAAGTACACTGAATGATCTTGAGCGATTTACTTAACATTTCTAGGACTCACCTGGGAATACTCCAACTCTCTCATCTAATAGAAGAAAAAGTAAGTCCTTGAAAAAGTACAATAAAAAGTGGTCCTTTGAAGTCTCTTCCAGAGAACCAATAAAGGGAACATAACAAAGGCATAGGAAAAAAAATTCCAGGCTTCATTAATTATGAAAAGTCCACTGGAAGAACAACTCTTTCTGAATTACAAATCTAGTCAATAAATCATTCTATAAGCATCTATTAATACCTGTTATATACCAGGCACTGTGGTAAATGCTGAAGATACAAAGGCAAAAATGAAACAGTTCCTTAAGAAGCTCATATTCTTTTAGGGGATCCCCTAAGTACATTTAAGTACAAAATGTATACAAAATAAAATCTATTTTATAAGATTAAGAGGGAGGCTAATAGAAGAAAGGGCAGGAGTAGAAAGGAAAAGTGATAAGAAATGGGAAGACTGAAAAAAGGGAGGGCAGATGAGGGAGGTGATGGTCAGAAGCAAAATATTTGTGAGGAGGGAAAGAGTGAAAGGAGAGAGAAAAATGTAACTTGGGAAAAATAGCATAGTGGGAAATACAGTGTTAGAAATCTTAACTGTAAATATGAATGGGACGAACTCTTCCAGAATATAGAAGTGGATAGCAGAGTAGATTAAAAGCCAGAATCCTACAATATGTTTCTTTATAAGAAACACATTTGAAGTAGAGAGATACATACAGAGTAAGAGAAATGAGTAGAATCAAGAGAACATTGTACTCAGTAAAAACAAGATTACATGATGATTAACTGTGATGGGCTTGGCCCTTTTCAACAATGGATTGCTTGCTGTGTATGGGAGGGGGGTGAAAGAGAGAGAGAGGGAGATAAATTTGTAAGACAGGGTTTTGCAAAGATGAATGTTGAAAGCATCTTTGCATGTATTTGGAAAAATAAAAAGCTATACAAAAATAAAATAAAATAGCTGAGTAGACAGGGGTGCCTAGTGGATAGGGAACTGGCTTCAGAATAAGGAAAACTTTGGCTCCAGTCTTATCCCTATCACTGCTAGCTTATACCCATAGACGAGTCACTTAAGGACAACATCTTAGTGGCCCTAACCATCTAAGATTATAAATGGCATAGAAGATGCTGATCTGCATAGATCAACATTGTTTATTTACTGGAATCCCCTCCCATCCAGGAAATCCCAGATCCAGACAAAAAGAAAAAGAAAATAGCCAGAATTATACTGGTACAATGATTTCATGTCAAAATTCTGAAAACTTCCTTCCTTGCACTAAAAAAAACAACAAGAAGAAATGCAATGTTTATTTAAAAGATTTAGGAATCTATTTACTCAGACTGATGATGGAAGTTTACTCTTCATCTCTTTTACCAGTTGGTAAGAATGGAATAGAAGTTCTCTGGATTTGTTTCTCTCTGCATTGTATAATCTGAGATGTAGTTGGGATATATCACAATAAATCAAGACTGAATAAGAAAATAAATAAAATCTCTTTGGTATACAAAAGTAAAATAAAATCCATGTAATTTTATGTTAGCAAGAGTGCATTAGTAGCTGGGGGAATTAGGAAAGGCTTCATATAGGAGGGTGCCCTTGGCCTGGGGCTTTGAAGAGAGCTGGAAATTCTAAAAGGCAGAGGAAAGGATAGAGTTCAGGCTAGGCATAGGGCAGAACTTTGTGCAAAGCACAGATTGGGGAATGTTGGGTAATTAGAATGGCAATTGGGATGGACAATCCAGTGAGTGAAGGGGAGTTATGTGAGATAAGCCTGGGAAGGGAGACTGGAGACAGATTGTCAAGGATTTTAAAAGCCAAACAGAGAAACTCTGAAGCTTCTTGAGCAAAGGAGAAACATGGGCTCTAGAATATTATTTTGGCAGTTTTGGGGAAGATGGATGAGAATGGACAGACCAATGGAAGGAGATCAATCTGGAAGCTTTTGCCTTTTGGCTCATTGGTGGAGATTCTGGAAAAATGAATATTATGATTGAATTAACACAGCCAATAAAGCACTTCTTCCATGTGGATATACATATCTTGGTTAAAATTTCCTTTTCAGCTGTGACAGCATTTTAACCAATTATTTCTTAATTTGAAACAAGACTTTAGAATTGTTATTTCACAAAATGTTAAACTAAGATTTAAAAAAATTAATGATACATATTCCATTATATTGCTCTCAATCATGAATAAAAGTAGTATTTTTAGGGAGACCAAAAAGTTTTTTTTAGTAAATAAAAGCATTAAGATATTCTTTATTTCAGCTTTTTTTATAATATCCTTTAAATGTTCATTTTTGAGTGTATTTGTAATATATGTATGATTTAGCAGATATATATGTAATTTATGAATAAATATACATATCCTGGGGAGTCATGCTCAAAAACATTTTACTCTATCCAAAAAGTTTGGGGGTGGGGTGGGGTCACTGATCTGGGCAAGAAGTTTGAACTAAGATGGTGGTTGTGTGAGTGGCAAGGAAGGAGTGCTAGAGCTGTAGCAGTAGAAATATCACAAGATATGGTGACATATTCTGTAAGTGGTGAAAGTGAAAAAAGGTCTAAAAATAATTCTGAGATGTTGAATCTAGGTAGTAGTAGTAATAGTAGCAGCAGTAATAATAATAATAGCTAGCATTTAGTCAGTACTTTGTGGTTTACAAAGAACTTTGAAAATATTTTATTTTCTTCACAGCTGTGAAAGACAAATGTTATTTTACATCTGTAGACAGAAGACCTAATCCCCATTTAACAAATGAATAAACTGAGGCAGACAAAAATTAAGGATAAGCCCAGGTTTGTATAGCTAGTACATATCTGAAGCAGGATTTGAATTCAACTCTTTCTGACTCCAAGGGTAACTGGGACAATAGTCATGTGGTAACAGAAATTAGAAAGTTGGAAAATAGTATAGATTTGAGTGAGAAGCATAGATATTTCCCCAACTACATAAAATGTTTGTAAGAATAATCAAGATACATCTGAAGTATCTTCAGTACGATCATGGTTACTAGTAGGGAACAGACAGGCATTCACAAGAGATATTTCACATTGGAGTAAATCTTTTTTTATAAAGTTTTTTATTTTCAAAACATATGCAATGGATAATTTGACAACATTGGCCCTTGCATAGCTTTGTGTTTCAGATTTTCTTCTCCTCCCTCCTCCCCTAGATGTCAAGCAAGCCAATATATGTTAAACATGTTAAAATATATGTTAAATCCAATATGCATAAACATATTTATACAATTCTCTTACTGCACAAAAAAAAGATCAAAAAAAGAAAGTAAACGAGTAAGAAAACAAAATGCAAGCAAACAACAACAAAAAGAGTGAGAATGTTATGTTGTGATCCACATTCACTTCCTACAGTCCTTTCTCTGGGTATAGATGACTCTCTTCATACAAGATCATTGAAACTGGCATCAATCATGTTATTGTTGGAAAGAGTCATGTTCATCAGATTTGATCGTTATATAATATTGATGTTGCCATTTATAATGATCTCCTGGTTCTGCTCATTTCACTTAGTACCAATCCATGTAAGTCTCTCCAGACCTCTCTGAAATCATCCTGCTGATCATTTATTATAGAACAATAGTATTCCATAACATTCATATATCATAACTTACTCAGCCATTCCCCAACTGCTGGGCATCCACTCAGTTTCCAGTTTCTTGCCTCTACGAAAAGGGATGCGACAAAAATTTTTGCACATATGAGTCCCTTTAGTGGATTAAATCTTAATTAACACCATTGAATGCAAGATAAAGAGAATATGAGTTTGCTGTGTTTAGTATTGTTTTTAAAAAATCATTTAATTCATTAAAGGAAAACACTGTCTGAAAAGCTCCCTTACAACAAAGTTTCTTTCAACCATCTGTCCATCCATCCATCAATCTATTCAACGAATTCAAGATTCTTTGAAAGATATAATAACAGAGAGAGTCTTCTCCGAGACAACCCTTTGATCACTAATATAAGTCATGGCTTAAAGCAGAGAGATCTATGTTTGCCAAAGATGTCACTCACTGTCACACAGGAGATTTAGGACAGAGTCCAAATTAAGGAGGGGTTTTCCAGATGTCTCTATTTGTGGATGACATCATACTGTTTTCACTAATCCCTTTTATTTTGTTTTGTTTTGCTATAGTAACTTTAATATTTGTCTTTGAAACTTCTTAGCACAGTAAGAAATACTGCATAGGGTCAATATGTATTGTTCCAAAGATGTGGGTAGGGATAGGGAAATTATCTGTACAGCTTGGTGAGAAAGCAGGTAAAGAGGGGAAAGGAATATCCTATCCTACTCACCAAATCTGGGGCCAAAGTACAGAAAGCCCTTTTATCTCCTCCTTCCCCAAATCAACCCAAGTTCCACCCTTTGACGAAGGGAGAAGAGAAAGAAAAACAGGTACCAGATCTCTCAGTCTTGGGTCACCTTCCCATAATCTCTCAACTAGAGGAAGAGAGGCAACATCTGCCCCTCTCTCTACACAATTGTCCTTACATTGCTAGAGCACTAGAATTGGAGTCAAAAGGCCGAAGTTCAAATTTAACTTCAAAGACTTAGTATACTGTTTGTGACTTTGGACAGACTTTGTCTGCCTCATTTTCCTCAACTGCAAAATGGGAATAACAATAGCACCTAACTCCTAAGGTTATTGTAAAGATCAAATGACATAATATTTGTAAAGCACTCAGTACAGTGTTTCTGCCTCAGTTTCCTCAATTGTACATAGATGATAATAAAAGCATTTAACTCTCAGGATGTGAAGATCAAATAAGATAATATTTATAAATAATATGCCTAGAACACAGTGGACATTTAATAAATGCTCATATGTAAAATACTAAACCTATGAAATCTATTCATCCAAATAAACTGTAGAAGAAAGCAGGAAGACAGTACAAATTGAGTTAAGACTGTGGTTAAACAGAAAAAGGACAGCAAACTGTATTGCCTTTGGGAAATTTCAAAGCTACTTTAGTGACCCTGAATTTTTCTCAGAAACAGAAGCCTAGTTTGTTATTGTTTATGATCTACCAGTTTTCTATATGACTTTGAGTGCTAGAACACTATAATTTCCAAAGAATTATGAAGTTCCCCTCTAGGCTCACTCTCCCAACTCATTCTTACATGGGTAGGTGGGATCCCCAGGTAGTCATTACTATTCCTACTCCCCTCAGGGTTCGTAAGAAGTCACTGAGGTGTCCCCTGCTATCACAGTGAGTCCCCATCTGCTACATTCTTCCCAGTATTGAACAATCACTTAACATCAATTGGGTTCCATAAAGTTATATTTATGGAGAAGGTACGAGGAGGACAAAAATTCGAAGGCTTCCCTCCAATTTGGGAGGTTTACTTTCCACTAATGTACAACTGGTCCCAAGGTAGAATGGGTTCACACTTAAAGCAGAAAGGCGGTAAGACACAAAGCATAAGTAGTGAAAAGGTTGCTCCAGATACTGGCCCTAGACGGCTTTTTCTCTGCCTTTGTGGAAGCCCCAAGTATTTCACAGCTGCCAGAGAAGACAGGAATAGATAATCTGCTTGAATCTTTTGTGTGAACCCTCAGTTCCAGTTCCTCAGCCAGTTAAAAAACTCATTCCTCTCAGCCACTTATGAACAGACGATTCCTCAAGCTTCCACATGTTGGCTTGGAAGTGATAAAAAGCATGCATTTGAAACAGCCAGGTAGTGGATGAAGTTGGAAAGCTGGACAGGGGTGAGTAAAGTGAGGCAGCTGGAAGGTACAGTTGTGAGAGTTCTGGGCCTGAAGTCAACAAAGCTGTCTCAGATAATTACCAGCTGTGTAATTCTGGGCAAGTCATTTAACTCTCAGTTTTTCATCTGTAAAATGGGTATGATAATAGCATCTATCCCCCAGGATTGTTCCCATAATGAAATGAGATCATCTTTTTAAGGCATTTAGCAAATCTTAAATCCTACATAAATGCTAATAAGGTAGTTCTCACTTTATGTAAGTGGATGGTTCCATAGACCTCTCTGCACAGCGATTTGAATGAATATGAATTTGAAGGGAGGAAAGGAAACAGGAAGAGGGCTGCATGCCCGGGGAGGGAGAAGGCTCAAAGACATATGGGGGACAGGGACAGAGAAACAAGAGCAGGGGGAAGGACGCTTGATTAAGCTAGTCCTGTGAGGGGCTGAGAGGAAGAACATGGAGCCAGACATAGACACAGATAGGAGAGAATTGGCAACCTCATGGATTTATGGAAAACAGACCCAAGGGATAGACTGTGGGCACAGGCAGGGCAAAGATCTCTCTCTCTGCAGTACTGGAGTTCCCCATCCCACAGCAGCATTCAGGAGTAGCATCCCAGCATCCATTCTTTCACTTCAACTTGCACTTTTTTTATGGGGGAGTAAGACTCCAGGGAAACAAACATAACATTTACATAGATTTTTTTTTACAATGTATTTCAGAATTCTTTATGTGAAGTCAAATTTGTTTAAAGCAAATTTATTCAAAGCAAAAATGATATGTAATTATTATTATTATTAAAATAAAACTTGTCTGGAACTTGATAGAAATACTGTGTAGAAAGTAAGGCAATCATCAATCAGGAAAGTGTAGAAGTTCTGGAGATGAAAAGCATGATCTCTGGCAAGAGGGTAGGGAATGAGGTAAAGCATGACTGGGGCTTGATTGAAATAGTGCTGAAAGATACAGATCTGTGTGGGACTTGGTCCCAGGGTGCTAGCATGGAATCCTGATTTTCTCTCCAGGAGTATATGTGGAAGCAGATAACTATGCTTCCTCCATTAAATGACTACAATCCTCAAGACCAGCTTTCTGAGTTCTCTTCTTCCAGGGTCCATTCACAGAGGGCTCACTCCCCTCCACCTCACCCCCAAGCACCCCACCCTTGCCTAGTTCCACTGGAGGAAGACCAGAGGACAGGATCTCTCCTCTGCTTGTGTGGCTTTCTCCTCTCATGGTTGGACTGTTTTCTGGGGTGACTAAAAGCTGACTTTGCTGGAATAGAGGGAGAAATTGTAGATATAGGCCCAGGAATAGATGGAGTCAATGAATTGTTGTGGAGTAAGTGACCCCAAAGGAGTCAGAGGAGTGAGAATTAAAAATCCAGCGTGGCAAGAAAGATCCTTCCATTTCCCCAGAATGAGAGAGAATGGAGATGGGGGTGGGGGAAGGTGAGGGTGCAAACTACCACATGACTGGTGGAAACTTCTTTTTATAGATTATTGATATCTTAGTGGTTCAATCTGCCCTTCTCTGTTCTTTTCAACACAATCAATATGCCCAGAGAGGCCCCAGGTATGCTTTGCCGGGCAGAAAAGGAAGCTGACAAATGATATGCTCCCCTCTGAAACTTCCAAGCCCCCCTTCTCATCAATGGAGCCAACCCGTCCATCTAGTTCACAAGGTCTGGTCTAGAGACTGGCACCCATCACTCTCACAAGCCCCTGGGAGGAGCTCTGGGCCAGAGGGTCAGAGAAGCATGGATGGAATCAGAGAACCTCAGCATTCAGAGGGACGGGAGAGGGCATCTGGGCCAATCTGGTGCTAATTACTCATGGGCCCTTGGGCAAATCATAGATCGCTCTAGGGAACTAACATAGCAGATCATTTTTTCCCCAAAGAGACGTTTAATAAGTTGAGCTTTTCGAAGATCCTGTTACTGCTACCCTCTCATCCAGCTTTCTGCTTGTATCTTATTTCAGTATGGGTAGCAGCTTCTCTTAAGTGCTGGCCTGTGGGCATCGGGAAGAAAGCAAGCTGTGGAAGGCTAGGCAAGACCTCTTAGTGTTTCATTAGGGAGTACAGCTGTGGCGGGGATGCAGCTTTACTACTAGTCACTCTGTTGGCTTGGCTTGGCTTTTCTGTAAGATGGGTTTGAGAATGTTAGGAATCATCAGGAACCTTTTTGTGTGTTATAAACCTGCTTTGGCAATCCAGTAAAACCTATGAATCCCTTCTCAGAATAATGTTAATGTTCAGAAAGATTACAAAGTAAATCAATCATATTGAAATGAAGTTATCAAAACATATGCTTAAAAGTCACAAACCCAAAATTAAGAATTCCAACTCTAAAAAAAGAGATGAGATGCAGTAGTTTTCAATTTTTCATCTATTTTTATCTTATCTCCCTAATTACATAGTAATACTAATAGCTGATTATTCATAAAGTTCTTAAGGCTTATAAAGATTTTACAGATATTCTCTTCTCACCACAATTTTGTGAAGTAAATAATCTCCATTTTACAAATGAGAGAACTAAAAGGAAGTGACTTGGTCAAAGCCATACAAAGCAGAAGCAAGATTTAAGCCCATATGTTCAGATTCTAAGTTTTAGTAATGGAGAAAGAACTCCAGATTTTAGAATTCAAAGGCCTGGCTTCAAATCTTACTTTTGTTACTTGTTATGGAAAGACAGTAAGGTACAATGGAATACACGTTGGATTAGGAGTTTAGAGAGTTTGGGATTTTGGACAGAATTTGAGTTTGAGCAAGTCCCCATCTTGAAAATGAGGGAGTTGGATTAGATCCTTTCTCAGAAGCCTTCCAGGTCTCAATCTAGAATCCTGGGGCTTCTATGATCTTGTTCAAGGTCCTTTTCTTTCTTGGCTCTTTAAGATGAAGGAGTTGTATAAGATATTTAAATTATTTTGTAGAGTTAAGTGTAATGAGTGATTACAGCAGAATCTGTGTTCTTTCTAGTCCAGGGGAAGACAGAGGCTACATTTTATTCACCTCTGTATTTTCAATAGCTCTGAACACAATGCGACCCCAACTCTGTAACCCCAAAGGAGAAGAATTGGCACAGTGGTGGGCCACATATTTGGAGGAGTCATCGCTTCCAAAGTCAGCTGATGGGCCAGTTCTTCCCATGGGCTCCATTATATCCTGAGACAAATAGGACTCCCCATATGCTTGATGCTCTCTGGGAAGGAGAAAAGAATTTTCTTGAATACTCAGAGGCCCTGATACAAGTTTATTCATCGTTTTTATTGCTTTAGATTAAGTCTTCTTATAGTTCAGGATTTCTTAACCAGGGATCCATGACTATATATACACACATACATATACATAACCACATGGATATAAAGACATATATAACATGTATATGCACATATACATATATCATATATACATACACAGGTATACATATACACCTACATACACATTTATGTCTTTATAAAACTCTAGGTATATGTGGGTGTAGGTGTATGTGTGTGAATATATACACATACCACATCTACAGACACTCCCCTTGTATTTCACCATAATTGGCTTTCTCTGTAATCCTATGTATCTTATATTTTAAAAAACATTATTTTGAGAAGAGATCCATTCGTTTCACCAGACTGCTAGAGGAGTTACTAACTCCTCAAAAAAGATCCAGAAAAACCCAGCTCCAATTCCAAGTCTGAAGCCTGTAATTCAATAGGATAAGTGCTTGAAGACCAGATTTGGAACTTGGACTTTGCTGGGTCTGGCAAGGAGATAAAGAGAAGCTCAAGGCCAGGTTCACCCTCATAGCTGGCCTATTAATTGTTCCTGAGTGGGAAGAATCTGCTCCTAAACCCAGCTCTAAAGTGAAGCTCCTCGTATGAAGGCAGTAGAGCAGAGCTTACCGAGCACTGGCTCAGGATTCAGAGCGTCTGAGTTAAAATCCTACCTCCCTCATTTTGTGCCCTTGGATTACCTGGACCTCAGATGTCCTTCTATAAAATGAGAGATTTGGATAGATGGCCTCTGACCTCCCTCCCATCTCAAGGTCTGTGCTCCCAGATTTCATGGGTAAACTACAAATACAGTGTTCCTGATAAGAAAATATCACTGATTCCTACAGGGGCCTCCTAAAGGCTGGCAATCACAGCCAACACAATCTATAGGCATTGAAATGATTCCTTAGAGGTAGTTCAGTGTTGCCAGGACAGACCACTATCAACCGGACCCATGACAGATCAGCAGGGAAACTTTTTGGAAAAGATGCCCCCGTTTTGGCTGCTGGTCCTGGGAAAGCCTCAGCTCCCTGTTCTCCTAGTTCTCAGAAGGGGCAGGGAATACTTCCCCCTCTCCCCAAAGTCTGTCAGAGGCTTCACTGTTTTTGGCCGTGGGGAGAATGCTTTCATTTGGCACCTGAGAGGTGGAGCCCAGCAGCATCCGGTTCCTGAGGAAGGAACCTCAGGGAACACTGGAGCGCAGTGTTCTGCCCTCAGGGTCTTATTTACCTTAATTAGAAAGTGCACTTGTTGAGAACTCAATTAATTAGGTAAAGCTGTCTATTGAAACCAAGTGAAAGGCCTACTGTGTTGCAAAGAGAACCCAGAAAAGGGAGGGGGGAAAAAGAAAAGATAATACAAACCCTGGCTAACTCAGGCTATTACTAAAGCCTCTTAAATTATAGAATGAGCTAAATTCTTAGATCTCTGACAAATGGCTTATACATGCATGAAACCTGACTGTCAAACAGTCCCATGGCCTTTTTAAAAAAATGACTTAAATTTAGAGATTTTATCCTAAGTTTCAATCAACTAGCATTTATTCTACCCTTCCTATGTATTATGTATAATACCTTTTCTGGCCTAGAAATGTGCCAGGTGCCATGGATACAATGACAAAAATGAAACATTTCCTGCCCTCAAGAACTTAAAACAGATACATATACTCTTTCTTGTGGACAAAATCACAGAATAATGAAGGAAAAAATCTCAGGGAAATTTAAAGAATTTCAGAATACAGAGTATGGAAATCTAGATTAGCCTCTTATCTGATGCAAAAACCCTCCTATGGTCTCATTTATAAATGCTCAATCCAGCTCCTACTTGAAGACCTCCATGAATGGCAACTCTACTATTTCCAAAGATAACCTGCTCATTGTTAGATAAATGGACTTGCTCGCAAGCTACTTCTTATACTGAGGAATGAAATTGGGGCTCAGTGCCCTGTGGGAGACAGTGAAGTAAACAGTCTAATTGAGAAACCAAAGCTTGCAAATAGGAAATATTGTAGAGATAGCAGCTTGTTTGAGGATGTTGGCTTAACCAATGTAATCCCCATAATTGTTTTCTGACTATAATCTGAGAAAGTAAGCTCCATGAAGGCAGTGACTCTTAATTTTTCTTTTTTTTTTTTTTTTTTATCCCAGTGCCTGGTATGCATAGTAGGAATTTAATAAATTGTTGTTGAATGATTAATGTGGAAATATGTTTAATGTGATTCTACATGTATAACCTACATCAGATTGATTGCAGTATTGAGAAGGGGGAGAAGAGGAAGGAAGAAAAAATAGAAATCAAAATTTTATAAAAGTAAATGTCAAAAACTAATATAAATTTAAAAGAAAAACAATGCTTGTTGATTGATTAAGTCAACTTATTGTTCTGCTCCCAGCTTCCCTGAAGCAACCTAAAGTAGATCAGAAGATCTTGGTCCTAGAAAGTAGATGCTTAGATTATCCTTTTATAGCAGATGAAGGATCATGAGGTCAGATTGAGAGCTGAGATTTGGGCAGTTTTAGGTAGTGGAAAAAGCGCTAGCCTTGGAATCAGAGGACCTGGCTTCAAATTCTGACATAGCTAATATGACCTTTGGCAAATCACCTTGAGCTTCAGTTTCCCCCTTTTATTGGGGGAGAGGTTGGATTAAATAGCCTCTGAGTTCCCTTCTAATTCTAGATCCCTGAACCTCTTCATTTTACAGAAGAGAAATGAGATGACTTGCTCCAAATCTTCCCTAATTGTGACTCAGCTTCCCTAATTCCAAATCCACCACAGGGAAAGTTAGCAATAGCATCTGTGTGGTGCTGTAGAGAGAACAACAAACTAGGAAGCAAGAGATGCAGGTTCTAGTCCTGACTCTGATATTAATTCTTTATGTGGTCTTGCGCAGTCATAGCCCCTCTGTGAGCCTCAGTTTCTTTGCCTGGAAAGTGAGAATCCATAGTGCACAGTTGTCTGGCTCTAATCATTCCACTCATATTTTGAGGGAGCTCTTTGTTGTAAAGAATCAATGTTTCCAAGAGTGCCTTCCTAGACTTTTTCTTTTCCATCAAGCTGTTCTCAACTCACTGAGAGTCCTCTGGATACAGCACTAGTGTATCAGCTCAGTTGTGGATTCTCTTCTCTTCTTCTCATCCACAAACCCCAAATTGCTTCCTTGACAGAAGAATGATTTTCTTTAAAAAAAAAAAAAAAAAAAAAAGAGTTTTTTGTGTGTAGGTCTCTTTTTTGCAGTAGGGTCAAACTGCCAGCATGTTTAAAACTCCAGGAATATTTCTTTTCTTTTCTTTCTTTCTTTCTTTCTTTCTTTCTTTCTTTCTTTCTTTCTTTCTTTCTTTCTTTCTTTCTTTCTTTCTTTCTTTCTTTCTTTCTCCCTCTCTCCCTCCCTCCCTCCCTCTCTCTCTCTTTCTTTCTCTCCCTCCTTCTATTTTTCCTAACATGCAAAGATGAGTTTTTAACATTCACCTTCCAGCAATATTTCTAAGAACCATCTTTGTTGAGTAACTGAGGATGAAATTGGGACAATCTTTAGGATTCCATCTTTTGGGGGGAAGAGGGAGGAGAGGGTTGCCTGGTGTTAAACTGGCCAGGCAGCTGGCACAAAGCAACAAGAGGCCTTGTAAAGAGCAGGCCAGCAAATGGATGCATCTGAAAATAGAAAAATAATGCCAACACTGGTGTTTTTGTCTCCCTTCACCAGTGGGGTATATAACAGACATTTGAAAGAGGCTTTTAGGCCCAGCTGAAAAGCTCTGAGGAGAGTCAGTGACCCTTCAGGCCACCCCCCACCCCCTTCTCTTCCCGTTTAGCCCCATTTCATGAGGCTTGAAACAAAATGTAAACATTTGGTCTCAACCCTGGCAAGGTAGAGACTGAGCTGCCAGGCCTTTAATTGAGGCCTCTTTAGCTCTCTGTGGCCCTGCTCCCACTGAGCCTGAATGGATTGCTCAGTTCCTTCTGGTTGCTGGGATGTGCAGGCGTTCCTGAGTGTCAAGGGCTGCTGGGCTATTCCCAAAGTCTCTCTCCTTGGCCAGAGGAGAGGGAGATGCTATTTGCTTTGATTCTCAGGATGCCAGAATTTCCAGGGGGCTCCAGTCACTGTTTTTTCTTCCATGGGGGAAAAGGAAGAAAATAAGGCATTATGATGTAGTGGGAAGGGCACTGACCTGAGAACAAGAGAGCTGGGTTTGAGTCCTGATGCTGTCTCTGACTAATTTTTTAACTTCAGTGTTTAGTATATTGTGAAGACCACGTATTTTAAAATCAGCCGGAGTCAGGAATTCAGGTTAGGGAAAAATCGTCAGTCTTTATTCTCAGTGAAGAAAGATCGGAGGTGGAAGAGAATGGGCAATAGCAATGTGTGTAGCTGAGTCAAGAAGCTAGCTAGACCAGCAGCCACACGACCAGCAACTAGGAGTATGGAACCCAGGCCAATCTCTCCCAGCTTCTCTTCCTGTCTCTCTCTGCCTCCACCCCCCAAAATTGTCATTTCCTATACAACACATCAGGACTTGCACAGAGAGTGGGCGGGGACCATTCTTTATCCAATCATGTATATTAATAGAGTATAGCCCAATTACTATTTAGCCTCATGTACTTGGGACCTCAGTGCATCAACTCCAACTTAGCCCATTACAGTATATAATTTGGGCTTTCAATATATTCTTTCTCATGTTTGCTATGTAAAAATTATACATCTAGAATGAGGAAGGACCTGTGAAACCATTTAGTTTAATTTCCTTGTTTTACAAATGAGGAAATTGAAGCTCAGAATGGTAAATGATTTACCCACAGTTACAGAGATAGTAAATGACTAGACTACCTTCTTTTGCAGTCATTCATATTCTTGATGATTTTCCCCCATGATATTGCTTACACATTGTCATTGTTGATAATCTGCTATAGCTTTCTTCTAGCTATCATGTATCATTACATTGTTCTTTGGTTTGCTTGAAATTTTGATTCTTCTGAAATTGGTGTGATCCATGATATGCAGGTATAAAAGTAACCTTGAGAGAAGACCAATAATATAAAAAGATGTGTTCTTTGCAGCTGGAGATCAACTAGGGATCATTGCAAGTGTGAATCAAATACACAAACATAATTGAGTTCACTCTTCTTCTATATAATGTTGTGCTTCAAATCCTTCCTTCATCTAGTTTATCCCATCTTAGAAACTGTGGTTAATTTTCCTTAAGCACAAATATGAGCATATGATTCTCCTACTCATCCATGTGCAATGATTTCCCATTGCCTCTATGATATATAAGCTCCCCTGTCTAGCTTTTTAAAGTCCTATCTGATTCCAAATCACTATTGATCAGAGAAATGTAAATTAAGACAACTCTGAGATATCACTACATACCAGTCAGATTGACTAAGATGACAGGAAGATAATGATGAATGTTAGAAGGAATGTGGGGAAACTGGGACACTGATGCATTGTTGATGGAGTTTGAACAGATCCAACCATTCTGGAGAGCAATTTAGAACTATGCTCAAAAAGTTTTCAAACTGTGCATACCCTTTGACCCAGCAGTGTTACTACTGGGCTTATATCCCAAAGAGATTTTAAAGAAGGGAAAGTGCCCCACATGTGCAAAAATGTTTGTGGCATCTCTTTTTGTAGTGGCCAGAAACTGGAAACTGAGTGGATGCCCATCAATTGGAGAATGGCTGAATAAGTTATGGTATATGAATGTTATGGAATATTATTGTTCTGTAAGAAATGACCGGCAGGATGATTTCAGAGAGACCTGGAGAGACTTACATAAACTGATGCTGAGTGAAATGAGCAGGACAAGGAGATCATTGTATACTTCAACAGCAATACTGTATGAGGATCAATTCTGATGGAAGTGGTCTCTTCAACAATGAGTATCCATATCAGTTCCAATTGATCAGTAATGAACAGAACCAGCTGGGAAATGAGTGTGGACCATAACATAGCCTTTCCACTCTTTCTGTTATTGTTTGCTTGCATTTCTTCCCAGGTTATTTTTACCTTTTTTCTAAATCTGTTTTTTCTTGTGTAGTAAGACAACTGTATAAATACATATACCTATACTGTATTTAAGATATATTTTAATATATTTAACATGTATGGGACTATCTGCCATCCATGGGAGGGGGTGGAGAGGAGGGGAAAGTTGGAACAGAAGTTTTTTCAAGGGACAATGTTGAAAAATTACTCATGCGTATGTTTTGTAAATAAAAAGCTATAATAAAAAAATAAATAAAGTCCTACCTGGCCCCAACCTGACTTTCCAGACTCATTGGATATTATTGCCCCTTTGTGACTGAGTCAAACTGTTCTTCTCTGTGTTCTTCATACATGATATGCCATCTCCTGTGTCCCATCTCTTCACCTTTGCATTGGAGAAAATGGAGATCTGGAATGTATCCCTTCCTTACCTTTGCCTCATAGAGTCTCTCTATTTTTTTTAATCCAGCTCCAATACCATTTTTTATATAAAATCTTTTCTGAGGTTCCCAAACTCTTAGCATCCCTCAACTCCCCCAAACTAGCTTGGTTTTAACTACTTTGGATGATGGACAGTTAGATGGTTCAATAGATAGAGTGTTGGGTCTGGAGTCAGGAATGCTCATCTTCCTGAGTTCAAATCTGGCCTCAGATATTTACTGGCTGTGCCACTCTGGACAAGTCACTTTAGTCTGCTTCAATTTTCTTATCAATAAATGATTTGGAAAAAAAAATGTTAAACCACTCCAGTATCTTTGTCACAGAAACCCCAAATGGGGTCACAAAGAGTCAGATATGATTTAAAAATGATGAAACAATACTGTTTATTTGTATTTACTAACTTTAAATTTTTTCCACATATATCTTTATATTTACTTGCCTCTCCTATTGAAATATAAGCTCCTCATCAATAGGCCTTATTTCACTCTTTATATTTATCTTTTCAGTGTCTGACACAGTGTCTGGCATGCAGTACATTCTTAATAAATAATTATTATTTGATTCACTTGCTTATTGTCCATCTATAGAGCTTGTCTAAATGACATGTTCTGATGGATTAATTCAATGGTTGCCTGTCCAACTTTATTTCATAAACAGTGCATTCTGTGTGTGTGTGTGTGTCTCTCTCTCTCTCTCTCTTGATCTCTCTCCTCTCTCTTTCTCTTGTGTGTTTGTCTGTCTGTCTCTGTATGTCTCTCTGTGTCTCTTTGTCTCTGTCTGTGTGTGTATCTCTCTCTCTTGCTGATGGTTTTCCTTCCCTTAAGTGTGAATGTGTTTTATCCCCTCTAAGCTTCTTGAAGACAGATAAATACCAGTTTTACCTTGTCTTGGTAGCCCTAAAACTTAAAGAAATGCCTAGCAGAAAAGGAGACACTTAATGACTGTGGAATTAAATGGAATGAAATGTGCATTCTTTATCTGCTGAGTTTTTCCTTTGTTATGTGAAAGACAGAAATCCTTGGAGTGGTCTTAGACCTCTCTTAGAAATCTGACTAGTGTTTGAGAGCCTGACATACCACTATCTGCAATAGGAGCACTTGGAAAACCTCATCATTAAGGAATACCTGGTCCACTTAGATTTTCACAGAACATTCTCCATAGTAAGAGTAGACATCTCTGGGTTTTTTTTAATAGCATATCTTTCTTGATACTGATAATTAGAAGATTATTAAGCAATTATTTCTATAGCTAGGCAACTTAGGTCCACTCAAGAGAGCATCCGGCCTAGAATCAAGAAGACCTGAGTCCAAATTCAGCATCAGGAACTTACCAGCTGCATGAGCCTGGGCAAGTCACTTATTATGCCTCATTCTCCTCCTCCTCCTCCTCTTCCTCCTCCTCCTCCTCCTCTTCCTCCTCCTCCTCCTCTTCCTCCTCCTCCTCTTCCTCCTCATTCTCCTCTTCCTCTTCCTCCTCATCCTCCTTTTCCTCCTCTTCCTCCTCATCCTGCCTCTTCCTCTTCCTCCTCTTCCTCCTCCTCCTCCTCCTCCTCCTTCTTCTTCTTGTTCTTCTTCTTCTTCTTCTTCTTCTTCTTCTTCTTCTTCTTCTTCTTCTTCCTTCCTCCTCCTCCTCCTCCTCCTCTTCCTCCTCCTCCTCCTCCTCCTCCTCCTCCTCTTCCTCCTCATTCTCCTCTTCCTCTTCCTCCTCATCCTCCTTTTCCTCCTCTTCCTCCTCATCCTGCCTCTTCCTCTTCCTCCTCCTCCTCCTCCTCCTCCTCCTCCTCCTTCTTCTTCTTCTTCTTCTTCTTCTTCTTCTTCCTCCTCCTCCTCCTCCCCCTCCTCCTCCTCCTTTCTCCTCTTCCTGCTCCTCCTCTTCTTCCTCCTCCTTTTCTTTCTTCTCCTCTTCCTTTTCTACCCCCACCTTCTCCTCTTCCTATTTTTGCTTTGTAAATGTTAGTTTTCATGTTTCATCCCCCCATTAGACTGTAAGTTCCTTGAGGGCAGAAATTGTCTTTTACCTCTTTTTACTATCACAGAAATATAGTGCAGTACCTGGCATATAGCAGTCACTGAATAAATGTTTATTGATTGACTAATAACTGTAATGTACTTAGCACAGTGTCCAGCACACAGTAGGTACTATAGAAATGTTAGCTATTTATCATTACTCTTGTTCTTTTACACTCTTGTTGTTTTCCACATTTCTTCTCTAAGAATCTTGTATTATTTTAACATAGACATAAGAAATACCTTACCTTGTTAGAAGAGAACCTATATTTTTCTCTATCAGGTCAATATCTTTTTAGAATACATCCAATAAATATTTATATTTTATGCTTTCTATAAAATCAATTTGCAGACTTTGAGAATGGTCTGCTAGAGAAAATTTTCATGGAAAGTCTGTATGTTCTCTTTTTCTATCTTCACCAGGAATATAATAGCTTCAATTATGTCCATCAACTATTTCCATAAAGATTTAGTGGATATGATAAAGTTGGCAAGTTATTAATGAAATTTCAATGCATAACATGAGAGGATCAGATTCAAGAACACCGGGGTCCAAATCCTGCCTGCAACATTTATTGTCTGTGTGATACTGATTTGTAATCTAACTTCTCTAAATCAACCTATTATATTATGTGTAAAATGAGAAGATTGTGTTTTATGATGTCTAACATTCCTCCAGTTCAGGATCTAGGATCCCGATCCTGTATTTTTGTGAATTTTGGGAGGTGGGGGAGCAAGAGTAATATTGCCTGTGATTTTTCTCATTCATATTAAAAGTTCTTCCATTTGAGATAACTTGAAAATTAATTTTCTTGTCTTAAAAATCATTTCATGTCCAGTATGGGTTTGTTCTATATTTGGTCACATTAAGCTGATTTTACTGAATACATTTTCTTGAATTCCATTTCCACTTTGTTATAGAGTATGTGCATGGGGAGAATTAATTGTTGTGGAACTTCTAGTAGTGCCATGCCTTTTATATGGATATTTGTTGTCCTCTTGCCAAAAATGGCTTTATTCCAGATCACGGATGATCTGCCTTGGTGGGATCTGTCATCAAGATTTCTCCAGACTTGTTTTCACCTTTACTATTTTTTGTTTTATGAGGTAGTTCTGCTTCTAATCTTCTATCCAATTCTTCCATAATTTTTTGCAGATAAGATTGAATTGTAAACTATTGTCACCATTTTCCTCTGTTTTGTAATGAGATTGTGCATTTATTGGTTAAAATGGCTTCTGTGTTCTTAGGGTCTCTTCATTGAGGTCATTGTTTTATATAGTTAAACTCTTGAAAATGAATTTGAGTTAATATCTTTGTTTTTAATAATTTTCCACTTTTCAGGCTCAAAACTTCATTATAATAGGTTGAGTTGATGGCATTTTCACTGCATATTTATACTTTTCCATGACCTGATATTAATTCTTGTCCTTGTTCTAATCAAAGTTTCAGAGGTAAAGAAGATTCTGTAACAATCTTGGAGTGAGTGATCTTGGTGGTGGTGATGTTGATTGTTTCCTTTTTGTTGAGTCAGTTTGTGTGTGTGTGTGTGAGTGTGTGTGTGTGTGTTGCTCTGTGCTTGCTCTTTCTAGCATTTTCCTATTATTTTTGTTAAGCAAATATTTTCCTGAATAAACTATAAAGCTCTGGCTTCTTTTATTTCTAAACCTTGAAACATATTTTCCGATATATATTTTGCTTTTTGCCTCAGTGCCAACTTGTGGTTACTGAATATCAAGTTACATATAACTTGGTCTGGATTTTATCAAGCTCAGAATAAACTGCATCTGCTTCTTTATCATTTATAAGCAGATGTTGGCACATATATGGTAGACTGTGTTCATGGTGGTACCTTTGCGCTCATAATGAACACTCACAAGGAGATGATCCGGTTTTGGACAGAATGAGGCTTTTTGCTCTTGAATATAGATGAAGCCAACTCCATTAACTCTTTGATTCCCCTGTCTGAACCATCCTTCCATCTAGCTTCAACTTTGACATGTAAAGTGCTTTCTTTTATAGTCAGAACACCAGTATGGATATTTACATTCTCCTTTCCTCCAGAATATCAACTCAGTCGTTCAATAAGACTGTCACATAAAGCACCAACTGTTAAGTTCATATTTTTTAATGTTAAATATATGCAATTCTTCTATACATATTTCCAAAATAATCCCACTACACAAGAAAAATCAAATCAAAAAGGAAAAAAATGAAGAAGAAAACAAAATGCAAGCAAACAATAACAAAAAAGTGAAAATACTATGCTGTGATCCACACTCAGTCCCCATAATCCTCTCTTTGGGTGCAGATGGCTCTTTCCATCACAAGACCATTGGCAGTAAGCTAATATTCTTAAACAGTCTAAAAATTAGCCTCTAATTATCCTTTATTCTTTCCTACCACTGTTATTATTATTGTGGAAGTAGAAAAGAATTTCATAGAACTGAGGGACAGCTTTTAAAAATAAAATAGCTACAGTTATAAATATTATGATAGCATCATGTACACACACATGCAATCCATACATAACCATGTGATACAAAATACACATGTGCATATATGTATGTATATATTGCATGCATTGCAATATACATTATAAAAACATTGTACATAATGTACACGTATGCATATTCGTGTGTGTATACATAAATATATATATATATATATATATATATATATATATATAGTGTGTGTGTGTGTGTGTGTGTGTGTATACAGACCAATGATATCACAGGGTGATCTATTTTTTGTTCTGTGAACTAGATTTTAATGAGGCAGGGCTGCACAAAGTCATCAGTCTCAATTTCTCTTCCAGGATCATCAAAGTCAAGTGTCAAGACAGAAGTCAAGATGATTAGAAATGGTCCAGGATATAATGATGATCATGGCATCTTTGATATCTGACTAAACTCTAAACTCTCTATAGCAATCTGCATCAGCCACCTTCATGGCCATTGGAATCTGTTCATTGCCATTGTTCTCATCTGTCCATTCCCCTGAAGGAAGTTTTCACATGCTTAGACTAGACATCCTCTCAACTCACCAATGGGTTTGCAGCCTGTAGTTATCTGCCAAAACGGTTTTATCAGGGTGTGGCCACTATGCAGGCTATAGCTTCTTGGAGTTCCAGGTGAGAGTTGGGTGAAGGTAGATGTGTATGTACATGTATACTATATATACATAAATATAATTGGCTTTAAAACTTAGTGGAACAAGTGATCTCTGAGGTTGGAGTGCTTAGGAAGGACTTCATAGAAGAAGTACTAGGTTAAAACGTGAAGAATCTGGATCCACAAAAGTAAGGGTAGAGTTTAAATAGTTCAGACAGGAAGAACAGAGTAAGATTCCATATGTGGAAGAATATTCCATGTGCAGGGAATATCTCCGTTCCCAACTCTGTCATCCTAAGTCATGAGCTTATTCCTTGCTACCTAAATTAATGTGCTAACCTTTACAATCCCTGCCTCCTTTATTATTTTTACCAGTGATCTTCCACATCAAAACACATGTATTATTCCTCATGTAGGCTGTGGTTGCTCTTCTGCCCTGTCTAAGCAAAACTTTTTCAGAAGCTTCCCCTTGCCTTCTCAATTAATTTTAAACTCCTGACCCTAACATTCAAGTCCCTCCACAATCTTGTTCCAATCTATCCTTTTTTTCATATGATTTCTCTTTACATGTTCTAGGTTTTGGTCAAACCAAATAACTCTCAATTTATCCATTCTTACCTGTCCATCTTCTTCTGTTTATACCATCCATACCTTGTACATTATCCTATCCAGGACTGCTTTACTAACTTTCACTTGAACTTAAGGGTTGTAGTCAAAGGTGAGTACTTCATTCTTTCAGGATTCTAGGAGAATCATAAGGGGCTGGTGTTTCTAGTACTTTTATTCATGAACCTCTACTGATGAGTTTTGCATTGATTTTGAGCCAGAATTAATTAGCTTTTAGAAAGCTTTTTTAGAAAGAAAAATTTTAATAATTAGATTTAACAAGGATAGAGATTATAGAAACATCTTCCCAAACAAGAAGCACATCTATAATTGATTCTATCCCAAGTCTGGCCTGATATTTACATTAATTAGGTTTAATATCATACCAGTAACATTTAATTTGCTGACATCTCCTAGAAAGGAAAAAATTATCTTTTACAAAATTTTTTGGGAATATTTACTGAGAAGATATAGCAAATAAAGGAGTACAAATACATTATAATAGTTTTTGCCTTGATTGCTACTAAGGAAGAGAGAGCTCAAATTTCTCTTTTGGAACCTTTTATATATATATATATATATATATATATATATATATATATATATATATATTCTCAGTTCCATATCAGCAACCAATGAAAAGGCTTTTCTTAATCATGACGTACATAGGCAGGAAATATTTACAGAATACCAAAATATTGTCTGAATCAGGGTCAAGACCCCTCCAACAAATATCTTCACTCATTTTTACATACAAGTTAGTTCTCAACCCCCACCCCATGTGGGTTGGCAAGAAACAAATCTCATTCCATGTATATTTTCTTAAAGCTCCCTCCCTGTACAATTTCTTAGTACTGGGCCCACTGGAAAATATTTCTATGAGAGAATCCCTTGATTTGATTTAAGTCTTCCAGTGATAGGGAAAAAATACCATGAGGGACATATAACAGTAAAGAGTGCTTGTTAGGAATCATGAAGTCTTAATGTAAATGTCCCAAGTCATAAGGAAGTAGACAGGTTGGTAGAAGGGCAATCACAAAACCAGGTAGTGGGCTATAAGGGGTGGAGCCAAGATGGTGAAGTGAAACCAGAAAATTGTTCAAGATCTCCCCGTTTCCCTTGAAAACCACATGAAACTAAACCTTTAACAGAGATTGATGGAATGAAATCACTCTCCAGTTCAAGATAGATTGGAGAAACTCCATGAAAGGTCAGTCTCACTGGGGTGAAAGGGGGTGAAAAGCTAAGCTTAGACAGACTCTGGGAAAGCCAGTGAGAGGGTCTTAATCATAGCAAATCAGCAACTAATACCTTCTGCCCTGGCTCAGTAAAGGAGCAGACCAGTGGGGCAACCTCCAGTTGTAGTTCAGAAGGAAAACTCTTGGAAAGCAGGCTGTTTCCTAAAAAGAGCAGGCAAAGTTACCCCCT
The DNA here is from genome assembly GCF_902635505.1 of Sarcophilus harrisii. NCBI lineage: Eukaryota > Metazoa > Chordata > Mammalia > Dasyuromorphia > Dasyuridae > Sarcophilus > Sarcophilus harrisii. The sequence continues at coordinate 477,267,802 of NC_045427.1, read as the reverse complement.
GTAAATACAAAGGGGCCCCTGTACTCAAAGTCCAGGTTTACAGCTGTATAGGAAGCTTGGGACAGTGCCCTCTTTACCACAGGAGCAGAGTTCAACCACAGAAGTAAAAAAAAAAATACCAAAAGAAAAGAAAAAAATAAGTAAGGAACAAAAAGAACCTTGACTATAAAAAGCTACTATGGTGACAAGGCAGACCAAAACACCAACTCAGACAAGGACAAAACATCCACAGAGGAAATCTCAAAGAGTAACTTGGTCTTAAGCCCAAAGAAGCTTCTTGGAAGTACTCACAAAAGACTTTAAAAGGCAAATAGAGAGGAAGCAGAAAAATGAGAAAAGAAATGAAAGACATGTGAGAGAAAGTCAACGGCTGGGAAAAAGAAGGCAATTCCTTAAAAAATGCAACTGGTCAAATGCAAAAAAAAAAAAAAAAAATTCACTAAAGGAAACAACTTCAAAAGTAGAATTAACAAATTGGAAAAGGATTATTTCTAATAGCTTTTTAGTAAAATCTCTGGGGTTTTCTAAGTATACCATCATATCATCTGCAAAGAATGATAATTTGGTTTCCTCATTACCTACTCTAATTTTTAAAATCTCTTTCTCAACTCTTATTGCCGGAGCTAGCATTTCTTTTTTTTAATTATTATTATAGCTTTTTATTTACAAGTTATATGCATGGGTAATTTTACAGCATTGACAATTGCCAAACCTTTTGTTCCAATTTTTCCCCTCCTTCCCTCCGATGGCAAGTTGACCAATACATGTTAAGTATGTTAAAGTATAAATTAAATACAATATAAGCATACATGCCCTAACAGTTATTTTGCTGTGCAAAAAGAATCAGAGTTTGAAATAGTGTACTATTAGCCTGTGAAGAAAATAAAAAATGCAGGCAGACAAAAACAGAGGAATTGGGAATTCTATATAGTGGAGAAAAAGCTTTTGACAAAATACCGTACCCGTTCCTATTAAAAACACTGAAGTGCATAGGGATAATGGCAGCTTTCTTTAAAATAATATGCAGTATTTATTTAAAACCAATAGCAAGATTATTTGTAATGGAGAGAAGCTGGATGCATTCCCAATAAGATTAGGAGTAAAACAAGGATGCTCATTATCATCACTATTATTCAACATTGTACTAGAAATGTTGCCTTTAGCAATAAGAAAAGAAAAAGAAATTAAAGGAATTAGAATAGACAATAAAGAAATAAAATTATCACTCTTTGCCCATGATATGGTGATATACTTAGAGAATCTTAGAAAATCATCCAAAAACTTACTGGAAACAATGAACTAAAAGTTTAGGAAAGTTGCAGAATATAAAATAAACCCACACAAATCATGAACATTTCCATATATTACTGACAAAATCCATCTGCAAGAGATAATATAAAGAGAAAATCCATTTAAAATAATTATAGACAAAATAAAATATTTGGGTGTCTACCTGCTAAGGCAAACCCAAAAACTTTATGAAACAATTACAATACTTCTCACACAAATAAAGTCAGATCTAAACAATTGGAAAAATATCAATTACTCATGGATTGACTGAGCTAATATAATGAAAATGACAATTCTGCCTAAGTTGATCTACATGTTCAGTACCATATCAATAAAACTGCAAAAAAAAATATTTTATAGAACTAGAAAAAATATAAGGTCAAGAATATCAAGGGAATTAATGGAAAAAATACAAAGGATGGTGGCTTAGCAGTACCAAACATAAAACTATATTATAAAGAGCAGTCATCAAAACCATTTGGTACTGGCTAAGAAACAGAATGATGGATCAGTAGAATAGATTAGATATATATGACACAATAATCAAGGCCTATAATAATCTAATTTTGATAAATCCCCAAACTCCAGCTGCTACAATAAGAACTCACTATTTGACAAAAATTTCTGGGAAAACTGGAAAATGTCAGAAATTCTGCATAAATCTATATCTTACATCCCATACCAAAATAAGGTCAAAATAAAAATATGCTTTAGACATAAAGGATAAAGGATGATACCATATGGTAAAAACCAGATTGTGTACAAATTAATCAATAAGCATTTTTAAGCACCTATAATGTGCCAGACATTTACTTAGTGCCAGGGATACTGTGACAAATATAAATAATCCCCGTCCTCAAGAGTTTACATTCTTTCAATGGAGGTTTTATATACATATGCATACATGGATATATGCATATATACACGCATACACAAATACAGAGAGAACAGTAATTTGAAATCCAAGTAGTTCAAGAAAGTATCCAGGAAGTTCATCAGGCAGGGTTCGAAACTGGGGCAAAAAATATTAGCAGCAACTAAGCTGGAAAAGTATCCTTTGGAATAGATGCTCTAAAAATTGAGAGTTTCTAATGCCTCTAATGCAGAAGCAGTCCTTAGCTACCCACTTAACCCAGCCATGATTAATCAGTCCCTAGTTTTAAAGGTTTCTTGCTTATTGCTGAAGTGATATCATACAAAGCAATCCTGAATCTGGAGTCAGGAGACTGCTTCTGATCTTGATTTGTGCATTACTACCCATGTAATCTATGTGACCTTCCTGTCTTTAAACTATGAGGAGCTCTAAATCTATGAAACTCCATGCAGACTCCCTCTTGGGAGAAGTTTTGGGGAAGGACTATTTTGTTAGAATGGACTTGGAGTTTATGATGGAAGAGGTAATTATACTACTTGGGAACCAAATGGAGAGGGTTTGGAAGTAGAATGCCAGATTTTTGTTGGTCTTGTTTTCATTGAGAATTTGGACTACTTATAGAGACCTGAATATAACCTTGATGTGTCTAATGGTGGTGGTGGTGGTGGTGGTGGTGATATTGATGATGATGATACTTTAAATGTGTGTGGTGCCTTATCATTTGCACAAACCTTTGGCTGCCGCTATTTCATCTGATCCTCAAAATGACCCCATCAAATACTCAGAGCAGATCTAAATTTACAGATGAAGAGACTAAAAAATAGAGGTTGTTGATTAGTTCATAGTAAGTTATGATGCTAGAATTTGAAGTTTATATTCATTTGTCTCAACATTAAGCATTCTTTGAATATCTAATGTTTGCTTTCAGGAGAAATCTTTTCTTGAATGTCCTAGAAACAGATGGGTGGGAATAGATCTTGGATGGAGAAGGTCAAGAACATTTACCAGTTCTGAGATTCCAGTTAAATATCCCTCTAATGTTGTCCTGCTTGGACTTTGGTTTCTAGGTGACCTTGAGTGATAGGCTGAAGTCATAAAGACCTGAGTTCAAATGCAACCTAAATTACTTCTTAGCTATATGATCCTAGGACAAATCATTTAATCTCTATCTGACTCATTTTCCTCATTTCTAAACTGGAAAAAAATAATTCTATCTAGTGATCACGGTAGTTATAACAATCAAATGAGATAATATTTATAAAGTTCTTTGCAAACCTTTAAGTGTTATATAAATGCTAGCTATCATTATTGAAACGTGACATATGTTGATCTGGAGCTGTCAGCCTCAATCCAGATGCTGTACGTGAGTTGTAGCATTGTAGGAAAATGTAGGGTTGGGATTGTGAAGGGACATGGTGGGATTGGATTTCACACATTGCCACATGTTGAAGAAGCTGCCAGGGGATAGAGAAGTCAGGAATTCCAATAGCTCCAGCACTTTAAGGGGTAGGGGTGGGGTATGGATAAGGGTTTTGGGTGTGGTACCCAGCAGTTCTTAGAAGAAATTTGACTGAAGAGCTGATGAAATTTACTTTAGGATTGAGATACCCATAGTGTTAGAAAGAATTAAACTTCTGTGGAAGGATCTCCTTAACAACATGTAAGTTTCTGACATCAGGGTGAGAATTTTGCATGACAAACCTTAATGTGAAATATTTTTTTACCTGAAGTTTGTTTTCCTTGCCATATTTTTAATCCTATTGTCTTTCTATTGTGATCTATGCCCCATAAAAGCTAGGTTGTATTTTGGGGGTTCCCTAAAAGATCATATCTCATCTCTAAAATAAAAGAGTAGAATCTGAGGTCTCTTCCAATTCTGAATCTGTGGCCCTAACTCACTTTTAGCTGGTTGTGCCCCATTCAGAATATCTGGGAAATCTCTGAATATGGCTCATGTATCTCCAGCATTTAGTATAGTGCTAGCCTATAGTGCTTAATAAATATTTGTTGACCGACTAACTTATGTTTGGGTTTCCACCAATGTACATAACAGAGTCCTCAGCTCCTACTCAAGGACTCAAAGCAATGATTCTTTTGGGGAAAGAAAAGTTTTTATCTCATCACACTCAATCAGCTAGCATTTCTTAGGCATGCATTATGGGTCAAGTATTATGCTGATCACTAGGGTTACAAATAAAGGCAAAAAAAAAAAAAAAAATTCCTGCCCTTCAGGAGTTTAGACCAGAAGATATAAAAGTAGGAGGAGATTCTACTGCTGTGCCTAGGGAGAAAATGTCCTGCTTTTTTTATGTTACTGCAAGGGTCTTTTATTCCAACAAGACCTTGTTCTCCCAAGAGTCCATACAAGCCAATGAAAACCTCTTGGAGGCAGCCCCACTCATTGAAATTTCTTCCCTAGGAGACACCATGGGGCATATCCAAGCCAGTCACTGAGACTTAATTGGATATCTTCCTTTGTATTCTTATAAGATGCCAAAGGACATTCCCTAAGAAAAGATGATTTATAAAGCCCAGAAAAAGGTCCCCTTCCTAATAAGTTCACTGAGTTGGCCAAGGAGCTCCCCTTATATGATTTCTTCTTTAGTTCTCATTCCCTTTCTTCTGGATTCCCTGGTGTTGTCCAGAGCAAGGTATTTGCTCATAAAAGTAGATAATTTAGATTGTAGTGTTGGAAAAAACCTTAGACACCATTTAGTCCAATTGTCTTATTTTACAGATGAGGAAAATGAGATCCAGGGAGGGAAAGGTCAGACAGACATCAAAGAAACCAGATCTTGTACTGAGGTTGCCCAAGTCTCAATCCAGGGCTCTGGATTGACCAATGCTTCATGCTGCTCTCCAATGAGTTAATTTATGATAATCAGCAGGATCTTTAGCCTCAATGAAGTTCTCTAGTGATGCCATCTGTGATTATGACCTTTTAACTCCATTTCATGTCTGTAGAATAATCAAGAGTAAATCCTTCTTCCTTTGAAGTAATGCTATTTTTAAAAATTATCAATAATTTCTTGTTCATAGAAAAATGGGAAGATAGAGACAGTCTATGGCATTGGAGTCACCACAAAGGGCAGTCTAGATGGTTTGATCTTCTCTACCAGAGGCATGATTTTATTTTCTTTGTTTCTCTCTTTTTTCTCTGTTTTCCCTTCTTCCTCAATGCATATTTCTCCCTTTAATGTTGTTTAGTTCAGTCTATGTCTTCCATTTATCATACACTTGCTCTTCAGTCTGCTATATATTCTTTCTATCACCCCTAATCTCTTACCCCAGAAAGTGAGCTTCTTTTTTCCTTTCTTTGTTAAGGAGGAAGAGCATTGTACTATTAATTCTGAATGAAAGGAGGTTTTTCCTCAAGCCTTCTCTCCCTGACTCATGGTTTAAGGATTTGCTCTCCCTATGTATTACCCCTTTACAAAATAATTCAACATCCCCAAGAAAGTGGCCATGGTCTCCTGTCTACATCATTCCTGGGGACTTTTTCCCCATTGCTCCATTTTATATCTTTAACACTCCTTCCTGATGGTGAATTCACTCAATCTGTCTTTCCAACTTGGGGCAGTTATTCTGGGCAGTGTAAAAGCCAGAGCCAAGGTTGGGCTTCACAAGCCCAGATGTAATTACAGCCTTTTGGGGTGAATCCTTGGCAGGGAGGTAGCCTATAATTAAGGGGTGGAGGCCTGGAGGGTGGGCAACACCATCTCCTGGCCCAGTGTACCCAGGGGATGGGAGGTGGTTGTAGGGGTTGAAAAATTAAAGCCTTCCCTCCTGCCCGTGAGAATAAAAATATTTATGGGCAATTTTCCTCACTCCACAGAGAGCTTGGGCACAGAAACAGGCTGTTTTTTTCCTTGGCTATTCCTGACCTTTTGGTATGAAGGGATTCAGGGTAGGGGACAAACACAGGCTGTTTACAGGGTTCACAGGAGAGCTACAGTCACACTGCCTCTCAAACAGCTCCCCCTTCTTCGGCTTTCCCTTGAACTTCTGGAAAGTTACCCAAAGGAATAGGGTGGATTTCTGTCTCTGATGTTAGACTGCTTGTTGTTGGTAGTGGGGTTTTTCCCTGAGAGATCAGGAGTGTTTTTGTGAATAACATGTTTCCCATAATTTAGCTTTTGAGAAAGTTAGAAAATATGTGTGTTTATGTGTGTGCATGTGTGCCCACATGGGCATATATGTGTGTATGTATAGCTGAAATATCCTGGAAAGAAACTTTCAAAATATACTCCCTCACTTCTCTGTAGTATCAAACAGATACTGTATTCCACTCCACCCCATCCCACCCCAGATTTGTTGAATTAATAAATGAAAGAATAAGTGAATGAATACACAAGTGTGAGACCCAAATTTTCTTCAGACTAGAGAATCAATAAACATTCCTTGACTTATTGCCTAATAGGGAACTGGACGAGATGTTCTATAGATTTTTAAAATGAGATCAGGGAAGAACCTTATGGTCCATGAGCTCTATCTAGTTACTTTAGAAAAATATCCAACTGAGTCCCAGAGGAGAAAAGTGACTTGCTGCATGTCCCACAGAAAGTAACTGATTTAGGACTAGTGACCAAATCTCCCTGTATCTCTCAGTCCGTTCTTCTTTTTCCCTGTGCTTATCACTTGTACCCTCTTTTGGTCAAATGGGACCTTAATCATTTTTATCTTAAAGAGTTGGAAGGGACCTGAGAGACCAACCCCTTTACTTTTCCAGACATAGCCTAGAGGGATTAAGTGATTTGTTCAAGATCACACAAAGAATGAAGAGGGGAGGCAATATTTGAATCCACGCCCCTTCACTATTTAATAATTATTAAATTATATCCTGTTGTTTTATCTGACTCTGATTATTTTTGTTTGTTTGTTTGTTTTTGAGAGAGGAAAGCAATCTGGATTAAATGACTTCCCAGGGTCACACAGCTAATAATGGCTTTGATTTTAATGCTCTGATCCTGAGATTGAGGCAGGGAAGTGTAGAAGACATATTCAGGAAGCAGTTGAAAGGATTACCATGGCTAGAGTACAGTGCTGATATACAACTGAAGAGGGAAATAAATCTAGAAAGATAGATTTTGGAAGAACTCAAAAGCTAGCCTGGGAACTTAAGAGTTTTTAAAAGTGGGATTGGCCGTTTGTCTTGGACAATTCTTTCCTAATGGGCAAATCCATTTGAGAAACAAAATGACAGATCAAATGATAGCTTGGCCAATAATGAACCAAAGAGGGAGATGGCTGTTATTAAGAGATATTTTGACCAAATTCCAGTCACCTGATGAATTTTTCTTCTCCATTTTAGAGATGTTTCTGTCCTAAAAATGAGAATTGATCATCTGGAACCAAATTATCTCTTCCTTGGGTAGAGCTGGTAATTTACTGTCAAAGCCTAACTTACTAGTTCTTTTTTCCATAACACCTCTCTAAGAACTACACTGTTCCATATACTTTCTACCTCATCTTGGCTGTTTCCTCATTCTTTCTTCTCTGGGGAAAAACCTACACTTCCACTGAGTCTCTGGCTAAGTGCTGAGAATTTTTCTAGGTTACTCTTCCCTAATTGATATTTTAATGTATGTCCTAGGCCTACTGAGGTGTTAGCATGGTCATTGTCTCTTTGCTTCATTTCCCTCTCTCCCTTCATCTCAAATCCCATCTTTCCCGGATGCCCATCTATCACTCAACCTAAGAATGCTATGATTCCCTACCACTCTCCTGGAATTTACCTGTGTCATCTCATTAATAGCTGTCCCTCCAGCGCACCAATTCCTATGTGGGAGGCTCTAGATTTTCTCTTGGTTCCTGGACAGCACCTTGTCTCAATCTCAGGATCAGGCATTAAAAACAGCCAGTACTAGCTGTGTGACAGAAATATCAAAAGTCTGCTCCATCTCCTTTTATAGATAAAAAAAAAACACCCCCCTCAAAACAGAAACTCTGATCCACCAGAAGGTTCTATATCTTACTTTCTATCCTCCCTAAAAGCATCCAAATTATAGACTCACCCCAGTGCTTCTCATCCCAGAGGTGGTAAGAGGAGGACCAATGACTGGAGATCTCTGTGGGTAACATAGGAAAATCTCTGGTCCTTTTAGTTTCAATGACAACTTTCAAGGTAAAACTTCCCTTAAAGCTTCTACAGGGGCCTCTTAGAGACCAAAGTTTTGACACCCAAAAGGGATAAATTTGGAAAATCTGGAGCACTGAAATGGGTAGTGGGAGAGACATTTTAGAGGAAGAGGCTCTGACCTGAACTCCTTTAATAATAATAATATTTATATAATTCTTCCTTGTGTCAGGCACTCTGTTAAGTGCTTTACAATTATTTTTTTCATTTGCCCTTTTTCAACTTCAAAATTAGTTAATTTAATGTTTTGTAGGTTGATCCTGGAATCAAAAAGCTAGATATTGAGTCTTGGCATTGGTGCTTCCTTGCTATGTATAGGGCACTCCTAGTTACTGGACAAATTGTTTTATGTCTCTGAACCTTGAGTTTTTTTCACTTAATAGTATTTTATTTTTTCCAATTACACATAAAATAATTTTCAACACTCATTTTTGTAAGATTTTGAGTTCCAACTGAGTGGATGCTCATCAACTGGAGAATATCTGAATAAGTTATGGTAAATTAATGTTGTGGGATATTATGGTTCTGTAAGAAATGATCAGCAGGATGATTTTAGAGAGGTCTGGGGGAGACTTACATGAACTAATGCTAATTGAAATGAGCAGAACCAGATCACTGTACACAGCAACAACAAGATTATGTGATGATTAATTATGATGGATGTGGTTCTTTCCAACAATGAGATAATTCAGATCAATTCCAATAATCTTGTGATGAAGAGAACTATTTACACCCAGGGAGGAGTGTGCACTACAGCATAGCATTTTCACTCTTTCTGTTGTTATTTGCTTGAATTTTGTTCAGTCCGATTTTTCTTGCGCAGCAAGATAACTGTATACAAATGTATACATATATTGGATTTAACATATATCTTAACCATATTTAACAGGTATTGGATTACATGCCATTTAGGGGAGGGGAGAAGGAGGGGGAAATTTGGAACACAAGGTTTTACAAGGGTCAATGTTAAAAAATTACCTATGCATATGTTTTGTAAATATTCTTTAATAAAAAATATAATAGCAAAAAAAAAAAAGATTTTGAGTTCCAACATTTTTTCCTCCCTCCCTCCCTTACCTTCCCCTTCCCCAAGACAGCAAGCAATCTGATATATGTCATACATGTATAATCATTTTAAACATATCTGCATATTAGTTAATTTTTTTATTATAATAACTTTTTATTGACAGAACCCATGCCAGGATAATTTTTTACAACATTATCCCTTGCATTCATTTCTGTTCTGATTTTTCCCCTCTCTCCCTCCACCCCCTCCCCTAGATTGCAAGCATAGTTAATGTTTTAAAAGAAAAATCAGAAAAAAGGGAAAAATCACAAGAAAAAAAATGAAAATAATATGCTTCAATCTGCATTAGTCTCCATTCAGTTTGCATTCAGTTTTTTCTCTGGGTGTGGATGGCATTTCCATCGCAAGACTTTCAATTGTCTTAAATCACTGCATTGCTGAGAAGAACAAAGTCTATCATAATTGATCATCACATAATCTTGTTGTTACTGTGTACAATGTTCTCCTAGTTCTATTCACTTCACTCAGCATCACTTCATGTAAGTTTCTCCAGACTTTTCTGAAATCAGCCTGTTCATCATTTCTTATAGAACAATAGTATTCCATTATATTCAAACATCACAACTTATTCAGCCTTTCTCAATTGATCGACACCCACTCAATTTCCAGGTTCTTGCCACCTATAAAAAGAGCTGCTATAAACATTTTTGTACCTGTGGGCCCTTTCCTTCTAAAGACAAAGTAGTGGCACTATACAGTAGTGGCACTATAAGAGCATATAGGGTTTGCATAGTTTTATTGATTTTTGGACACAGTTCCAGATTGGTCTCCAGAATGGGTCTCAATTTTATTACCTGAAAAATGAAGATGATATTATTTTTCAAATTCCCTCTTAGGGTTCTAAGTCTCAAAACAGTGAAAGTATGCAAATGAATATAAGAATATATGATGTTTTTTGTTTATTTATCACCTGCTTTCTCCTACAGAATAGGAAATTCTCCTGTGTAAACTATTCTTCAATAAATTCCTCAGTCAAGAAGAATTCACTGCTTTCTAGGACTCAGGAGAAAGTGAGGATAGATGAAATAGGAGGAAATAGGAGGAAAGAAGCTTATAGAGTCCAACTGTACCCCAGTAGTATTAATGTCCACTCCTTGTCATTTCTGAATACAGAGGTAATGGTCTGATGAAGAAAAAACCTTGAATTGTTTGTAGCATATGGTACAGGATGCTGGATGCTGGAACTGAGAAGTAAAAATGATACCTTACAATATTAAAAACTCTAGTTTTGCTCCTATAATCATATTTGTGAATTCAAATTACATAAATCCTAGAATTTAATTTTAATGTAAATGCATCCTTTATTGTTGACTTCCTGATTGGAAACCAGTGAATCTGCTTAGAACCATGTGAATCCATCTTGTGATGTCCCCTAAAAAATGCTTATCATTTCAGTGCCTCTAGAAAGCTAGAAATACTAAAGAGAGAAGCACTGAATTTGAGCTTCAATTGCATATGTAACCCTGATTAAGTCAAAGGCCTTCTTTTAGTTTCATCTGTAAAGTGAATTTTCCCCACTCACTTGATATACTTAGGGGTAAGAGGGTATAAGGTGGTAGAGGTTAAGTAAGAGATAAAATGAATTATTAAGGTTTTTCTACTTCCTTATCTTGCGTGCTTGTATTCACTGCTTATAAAAGGCTTAAAGCCTTGCTTGGCTAATATTCTGAGAAACTTTTTAGTAGATTATAAACTATGTAAAGTTTGTAATGGCCTGTTCTCTTATTTTAAAGGATTTACCTCTTTCAGACTTTGATGGGACAGGGTAGAAAAGTTTTTGTACTTATTTACTTCTTTAGAAGGTATGAAGAAGCTCCTCTGATAAACTAAAAGAATTCTAAGACAGCTACCCATTGACTGGGTAAAGGATCAGCTATGTACCTAGTAACTTTGAAATATGAACAGATATTGAGAAGGGCATCATCTCTGGCAGTCAAAAAGAGAGCTAGCTACCTATAGAGTAGGAAACCAGCTCTTAAGAAGGAATTATCTTGTCCCTTCTGTCCCAGAATGCTGTGTCATCTGATGGGGGTGTCTTTGTACCTGAGGCTGGGGACCAGCTGGACCCAACCCTGGAGACTGGGCCTGAGATCTGCTTCAAGGACCAGGTCTTTATATGCTAAAGAGGAACATTGAGTCAAATACAAACATAAGATTGATTATAGTAAGTTCAGGCCGGGAATATGGACAAAAGATTACAGATGAATAAAGATGCTGATCTTTTATACTCTGTCTCTATTTTTGGAACTTTTGACTCTAAGAGCCACACATTGGTCGAGTCATTGTTCACTGTGAAGCATGAACAGGTTATTGACTATGGGGGTGGTTATGTGTGATTATGAAGCTGTTTCTGCCAGCCTATATCATGTCAGCAAGCATGGAGAATTAAAATTGATCATCATGTTTGATCCTGACATCTATGGCCCAGGGACCAAGAAGATCTATTATATGCAGAAGAGTTTGGTGAGCAGCCCTATGTGTATGTATATGGGGCAAAATGGAGGGTGAGAAGAAATGAGAGCAATAGGATAACTCAGAACATTACTGGAGGGAGAATTAGGAAAAAACTGAATGAGGAAGAAGAGATTGAAGACAAAGGACAAAAAGAAAGAGAATGGTTCCCAGTCCAAGGATCAGCAGAAGCTTCTAAGTGGTTAGCTAGAGCCATGACATGGATACTGAGTAAGATCTCTAGGAGAATGGAGAACTATTCCTAATGGGCATATTTTAAACTAGTATCTGTCTTTAATTACTCCCTTTCAGGTGCCTCTGTTTTCTTCAGCCTTTTGGGGATAGGAGGCTGTAGGATTCAGGGGTCAGGGGAGCCAGTGTTTTACTCCTTAAGGATACTCCATTTTCCAATCTGTAAAATGAGGAAAATGACAATATCTGTCTCCCAAAACTATTGTGAGGATCACATGGAATAACTAAAGCCCTTAGCATAGTCCCTGGTACATCATAAGCACAATGTAAAGTTAGCCACCATTGTTGTTATTTTCACTCACCCTTCCTGATGTCTACCCAGGAACTTCTGATCCTAAGCTTACCTCGTAAACTCTATTGACCTCAAATCTCTCTTCTTCAGATTCTCCCCTTTAAACGCCCTAGAAGCTGGGCAGCTAGGTTACATAGTTGGTAGAGTACCAGCCCTGAAGTCAGGAGTACCTGAGTTCAAATCTGGCCTTAGACACTTAACACTTTCTAGCTGTGTGACCTTGGGCAGGTCACTTAAACCCAATAGCCTCAGGTAAAAAAAAAAAAACCCCTCTAGAGACAGAGTGTCAGAATCTGAGGAAAGAGGAAGGTGTTTGCTAGCCTGGTCCTGCCTTAGGATCCTCTGTAGCACTGAGTTGAATTGGGCCAGCCATGTCTAAGCCAAACTCTTTCCTCCCTTTCCTCCCTCTTGATTGGTCATATTGAGAATGTAAGAATAGCAAAAAAAAAAAAAATTATATGAAAATTTATGTATGTTTTAAAAAAAGAAGACATTGTTCTTTTCCTTTTCCCCTTTTATGTCTACCAAACTACTGGAGGATGGGGATTTTTTTTCTCCTTCCTGCCACCCATTAGTAATAGTCTCTTGCAACAGAGCAACTTAACTCATTGGAGACTGGGTATGCCAAAAACAGGCTCCAAAAGTCAGGCTTTGGAGTCAAGTTAAGCTGTGCAGGGGTAAAGATCCAGTGGAATTAATATGGTCAATTGAGATAGAGGGAGAGAAGTGAGAAAGAATGTTGGAGCTATGCAGTACCAAAGAAATGGTACATATCTTGACCATGTCTTCACAACGTATTTTTCTACTAATATACTTTATGTATGTACTCGTTCATGCTACTGATGCTATTTGTATTTGTGGGAGAGTATTTATCAGTTTATAAAAGAGATATTTTATTATTTCTGCTCTTGCTATGCCATTTTAGTGGAAGCCTTTCTCTTTGAGCTAATTACAGATGAATAAAGATGCTGATCTTTTATACTCTGTCTCCAGAGTCAGGTGGATATATTAATAGGAGCTGATAGTAATAGGACTTTTGATTTTCGTTCCTCAGGTATCTTGAATTGGGCCAAGTCATCCCCATTTTCGGCTGAAATCCAATTGTGCAAATTAGAGTGATAACCCAAAAGAGGCACTGTGCTTACCTGCTTTGGTTTCCAACATGGGAGGGACAGACAGAAATGTGGCCAGTGTCTGCTCTCAGTTCTGAGGTTTCCCAACAGTAGGAAGTGTTCCTTTCAAGATGATGAATGAATGGCTGACAAGAAGCACAGAAACCTCTGGTTGCTGATACACAGCAGCTCAAACTCGGGCCTTAAAAACTGAAATCTGGTTTCAGTAGCTGTCAAGTTAAATACTTTTCTCTCTTTTTTCCCCCTGAAGCATCCTAAATTATTTAATGCCATGATAGAAATGGAAAAATAAAGACCCAATAAAATAAATAGAAGAAAAAGAGAGTTGATGTTTTGTTCATCCCCTGAAGTAGGTTAAATGTTGAATAAAATGGAATACAAAAAGATAGCCAACAACCTAAAAAGACAATTGGAGGAGGGAAAAGAAGCTGTGTCTGACTACTACTTCTTCTATTATTGAGTCTACATGTCTGAAACACTGCCTCCCCTCATTGTTCCACTTAATATAGCCTAATTTTTTTTTATAAATAGAAAGTATTGGAAACCCAAATTCTCCTCATATTGCAAGACATCTAGGAAAATGCAAATATCTGAGCTTTGATTTGATTCAATTCAGCAAATATGCATTAATTACTCACGATATTCCAGGCATTATGTATACACAGATATAAATGAAATAGTACCTGCCCACAAGGAGCTTCTCTTCTAATGGGAATAAATAAGCATGTATGCAGGTAATTATAGCACATGGTAAAATGAGGTGGGGCACAGTTTCAGCAATCAGGGGAGGGTGGAATTGGAAAAGACTTTACAAAGAAAATGGTACCTAAGCTGCATCTTGAAAGAAAAATCTAATAGGAAGAATACTTAGATTTGGCATCAGAAGATCTGGATTCAAATCCTTGCTTTGCCATTTACTATTTATATATGACTCCAGGAAAGTCATTTTTCTGGGGCTGCATTTCTTCACCTGTAGAAGGAGAACTTGGAATTAGGTGGCTTCTCAGGTTTCTTCCAGCATTAAATTCATGATCTTGTGAACCAGTATTCCAAGAATACCCTATAGCCACCTCTCATTACAAGACGTCCCAGATGTAGCTCTCATTTAGGAAATAGTTAGAAGTTGACTCATAGGCAATGTTGGTGAACATTATCTGTCCTCATTTGCTTGTCAGCAAGCAGGCAGAGCACTCTATTTTCTTCATCTTTTAGAGACTAATTGACTTCCCCACCTTCTCCATCTCTCTGAGTCACCTCCAAGGTCATGAGACTGACTAATAAATTATTGGCCTCTGACTCTCTCTACTAGAAATCATTTTTCCCATTCAAGTTTATTGTACCACTACCTACTAAGTCAGTCTTCTTCTCATGTCCCTTAAAGAAAAAAAAAAAAAAAAACAGAATGCTACATCTCCAACATTTCTGTCTAAGGTAAGCAGTGAAGCAGTAAGGATCTTTAGCAGTCAATTAAGAGTCTAACTATCCTCCCTTCTCCTGTCTCTTCCACCTTTAAATCTCTTGCCTCTTAATTAAAAAAAAAAAACTTTTGAACTTAACAGATACCCCAAAGGAAAGTTTCTATATACAGAATAGAATACAAAAATAAGACCATATTGAAACCTTGAATCTCTATTCCCATAATGCTTGTTTTAAAACAAATACCAGAAAAGCAATATGTTACTTTCAAAACTGTCCTGCTTTTTGTACTTCCTTCTGAACCTCTTTCAGTTCTCTGTGTATTTCCAAAAATGTTTCAGTAACCTTCTTCTTTTCCTTTCATCATTCCATATTCTTGCTCCCCTATACTATAGAGCAAGTAATTTTGTGTCAAATGTAGTCAGTTTGTATCTGATTTCAACAAAAACTGCAACTGGTGTGTCTTACCCTACATCTACACTGTCTTCCTGTTTCCCACAAGATTACAAAATGCTAGAAATGGAAAGGATCTTAAAGTTTTCTAGTCTAAACTCTCATTTTGTGGGTGGAAGAGGGCAGAGATACTGGAAATTGGAGACAGGAAATGACTCAAAGACATAGTTGTCAGCAGAGTCAGGATTAGAACCCAGGTGTCTAGGCGCTTGTCCTTCATTGTGACACAACCAGGATTGCAAGATCTAGATTATTTTTTTTCTCAAGGGAAAGTATGGAAGATAGTCTGAGATTTTTCTGTTTTGGTTTACATGTTATTTTTTCTTCCATTGAATGTAAGAACTGGTGCTTTCCAACATATTCTGTTGTCCTCCAAATTATCCAGCCATCCCATTGCCCTGCTCTTAGGGACTCAGACAAAGGGAGAGGGACTGTGTGTGTGGAGGGGTGGAGGAAGAGGAAACAAGTGGATCTTCCATTGGAGTCTTGTCCTAAGGAATGCTTCATCTCCAAGCTACTGTCTCCGAGATTGAGAAAATGGGCCATCTGTGGGTGATCATTGTTTGTCCACGAATGTGCTGCTTAGGGCCCCAACCAGCTTCTTGGACTCATATGCCTTTTGGCTTAATCCCACTCATTCCATTGTGATTGAGTTTGTTTTCTCTAGAGCCTCATTATCCGCAGGGTTGAGGGATGCAGGGGACCCGATAGGGAAAAGCCAAATCCTGGAAATGTCTTCAGCCATCACTTGATGGGATGACATTTTGGTGTAAGAGGGTGATGAAAGCAAGGAGAAGAGAGAAGGATAGGGACACTGGTGAGAAAACAGAAATGACTTCTTGGAACTAAGGATAGGGTAGTTCTAAGGTATGTAAGAGGTATCTTAGCCCAGAAATCTGTAGGGTCAGCTTTCTTGCAAATCCTTAAGAATTAAAACAGGTATATTTCCTTTTGCATTCACCTTTCCATCCCTGTCTCTGAGTCTTTTAACTTGTTCCTATACCCAGAATGCACTTCTTTCTCTTAGAAGCTCTGGTTTCCTTTAAGGATCCACTCGAGCACTCGTTTCTGTATGAAGTTTTTTTTCTGATCTTCCTAAACTGTTAGTGACTTCAGTTCTTCAAATCATCTTATATTTACTTTAGTCTTTTTATGTTGTCTCTCCTCACCAAATTATAAACCCCAGAGAGATTATTTTTGTATTATCAGTGTCTAGCACAGTGCTGGGCATACACATAGCAGGTGCTTAATAAATACTTGATTAATTGGGATCTGTCTTGGAAGCAGGGGTACAGGCTAAGTAATGATGTATGAAAATGTTTTAGAACTCTAAGATTAATAAAGTTGATCTCATGTGAATACTGTGAGGTAAGAAGTGCAAATATTTTTCTCTTAATTTTATAGATGAGGAATCTAAGACTCAAATGGAAATAAATGACATGCTCAAAATTACCTGTCTAGTAATGAAAAAAAAAAACCCATATACAACTCAAACCCAAGTTTTGAGAGTTAAAGTGCATTGTTCATTTGCTCCTACTGACTCCTTTAGCCTTGAGTAAACTCCCACTTTGAAATCCCTAGTCTGAATTTGGAGTATCTATTATTGTAAGTTTTGTATTCAGAGCTTTCTGCTCCTAAAGAAGTTAAACTTGGCAAACTTCTGCAGGTTTAAAACAGGCTGAAAGTTCATCTCTTCCCTAGAAGAAACCACAATCAATCTTTCTACAAAATCTCCTTGAGCACCTTGAATCACACTATGCTTCTTCCTGTACTTGGATCCCTCCCTCCCTCTATCTGTCTCTCTGTTTCTCTCTCTCTCCTTCCTTCCTTCTCTCTATCTCTCTTCATAGCTCTTTATCTCTTTCTTTATCCCTCTACTGTAATAATTCTTTGACGTGGATAGGGTTTTATTTTCCTATTTTATAGATACAGAAACTTAGAGGGATTAATTGACTTGTTTTGGTCCTCAAGATAGTAAATGTCAAGAATCATATCAAATCTGGCCTTCTTGGACCACTCTACCAGATGATCATTGTTGTCCTCTGAATTCCTAAACTGTTTACAATCTAGATAGGGCTTCTTAAACTTTTTTCCCTTGTGACTCCTTTTCGCCAGAGAAATTTTCACATGACCTTGGGTATATAGGTATATAAAATAGGTATTCAAATCAAACATTTACTCATAATAAATCATAATTTTATGATTTCCCCACATCCAGTTACAAGACCCATATGGGGTTGCAAACCACACTTTAAGAAGCTGGGATCTAGATGACAAGGTTTTACTTATGTTCAGTTTAATTCAACAAGAGCCTACTATGTGAGACTGTGCTAAGTATTGGAAAAATAAGAAAGTGATTACCCTCAAGGAGCACTGAGGAGAAAAATCAGGTACACAGATATGTAAATACAAGTTAGAAAAATTACTTTGGGGAAATTGCAAAAAAGCGAATATCTTTGGGGATTAGGAAAGATCTCAAGGTAAAGATAAACTTGATTTAATCTTTAAGTGGAGCAAGGGATTCCAACAGTCTAGCATTGAGGCAAGAGAGCATCTCTCCCAGAGAGGAAGAAAGAAACAAACATTTATTAAGCATCTACCATGTACCAGGCATTGTAAAATGAGACAATATGATTGTATAATATATATTAGCCCTCCATGAGTATAGTTTACTTTGGCTTTCTAGTGCCTCCTGCAAATCTGAAATGATGATGATGATAACTCACATCTTTATGAGGGAACTATAAACCATTCCAAATATTGTTTTGTCTCAGGGTTATCTGTATTTTATATTTCTAAGCCCCCACTGTTCACAGAATAAACAGATGACTCACCTCTACAATAAATCTGTAAATGGTTCCTGAATTAATGAATTGGCTAAATTAATGAATTCCCTTTTTCAGATCCATGTTTAGTTAGGTTTCAGAAAGTCTTTATTGTATTGGTGGAGACTGAGAACTCCATAGATATGAACCTGGGTCTAGATGTGGCTGGTGACTACACCAGAGATGAGTCTCCATGTTGTATGAATATGAGTGACTCTCTATTTGGGGAATGCAATGACTTGCTTAGGAATTGGTTCATGAACAGTACTGGGAAGATCGTCACTTGTCTGAGTTGTTGAAAGCCGTTGACATGGCAATATGGCACTGCTAAATGTCTTTCCAAATACTCTTGCTTTCCCTGCCTTCAAAATCCTATTGGAAATTTACCTTCTTCATGAAGCTTGCTCAGCCTGACAGCACTTGCCTCCAGTGACCCTGGGACATCCTCAGTCTCTTTAAGCCATGGTATAGTACTTAGTGGTATATCCCTGACTTACAAAATCTATTAATATGTGAAATATGGTTTATCTGAGTTGAGTTTGTCTTGTCTCCTCTATTAGATTGAAGGCTTCCTGAAGGCAGAGAACCCTCGTTCTTTCTCTTGATGAAATATAGAGAGGTAGTGATTAAGTTCCTGGGTCCAGGGATAAATCACTGACCTCAGTCTCTGCTGTGTCACAGAGAGAACTTGTGGGATTTATCTACAAATAGAGGGGAGATAGTCACTTGGAAATGAAAGATTTTCTGGCTTGAAGTCAGGGGATTATGGTTATATTTTCAGCTCTAGCATTTTCTGTGTATGAGACCATAGAGTAATCACTTAATCTCTGAGAGTTAGATTTTCTTCATTGGTAAAATGGAGATAATGTTCTGTATTTTTGTGTGTCTTGTCTCATTGAATCACTCTGTGAGGAAAACACTTAGATCATCTTAAAATGACTACATAAAATGGAAGTTATTAAATGTGAATTGTTTTAACAACTACCATTGTTTTGAAATTGAAAAGGCAGATTTGGGCTATGAAACTAGCTAATTTCTCAAGCTCCCCTTCAGGCCCAGAATATGATGTTTGGTTATTAAAAAATTGTACTTACCTGGCTCTCACAATCTGGGCTAGTCTTTGCTGAGTCATTTTCTACCTGATTCATGAAGAATTCACATCCAACATGTTTCAGAAAGAATGGAATATGGATATCATGATGTGGCTCTCTTTGGCCTTGGCCATACTAGTAAATCTCCAATTTAAGGCGACATGTTGATTAAGAAGTAGGACTATTAAACCAAGTTTCATTTATGCAACAAATATTTATCAAGCATCTACTGTGTGCAAGATATTTTGTTAGGCTCTGGGCCATCCAAAAATGTTTAACTCATAGTCCCTGCTCACTCTTTAGCTTCGGAACTAAGATACAGTACAAAGGCAGCTTGTGCTAAGTGACAAACATGGTAGTGACATCAAGAGTCCTAGGATTTGGGGGGAGTAAGAAATCATTTCAGCCAATCAAAGATTTAAAGCTGAAAAGGACCTTAGAGGTCACTTAATCTACTCTTCATTTTATAGATGAGAAGGGATACATGATTTGTCCTAGGTCCCACAGGTAAATGGCAGATCCTGTATTTGAATACAGGTTTGCTGAAATCTCCAAATCTATTTAATTTGTCAATTAAAAAAACCAGCTAAATTCAAAAGTTATGGGGGAGGATAATAAGTATGCACAAAAAATAGAAAACATGAAGAAAGCAGGACATAACTTTAATGAAAAAGACAAACAGCTCTAAAAAAGCACTGAAGCAAAGGTATAGAATAAGTTATAGAAATGTTTCAGGGGATGTGGGGTAATAGGGCTACCTGAGCTGAGTGGAAATTGACTAAAGAGGAAGAGTTTTGATTCTCAATGGCTACTTGGTTATATAACCATGAATGAAAATATAAAAAGAATAAAAACTGCTAGCAGGTAGAGAGATAGAGGTGATCTAACTTAGGCTACAAATTGGAATGGCTAACTCTAAACCTTTCTGTACTCATTATTTCATAAAGAAACTGAGGTACAGAAAGATGGAAAAAAATGTGCCTAAACTAACACAAAGTTAGTAGGAGAGAATCCAGCTTTCCTGACTGCCAGTGGAAGAGGTTTCTATCTTAAAAGCAGTCCAACAGGAAGCCTTTGATTTTGCCCAAATTGATACAGATTTCCCCAACCTGATAACAATAGATAGCATTTAATATTTGTGAAGTGAGAATTATTATTATCTGTATGTTATAAATGAGGAAACAAATCACAAACATGTTGTGAAGATCAAATGAGGTAGCATATACAGTAAATTTACAAACTCTAAGTCTGTAGAAGTATTACTATTATCAGGTGATTAGAAAGGAAGAGAAAAAGTGCCTGCAGTGTAACTAGTTTCAAGATCCCACGGGGTAATGTGTCTGAAGCAGGATTCAAATTCAGATCTTCCTGAAGTGAAATCCCTGCTCTATGCAGTTTACAACCTAGCTACCTAAGGTGCCACATATGACAATTACTGTGGATTTTTCAGGACGTCCCCACCCCTACCAGCCTGTAAACTTCACTAGAGTGGGGAATCTTACTTGTCCAAGCTACCCCAGTAAGTAGCACAGTGGCAGGTACATGTTTAATAAATGTTTGTTGAATTGCTGTGCCAAAGGAGCTGCAGAGATAGTGTGTTATTGAAGAAATCATGTGACCCTCCCCTGGATTCCAATCGAAGGGGTCGGATACGAACTGGACATTTATCACTTCCATCAAGCTGACATAGAAGGGATTCTGCCAATCTTGCTCATCCTCACCCAGCTCAGCAACTCCTGAGTATTTCTTCCTTGGGGCGGGTCCTTGAGGGTGAGGGAATTATTTTATGTTTTTGTTTTCTGTAAAAGTGGCATTTTCCACTTTAGGCAAGTTAGGCTATTTAAAAGTAGTTATTGTTACAGCAAGCATGAGTTCTCGGTGACAAGCTGGAAAATCAGGAAGCACACCAAATCACCTCCAAGCTGGAAAACGGAGGAAGGAGGGGTGTCTGAGGAAGACACTGGGAGGTCGTCTTGACAACTAGAGGGCGGGCCTCACTCCAGGCCGAGCGAGGCCGAGAGGACCTGTAAGCATCTTTCTCAGCTCCCGGTCTGTTCATCCCTCGCTTTTTTCCCGGTCGTGGGAACCCTGCCCCCTGCAGGAAGGATTTTTTTTCGCTTTTTTTTTTTTTTTTTTTGCTAAGGACTTTTCTCGCCTGTTTGCTGAAACCAGACACCTGGCTCGGTGGAGCCTAGTGGAGTCCCCATACAGGAGCTATTTAAAAGGACAAGGGCAGCTTTTACAATCCCCCCACCTCGCCACGCCAGCCCCCCTCGCCCCCCCTCTAGCGGAGACTTCAAAAGGCTCAGGTCCGGCTCCGAGCCCCCTCCCGGCTCCCACAGTACCTATGAGCCGTCAACCGGGAGCGAGAGCTGCGGGCCAGGATCCCAGGGAAGGATTAGCCGGTGAACTTGGGGTCTCCCTAGCTCTCCCTCTCTAGGAGATTGTAGAAACCGTCTAGGCCAATGATCCAGGAGATCCTTCAGACTGTCCAGCTCTCCGATCGCCGAATTACGTTGTGATTATTACTCAACCCCCCTCAAAAAAGAAATTTTACGCCCCACTCCCTCCCCATCCAACAAACCCGAGCCGATTTTCCCTTAGCTGCGGGGACCAATGAATACAAATGAATTTAGGGGCCGGAAGGAGAGACTCCTCAACCTCTCGCCTTCGCACGAAGTAAGTAGCAAGTGAATGGATTAGGGGGCCGGTGAAGATGAGGTTTGCCGGGCGGGGAGGCGGGGCGGTTATGGGATAACCTAGGGAGCCCCGGTGTAGAAGAGGCCGGCTCTCTCAGCTACGGGCACGTGTAAGGAGTTCGTGTGTATGTGTGTGTGTGTGTGTGTGTGTGTGTGTGTGTGTGTGCGCCTTCTCGGGAGTTTCTTTGTCTGGCTTGAACCACTTCTTGTCTTCAGTCTGGGCTGGCTGACCCAGCACGGGCGGACAGTGATTGGGTCCAGAGGGCGAGAGCCTGCAAGCTAGAAGGCGGGACGGGTAGCCAGGGTGGGGAAAGAAATGGTAGTGGGGAAAGGCGGAGAAGGGGGGACGGTGTAGAGAGGAAATGGGGCTCTTCGGAAAGCCAGTTCATGGCCTTCTTTTGGTCTAATTCTATGAAGTTCTCAGGGAAGGCAGGGCATTGTCGGCAAAACACAAGATGAGACCCTCGGGGAGGACCGGATTCAGGTACCTTCCTATGAGAGAGGGTTGGAGGCAGAAGGATAGGATTCTTCTTACCTCCAGCCCATGTCCGACCCAGCAGTCAGTCTGCTAGACATTTTAGGACAAATAAGAGTAAACAAGAGAAATAGAATTGTACAATGTCACTACTGAAAAGGACCTTAGAAAACCCACTTTTTTTCATATTTACCGAAACTGAGACCCTGAGAGTTCAGGTGACATACTTAAGGTCACACAAGTTTCTGGAAGATTCCTCTCTCTCTCTTCCCCCGCCCCCTTTCCTCTCTCTCTCCCCACTTCTTTCTCTCTCTTTCTCGGAAAGGAGTTCATATTCTCTTGGAAGCTTTAGCTGAGGGGGTGTGTGAATGTGACTGGGTGGGAGGAGAGGAGAAAAACGAGGGACAGGCAGAGAGACTCCTTTCAGACTGGACTAATGAGGGTATGAAGCTGGAGCGAAGACCCTCGTAATCACCTCCCGGCTGAGAACACCCTTTCGCTGGGTCAAGGGGGCTGGCTCCTGTCTCCTCCCCGGAGGGAGGCACTGAAAGGAAGGAAAGAATGAAGGAAGGGGTCCCGGGATTCCTGGGGCTAGGGCTGAGAGTGTCTCACCTCTCTCTAGTCGGAGGGGGGCAGCAAAGAGAAGGATTCAGAGAGAAGAGGTGGTGGTGGGGAGGAGAGCGCCTTTAAATCATTTTCAATTTCCCCAAATCCTTCCTTTTCTTCTCCTCCCCAAGTCCTGAGAAGAGTTTCTGGAGGGAACATTTGGAACTATAGGGCAAGATCCAACCATCCTTCTAAGTAAAATATCCTGTCTCCGGCTTAGCCTTCCCTGCCACCAGGGACTGGCATTAAAAAGCAGGGACACCCAACTCCCATAGAAAAAAAATTTTTTTCGGGGTGTAGAGGGGAGAGAGGAGCCCCCGGAGTTTCCGCAACCATGTTCCTGGCTCTCTTGCTTACTGGTGCACGGCACGGCTTTCTGCCCTTTGCCCCAGAGAGAGCGGAGATCCGCTGCGAGAGAGTTCCATGGTGGGACTAAGGCAGCAGCCGCGAACAGGGCGAAGGGAACCCCAGGAGTCCGGGCTGGGGGAAGCGCCGCACAGAGCTTGGGGCCGCCGCTGCCGGGCCGCCGCTGCCAGGCCGCCTGGTCGGCGCCGTCGTCGGGGCGCGCGCCGTCGGGGCGCAGGGCGCGCGGCTCCCCATGGATAGCGCTGAGACTTCTTTGCCCCCCGGGAAAGAGAGAATGAAGTAGGAACCGCGATGGAGCCGGAATCCGACCGGGTCTCCAGAGTCAGAGCAGCTGCGTCCAGGGGGTGAGTAAAAACTCCCAACTCTGACCGGTGGAGGAAGAAGAGGAATGGGAGAGGAAGAAGTGGCGAGCCTCTGGGAGAACCAGGCTTAGTAGGAATTCCCCTCTTCTTTGGTTACATGAGCTCCAAAGCCCCAGTGGCGGGGGATTCCGGGGTCCTTTTTTTCTCCATTGGGGGATGCTCTGGAGCGGAGGAGGCTGGAGCTCCCAGCTTCCTGCCCCGGTGTCGGGTCCCGCCTCTGGAGAGGGAGGGGTGGGCTGAAGTTCCGGCAGACAGCCTGTAGGGTTTCCCTGCTAAGCTAGCAAAGCTGGGTGCTGAGGGGTCTCGGTGCTGCCCCCGACTCCAGGCGAAGGAGAGAAGAGACATCCGGGAGGAGGAAGGAA
This sequence comes from Sarcophilus harrisii, assembly GCF_902635505.1. Lineage (NCBI taxonomy): Eukaryota > Metazoa > Chordata > Mammalia > Dasyuromorphia > Dasyuridae > Sarcophilus > Sarcophilus harrisii. The sequence continues at coordinate 477,243,632 of NC_045427.1, read as the reverse complement.
GAAGGAAGGGGCATCCCCCCATCCTCTTTTGTGCCTAGTTCTGGGCTTCTTAGCCATTTACTGAAAAGTCTGTTTCCAGTTCCCTTTCCCACCCCCCATCCCCGGCTATCCCATTGGTCCTATGGGGTTCGATTAAGAAGCAAGCAGCTATGGGTTAATGAATACTGCGTTCGTCTCAGTCCCAATGATTTACAGACGCTCCCTTCCGAGGCTGGACTCCTCCGACGTTTGCAAGTTCTGAGCTCAATTTTCTTTCCTCTTCCCAGCCTGGGGGTACTGGGGGCACGGAAGCCAAACGGAGAGGGAAGCTGGAGATCTGCTATGCTGGCTCTGGGCCCCTACTTCCTGAGAACCCTGGGTGGAGGGAACAGCTTGGAGCCGTAGTGCCCCTAGTCTGGTGGAAACCTTTCAGGCTGGGCTGGGCTGAGCTGGACTGGGCTGGGCTGGTTGGGGGGTGTGTCTGAATAGTGTGCATATGCCTTAGTGTGAAAATCAGTGTGTGTGTGTGTGTGTGTGTCTATCTGTCTGTCTGACTGTTAGCTAGTCAGTCTGGGATTATACATGGAAGAACACAGTGATTTTAACTTTCATGCTGGTCAGCAGGGGACTCCAGCATCTGTGCGTGGAGGAACTCTGGTTTAACTGAGATTAGTTCCATTACAAGCCTCCGTTTTAGGGGAGGAGTACTGGCCAGTCCCACAGCTGTGTGCTCCTACACGTCTCTTTTGTGCCCAGAGTCAGTGTCAGAGGTTCCCTTAGAAGACTCCCTCACTGCCTGTTTGGTGAAAGACAGCTAGATATTTGCAGCCCCAGTGGGTTGCAAATCTACTCTCAAGCAACCTTTCCCAGAACCTGGGCTGTCCAGTACTGCTGGTGACAGCTACTCCTCCTTCTTTGGCCCATGGCCTTCCTCACTCCATCTTCAAACCAACTGGAATCCTGGAGACCAGAACTCTTTAGCCTCTTCCCTTCAGTACCCCAGTCCCTGCTTTATCCTTATACCTCCCTTGCCAAACAAACTATGCCTTGAAAATGAATATTAGTGACCTCTTTTGGAATTTGTGCTAAGACAGATGTTAGTTGATGGAGCCTGGGATTGGTTCACGGTGGGTAACCCCACTGAGGGGCTGAACCTTAGATAACCTGACAATAATTGTAAAATGAATGCTGAAGGAGTAGGAGGCCTAGCTAATATCCTTCCCCTCCTCTATACCTGAGGAGCTGACAGTGGGGTTCAATGGAAAGAGCCCTAGAATGGGAGTCAGGAAACTTATTAATCCAACCAGGAAACCTGAACAGTATAGTTTTCCTTTGGGAACCACAAGGCATTTGCTGTAGTCCACAATTCCAAGGAGGGTTGATACTTTCTCCTGTACTTGCAGCTGGCATATAAAACCTGAACCTCCTCATTGTGTTTATGCAGAATTGTAACATACTGTAAAGGGGATGAAGGAAATTAGTGAACTCTTATGGCAGCAAAGCAGAATACCTTCCAGGTTTGGTTGTCCTTAGGTGTCTTTTGATGTGTGTTTATGGTCATGTTTGGGCTTTACTGCTGAGCCTCCTGAGGTTAAATCCTAAAAAGGATTTAAGATCATGGAATGTCTCAAAGTCAGATCAGCTTCAGCTTTGATAGTTTTTTACTCCTTATGTCTTCTCTAGGTGGCTGTGTCAGAGGAACAGGAGAGAACAGCGTTTTAGCCCCAACTCTGTCACTTTACTTTTCAGGTCCTCCTTTGGTCTTATTTGTTAAACACTGGTAAGCTTTCTTACCTCGCTGGATTGTGAGAATAAAATTAAATGATTGATATGAAAACACTTCATAAATAAACACAAGGGATGATTGTAGTTCTTAATAAGTCCTTCTTCTTTAGCATGACATTGGATAAAATTAAGCAAAACCCTTTGCCCTTGCTTTGCTCCTACAGAAATTCTATTTAGGTCCAAAGAAAATGATGGATTTTCTGTCCCTACATGTAGCAGTCCTGCTGGCTTCTTATAGACTGCTTTCTCATAAGCAAATGAGTGACACCACTGACTAATCTCATCCCAAAGTTGGTACATTGAGGAGAACCTCAGGAAGAAGAAGTCCATGGGGCAGAATCTGGTGTGGTGGAAATAATGTTGGATTAGAGGGTCAAGTCTGAATTTCTACTCTGCTGCTTATTCCCCATGTGACTGGAGGACAAGTCAAAATCTCCCTGGCCTTTAGTTTATTCCCCTGTAAAATGAAGGAATGTAACTACTATAGTGTTTCATAATCTCAGCAAAATACTTCCTTCACAATCCTATGCAGTAGGTAGTACCAGTATCATTCTCAATTTACACATAAGGAAACCTACTAAGAAATCTGATTTGTCTGTGGTCACATAGCTAGAAAGTAGACTGCTGGTATTGGAACCCAAGTTTCACAAATCTAAATATAGAGCTCTTTCCATCACACTGACTTTCCATTGGGAAGGCTTCTTACAATGTAGTTGCCACTGCCTCTCTTCCTGCTCTCCTTCTCACCCCTGCCTCAAGGATTCTTAGATAGAAGAAGTGACCTGTTGTAGATCTCCCATACCTCTTCACATCTTCACAACCTAAAAAAAGAAAGTCCAGTGCTAAACACTATTTCTGATAGTTTACACATAGTCAAGATATTCTCATATTATTGGCCAGGTAAACAACCTTTCAATTGGGAGAGGTGAGAAAGGAAAACTCAAAGCCAGTTGTTTCTCATGCTATTAGTAATGTAATGTGGAACCAGCCTTTTTAAATTGGGACCACCTTCCCAAGTGGTAGCCCTTTCCCAGAAACCATGTATCTCTGTGGGAAATAGAACAATCTAATAGATGAGACCCAGAATGAGAACTTGGAGACAGGACATTGGATTTCCAGCTCCAGCTCCGTGGCCGGCACAATCACAGTGATTTTGGAAGAGTCAATTAACTTCTCTATTTCTACTCTCTGCAAAGCAGATTTAATATAGTATCTACCTTATCTATATGATTGCTGTCTTAGTTATATTTTTTAAAATAGCTTTCTGAATAATAACACTATTACTTAATATAAATTCATTTTTCTATGGGGCTAAAATATTTATAATGCATTTTTGTCTGAACAGCATTTTGTGAGATAGGTACTGTAAATATTGCCTTCATTTTGTAGAGAGGGTAACTGACTTTGGGGGAAATCAAGTCACCTAGGTTTATATGATTCATTAATATCAGACCAACATATAGATCACAGGCCTTCTTACTGTGCAACATCTTTACAATATATCATCATACTGCTCAGTGTGTTGGAAATAACTTTGGATTGGGATGCAGGGGACCTGAGTTCGAATTCCAGCTCTGATATGAATTTTCCTTGTGACCTTAAAGAAATAATGTCTCCCTCTGGATCTTAGTTTCTTTTTTTGTAAGATGAGAGGATTAGACTAGATCAGGATTCCCAATTTTAAAAATCTATATCCTTTGGTTTTTAGTACACCATCCTACATACTTCATTCCCCTACATTATTCAATATCAATTCAATATATTCTATATTTTGCCATGCACATGCAATTAATTTTTCATAAATAAAATTTTATTGGCCTCATAACATTTTTACTATTATGGACTTGTTAAAAATGTTTACTATAACATAAATAAAGTAGTAATAACTTGGGTTCTATTTCTTGACACCAGTAATAGTTTGAGTCTTAGTATCATTTTAAAAAAAGATGGTCTTTTATCATATTGAATGTTCAGTTTATTTCTTGTTTTTGAATTGATTGAGAACAGGACTGAGAATCCTGAATTCTAGAGATAAGTTGTTATAAACAGAGTTAAAGACTTGTAAGCACATTGAGTAAGAAATGAGATATGTTTCTCCAGGAGTACACCAGAAGTTTTATAACCTCATTAACTGGAAATCAATTTGGAGTTTCAGGTTATTGTAGAGATTTTTTTAGCTCACTTTTCATTCATTTTTGTTCCTGATTTTTCTTAGCTCAATAGGAGAAGGGTTTCATGGTCAAGACTCAGTTGTTTCATTTTAGTCAATAAAAATTACTCCTTCAACTGTCTCTTTCAGCTTCTTCAGGGGTGCCAGAACAATCCTTCCTTTTCCTAATATGCCTTCTCTCCTTCACCATTTTCTCTCCAATACCTAAGTTTTTTCACTAGTACGATAAATGGGTATGAAATTCTCAGCTGAGACTGTAACAAGCAGGAGGCTTAGTTAGTTGGGCACAGGCTTTTGAGATAGAAATATTGATTCCAATCCTAACTGCATATATTTTCAGCAACTAGTTATCTAAACTGAATGTGTCTTATTTGTTCTGGGCATCTGACTACTCCCACTTGAAAATTGTTACTAAGAAGTCCATCAACTTCACAAGTTATTAGGATTGATTGTAAAGAGGAAAGGAGTGGGAGGCTATAAAATAAAATAAACACAGTGTTTCCAAGAAAGTTTAGCAAGCCCATCATAGTGTTGCAGTTCGCCAGCCAGTGGCTGGGGAAACTGAGGCTGGTGAATTGCTTGAGTTTAGGACTGCTGAGCTTCAGTAGGACTAAAGTTGAACAGGATTTACATTATTTGGCACCAATGAACTCCCAGGAGGCAGAGGACACCTAGACTTCCTAAAGACAATTGAACCAGCCCAGCAGGTTGGAAATAGTAAGACAAAGTTTCAATTCTGATCAGAAGTGAGGATGGGGAGTCTTGCACTTCTGGCCTTGGTAAGAAAGGAAGATTTAATCTCAAAAAAAAAAAGTTCAGTAAAAGCTAGTTTTTAGAGACAAACTGACAACTTGTTCACTCTCCCAAACATTTTTGACAGTTGAGAAATTGCCCCTTCTCCTATCATTCCCATGTTGTTATAATGATAATGATGATAATAATAATAACCATAATAGATTTGCAAAGTACTTTACGTATGTTATCTCGTACTTTAAGCAGGCAGCTACATGGATGAAGGGAGGTTATCCCATGAATAATCTAAAACCAGGGATGCTTTTTAAAAGTCACTTTTTAGAGCTTTGGAGTACACTATGACTTTTGGACAGCAGGCTGATCTTTCTAATTCCCCTTGGCTTGAAGTAATATGAAAGCAAGTTTACATTTCCTGAGAATGCACTGGCTGATGGCCAGGGGAGGCAACTCTGAAGTGTGCTTGGGGCTGAAGGAAGCCAGGCTTGGATGAAACATTGCCAATTTGGCGATTCACATAATGGATAAATTATGAGCAGATCATCAAGGGTTAGTTCTATGTCAAACATTTTTTATTATTGTTCAGTTGTTTTTAGTTGTATGCAACTCTTTGCAACCCCATTTGGGGTTTTCTTGGCAAGGATACTGGAGTGGTTATTTCCTTTTCTAGTTCACTTTACAGATGAGGAAACTGAGGCAAATAGGGTTAAGTGTTTAGTAAGTATTTGAAGCTAGATTTGATTTCAAGAAAAGTTTTCCTCACTCTTGGCCATTGCCCTATACATTGTACCACCAGTGTTTCCAAACACTGGATTTAGAGTAGAAGGACCAGTTTTGAATTCTAGCTCTCCCCACTAATCAGCTTTGTGACCTCTAAATCCTCTTAATCTAAAGGACATTTATTCTCTTTTGTCTTAGTTTCCTCAGCTGAAATATTTGAACTATCTTTTCCCAAATCAATAGAGAGGAGTGTGTGTGTGTGTGTGTGTGTGTGTGTGTATTCTAGGAAATAATTCAGAAACTTAGTTGTTAGCCTTAAACTACTTCCCCTGTATTTTTGGTGCCTGACTATATTATATAGTCCATGTACATATGAAATGGAGAAGATACTAGCCTTCAGTCAATCACATTTAAAAAGTTCATGGGATTATAGATTTAGAGCTGGAAAGGACCTCATCAGTCAGGTAGTATAGCTACTTCATTTGATACATGGAGAAACTGGGTCTTGGAATTTTGTGGGATTTGTCCAAGAGCACACAGGTAGTAGATAGAAAAATGGAGACTTGAATCCAAGCCCTCTGAATCCAAATCCAAGACTATTTTCTCTATGTCATATTGGAAAGATAATATAACATGGAGTAAAAGAGCTCTAGCTGGAATTTAGGGGGCCCTGGAAGTTTTCCAAACTGCCTTTGAAGGCCCTTATCAGCCTTGTTTCTTTCTTTTTAAAATATGGAAGCTGGATTAAGGTCTTCCCTTGCACTGATAAATGATTCTGAACTGCCTGGTATTTCTTCCCTGTGCTGCCAGAGACTGGCATCCCTCTACAGGAGTGTAGATGCTGCAGTGAGGGTGTGAGAGGGAGAACTAAGGCCAGCATTCCCCTCCCCTCTCTCACTCCAAACACAGCCAAGCCTTTTACTTTAGCTGATGGAGGGTTGACTTGCACTGGAAACTAAAGGCTGAGTTCTGCCGAGGAAAGTGGGACTAGAACCTGTAGGGAAGAGTTTCTTTCTGGATTTCCCTGGCTCAAAGCTACTCCAGGGGCCTTAGGCAGAGGGGAGCTCTCATGGAAAAATTCAGGCAGGGGAACCTGTTGGGATTAACAGTCCCATCCGTCTTTGGCCACACTTGGAGAAACTGTTCAGTTTTTCCACTAATGCCAGCGTTGTCTTGCCAAAGTGTTTTCTGTCGATGTTTTGGTCTTTGTCATAGGGCCAAGTGTGTATAGAGTGGTCAGTAGAAGCTGGGCAATAGAGGCTGGGCAGCCTGGGCCAGATGGGACCCTTCTCTGGGTTCCAGTATGTCAGTGTTGCCATCTATCAGAAGTCCCTGGTTTGGAGAAAGGGGCTATAAGTCCCCATTGTTGAGTTTGCTTTCCTTTCTGGTCTGGGGATTCTATTGATTTTTGGTCCATGATGATACTGAAGAAGGACCCATGGTGTCAATGGGCAGGTGAGAAAGAGATAGGAGACATCATGCAATGGAAAGAACCCTGGGCTCTAGTCCAAGATCCTCCATTTATTTGAACAAGTCTTTTTTTTTCTTTGGACTTCAGTCTCCTTATATATCAAATGTCAAACCACTGCTAACACTTCAACTATTACCTTCCCTCAGAGTCAGGTAGACACAGACCAGGACCTTTTGTCCAAGAAGCTAGGAATAGAAGCTCCTTCTAAGGTTTAGACTCTACTGCTAAATTGACTCTTACTGCCATCATTGAAGGTGGCAACACTTTGCTGCCACCACCAATCACTTATCAATGGTTATCAGTGATCAGGTAAGCCCAAGAGCCCTAGACATAATGGTCTGCCAGCCTTTCTTCCATCCAAGCTGCCATTATCATTGTCTGTGGGAGTGACCATTGTGGAGATGGGAACTAGCAAGAACTTCCACAAAAACTGTATTTCCCATAAGGATGCTGATTCTGAGTCTTTTATCTTCACTTCCTTGGAGAGATGGCCATTTGTGGCTTTGGTTTCCCTTCTCCCCTCCTCACAAGTGTACCCCTTGGCAGTGGAATCTGGTTATTGGAGCTGGAAACTGATGTGTGTACTTTTTTGCTTTCCCTCTCTAATTCATAGGGGATTCCTCCTAGCCTGGATTGCCTTCTGCTCTACCTGTGGCCTGGCCATCACCCAAGGAGATCCTGAAGGTACTTTTTTCCCCTCTTTTTAAGAATTCATTACTTTAGGAAAAAGGAACAAGGGGGAAAACATTATTTCTGAGGGCTGTGGAGGAGAAACTCATGCCTTAAACTATGACTTACCTTTGGATGCTTCAGTTTTCTGCACCAGTAAAATGGGAACCATCATTATAAACTTCAAAGAATAGAAGACATTATTAGAATGTGTGCCTCTTTCCTGCCCCGACTGGATTTCAATATTCTACAAAATATGTACTGACTTTGTTTTGAGATATTGGAGGTGTGAGGGCATAACCCAGATGTATGGGCAGTACTCTTTATTTGATACATGTGAAAGAATTCAGTTATGATTCCAATAACTGATGGGTTAAGAAGATGAGGAATTTTAAAGTAAAGGAATAAGCAATAATAAAAACCAATTGATGCCTTTTGACTTTTTAAAATCAAAGTGTACCTGTTAGATTTATACAATATATAAGCATATATATATATATATATATATATATATATACACACAGAGAGAGAGAGAGAGAGAGAGAGAGAGAGAGAGACATAAATTTATTAGATTTGTGATTTTAATGGTCTAGAGAGCTCTTATAACATTTAAGGAATGGAAGAAATTGTCAGAAATCTTTGCTTTTTTTGTTTCTGACTGCATTTCAGTATTCTAGAAATTATATTTTGACTTTGTTTTGAGATATTAAAGGTGTGAGGGCCTAACCCAGATGTGTGGGCAGCATTTCCTAGTTTACACCTGTGAAAAAAGGGGGTTATGATTGTGAATACTGACAGCTAAAGAAGATGGGTGTTTAAAAGTAAAAGTATAAAGCAATAATAAAAACACTTGGTTTCTTTTAACTTTTAAAAATCACAGAATGACTCAGATCTATATAATATATAGACATATATACATATTATATTTATACATTTATACATATGTATTGCACACACACATATCCCTATTTAATCTATAATTTTCATGGTATAGAGAGTTCTTGAAGAACTTCCTCCATCAGTGCTGACAGATACTGTCCCTGAAACTTTGTGTCATAAAGAGGTGCCAGCAGGCACTGAGGGCTGAGTGACTTGCTGGTATTAACAGTGCCAGGATGTGTCAGAGGGAGAACTTGAAGCTAGATCTTGCTGACCTCAAAGCCAGCTCTGCATCCATTATGTCACATTTCCTCTATAGTATATGTAAATACTGTATTGCACCTCTATGAAGCAGGCAGGGCGAGTATTATTAATCTCATTTGAAGGACTAAAAATAAATAAATAACCAGGCTCAGAAGGATTATGTGATTTGTCTAAATTCATTGGATTAATCAATGAATTAATTTTTGTTTAGCCCTTAATATGTGCCGGGCCTGTACTGACTTCTGGGCATATAAAAAGAGGCAAAAGATAGCCCCTGCCCTTCCAGAATTTACAGTCTAATGGGATTAGATAGAGTTATGAGATATAGAGATATAAATATAAACAAAGATATAGAAAGAAGTTACTTACATAAGAGATAATGAATGGGGGGGGGGGGGGAGACACTAGGATTAAGAGGAACTGGGAAAGGCTTCTGGTACAAGGTGAGATTTTTTTTCTAGGATTTAAAGAAAGCTGCCCAGATCTAGAGTTTAGCCTTGTTTTGAGCCAAGGACCCCTTTAACATTCTTTTGAAGACTCCCTTCTCAGAATGATGTTTGTTGCCTATATTAATAATGAAAGAATATGCTAAATTTCAGTTGGAGGTTGATAAAAATAAAGATATAATTGATTTTCCATGTAATTTCATGGACTCCAGATTCAAGAACCCTTGATCTAAAGTTAAAAAAGACTACAGAGGCCACTGAGTCCTACCCCCCCCCCCTCCATATTTTCTGTCATTGTTCAGCCAGGTCCTACTCTTTGAAGTTTCCTTGGCAAAGATACTGGAATGTTTCATCATTCCCTTCTTCAGCTCATTTTACAGACAGGGAAACTGAGGCAAATAGGGTAGAGTGACTTGTCCTGAGTTATCCAGCTATTAAGTATCTGAGATTTGCACTCTAGAAGTGCAGTTTCATCGAGAAGATGAGTTTTTTGACTCCAGACCAGACTCTGCACCACTCCAGACTCTCCAGACTCTATCCACTGCACCACTTTTCTTTCCCTCATTTTACTGATGAGGAAACTGAGGCACAGGGAAGTGATTTGGTCAAGGTCACCTCAATGCTGTCAAGGGATTTCACTCCAATGCCATATTCAGGATCTCCAACTCCAGAAGCTGTGTTCTTTCCACTACGCTAAATTTATAGAGGTTGGTATAGATAGCTTCAGAATTGGAGGCCAGTCCCCCTGATCCAAGAGGAAGGAAATCAGTTTGGCATGTGGAAAACTGGAGTGAGATGGAGACGGGAGATAAATTAGGGAAGCTGGTAGTTTTCTTGGTGGTTACCCCCCTCTACCACAGGAGGGCTCGATAAGGGAGGCAGTGTGGGCTGGTAGAAGAGCCTGACGATCAGGGTGGCAGAGAAGGAGGCCATGGGTCCAACAAAGTTAGTAAGATCCCTAACCCTTTCGTTCATGGTATGGTTAGGATTAGAACTCCCAGGCCAGAGAACTCACTTACTGCTGAGTCTCACAACTCCCATTTCCTCTTCCTACTCACTGGGGTTGTCCCACCGAGGGCCAGGGGAACCTCCTGGGAGAGGGGAGGGTGGGGGTGACTCTCTCCACATCATGAAACATTTCTCCCCCATCTGTTTGTCAAGCAGCCACCCACTTGTTCTTAAAATAGCAGCACCTCTTTCTCCCTAGCCCTTGCTTTAGGGGCAGACAAAAGGGGAAGGAGGGAATGACAGCCTGGATTATAATCTGGGGACCCTGGGACTAGGGGTGAAGGGAAGGTTGTGAGCCTTGTCTTTGCTGTAGTGATAACCTAGCTTCAGAGCGGGATGGGGATGGGGTAAAGCCCAGCAGGACCAACCCAGCAATGCTTTTTTGCAAATGTCATATTTTCCAAATTTGCTTCCCCCTCCTCCCCACCCCCACCTCCTCTGCAAAGTAGGTGAACAGCTGTCCAGAGCCCTGAGTCAGGCACTTGGGGGGGGGGGAGGCGGTTTTGGAGCAAGGTTTATGTAATAGAGACATTTAGCCTGCTCCAGCTGGAGAGCTCCGTTGGGTTGGCTCAGTTCTCCCATCTCAACCATTTGGCCTGTTCTTACTGATTCCCTCCATACCCCCCCTTTCCCCCACCCCCACTCCTGACCCATCTCTCTCTCTCTTTCATTCCCACTCCCATCCCAGTGACCAGATATTCTTTCATTGGTACTTTTATGGCTCTTGTACAGAATGAAAACAAGGGCTCAACTCTGAATGAGTGTCCGGAACTCCGGATTTAAGCCTCAGTTTTTCAGGCAGCTAGGTGACACAGTGGAAGACCTGAGTTCAAAGAGTATAATAGTAAAAATAATGTTGCTGTGGTTTAGTCTTTTTTTCAGCCCTATTTGACTGCTTGTGACCTTATTAGGGATTTTCTTGGCAAAAGTATTGAATTTGCCATTTTCTTCTTCGGATCATTTTATACATCCATATCTGAGGTAAACAGGGTTAAGTGACTAGCACACAGCTAGTGAGATGAGTCTTCCTGATTAGCATTCTATTTATTGTGTCATTTAGCACCAATAACAATAATTATAGCTAATATTAATATTATGCTTTCTATGCACCAGGCATTGCACTGAGCATTTAACAACTATTATCTCATTTGATCCTCACACCAACCCAGGAGATAGGTTTATCCTCCACTTTATAGATGAGGAAACTGAGGCAAACAAGTGACTTGCCCAGACCACACAGCTAATAAATATCTGAGGTAGAATTTGAACTCGGGTTTTCCTGCCTCCAGGCCCAGCACTCTGCCCACTGTACCATCAGCTGCTTCAGACACTGACTGTATGACCCTGGGGATAATAATAACACCTACCTCTCAACATTATTGTGAGCAAAAAAAAAAATTGGGATCATGTTTGTAATGCACTTTGTAAACCTTAAAGTGCTATATCTCAATGTTAACTATTATTATGGTGGTTATTGCTGTTGTTGTTATTAACATTTTTATTTTGTAAGCCACTTGCCCTCTGTAGCTTCAATAACCTCTAAGGTTCTTTGCAGTCCTGAAGTTTTGCTTTCAGTGTCTTCTTCCAGCTTGGACATTCTGTGTTATGTGCATGTTCTTTGGAGCCTCTAACTTTGACTTACTTTCAACTCCAACTTTCTAATGTTCTGTGTTCTCCATGTTCTAGCTCTGACATTCTATGTTCTGAGGCACCTTCCAGTTCTAACATTCCATATCTAAGGTTCTTTCTGTCTCTAATATTCTGGGTTCTAAGTTCCTGTCCAGACATTTTTACAGCAGTCTGTATCCTCAGATCCTTTTTAGCGTAACCTTCTCTGTTCCGAAGTCTCTTCCCTTTCTAACATTCTGTGTTCTAAAGACTCCTGCCTTCTGTAAATGACTGTCCCTTCCAGATCTAACAGTCTATAATTATATCCTAGGAGAGACATGAAAGATAAGGTGCATATTATATAATCCTTTCCCCCCCCCCTTTACTCTAATACCCTCTTCCGACCTATTGATTTGACTGCAATAACTTAAAAAAGATTTTTATCTTTATAAATACATGCAAAGATAGTTTTCAACATTCACCCCGAAAGAACCTTGTATTCCAAATTTTTATTCCACCTTCTGTCTTCCCCTAGACAGCAAGCAATTCAACATAGGTTATACAATTCTTCTAAGCATATTTCTATGTTTGCCGTGCTGCCTAAGAAAATGCAATAACATTTTACTCCTTCCAAATCTCTCTTTACTGGGACTTGAACCCATATCTTTTCATTTTTTTATCTGAAAAAGAGAGAAGATAGAGGTCATTTAAATCTTAAAGATTAAATCTTAAAGAAAAGGGGAATGGATGGCATGGGGGGGGAGACTTCCAGAGACATTCATTTCAGACTTGATTACCAGGGTTGCTAAAGTTCAAGAAGATTCTGCCTGATCTTCCTTTTGTTCAGCTAGCAATTTAGAATCCTAGACTTTCCAAGATTGGCGAATTGTCCCCATCAGACCAGAGCTTAGGAATCTACCTCCTCATTGCTAATTCCCCAGTTACCAACAACTCACTCGACTCAGTTACTTCAGGGAACAAAAGGCCAAAAGAAGAAGAAAGGAGAGAGGCTTGTAGGATCTTATATAAACAAATTTGGGAAAGCTTTTTTTTGGAATTGTTGTTTCCTTTGGTCCATCAAATTCCATGATGATAATTACTGGGCGGATGTGGCCTGTCTTGGCTCATGGTCAGTTGTCCAAGCTCTAAGCTCTGGGCCAGAGGACAGGGTTCAGGAGGAAATCTAGATTGCTTCTTTCCCATAGACAATTACACTGGAAAGTTTAACAGGTTGACAAAAAATCCCTTTATCGCTATGTGACTTTCCCAGTCGGAGCCTTCCTGGAGACTTCAGTACCTTGTTTCAGGCAGGTCTCACGGGATCAGAGTTAGAAGAGACTGAGGGATTGTCAGTATCTAACCCCCGCCCCCTGCCCTGTGCTTCCTCAGGATATCTGCGGTTTCTCGGATGGGGGCCAGTGAGCCCTCAGCTTTAAACCTGTAATTCATGATTCCCAAGGACACACTCTCTGCATGCAGCACGAGGGAGCCTTGGGGATATTTCTTCCTGAGCATGGGGAGTTATGTTCTTGGTAAAGCAGCTTAGCCTCAAGGGCGGAGAGCAGGCCAGATGTGGATGCTCATGTCCACATTGCCTCTGCACAGAAGGTAGTCTTCTTGAAGGCAGGGCCTGTATTTTTGAGAATCCCAGCAGTTACCCTAGCGCCTTCCAGGAGGGATTTATTAAGCACAGACTGTGCTCCTGTGCAGGAAACTCTGGGGGTCTCAAGAGAAGGAGAAAATATGATGCCCTAAGCCCACAAGGTCTGCTTGGGAACATGAATTACACACATGGGGTAATAATAGAGACCAAGCCAGGCTAGCTCAGCATCACGTATTAAAGGCAGTGTTGACTGTCTCAAGCAATCAGAGAAAGGGGATATCATTAGGAGGAAGGAGGGTGGGAGGGCTCCACAGGGAGAGCAAGTGGGGCTGGAGCTGAGCTTTGATTGGAGGGAAAACTTTGATTGAGTGGAAATGGCCTTAACCAAAGTCCACGGGAGTTAGAGTGCCACACTGTGCAATGGAAGGAGGCTGGATCTAGAGTCAGAAGTACCTGAATTCGAACCTGCCTCAGATACTCCCTAGTGCTGGGACCCTGGGCAAATCACTTCACACTTACATTGCCTCAGTTTCCTCATTTGTATAATGGGTATGAGGGGTTCACCTGCCTTCCATGGTTGTCATAGGATTCGGGTGAAATATTTATAAAGCATTCTGCAAACCTTAAAGTGCTGGGTAAATGCTAGCCCTCATTAATGGGGGCCACACACTTCCCCACAACTGTAACTGCCTCGCCTTGTTTCCCGCCCCTAGATGTGGATGTCCTGCAACGGCTGGGCCTCGGGGGGAAGAAGTTGCCCGGCGGCCGGGCCCCAGGGCTGGCCCCCATCCCCCCAGGAGTCATCCCGTTCCAGTCGGGGTTCATCTTCACCCAGCGGGCCCGGATTGAAGCCCTTACAGGCGCCATCATTCCCACCACCTTCGGCACTGACCTGACCCTGGTGCTGAGCCTGTGCTCCCACCGAGTCAACAACGCCTTCCTCTTTGCTGTCCGGAGCCGCAGGAAGAAGCTGCAGCTGGGGCTCCAGTTCATCCCTGGCAAGATCGTGCTGTTCCTGGGCCAGCGGCGCTCCCTGGCCTTCAGCTACGACGTGCATGACGGGCGATGGCACCACTTGGCCATCAGTCTCCGAGGCCAGGGGGCCACCCTCCTCACCTCCTGCGGGAAGCACCGCGTGCCCATGGATCTGCATTTTAAGAAAGAGGACTCTCTTGATCCCGAGGGGTCTTTCCTCTTTGGGAAGATGAATCAGCACTCAGTCCAATTTGAGGGCGCCGTATGCCAGTTCAATATTTATCCTTCTGCCAAGGCAGCTCACAATTATTGTAAATATCTGAGGAAGCAGTGCAGACAGGCCGACACCTACCGGCCACTGCTGCCCCCTCTTCTTCCCCTCCTTCCCCAGGACTCCGAGGCCCATACCCATCTTGGCCTCCAGCCCAGCACCTCTCTGCAGAGCCTGAGGAATCTGACCACTGCGATGCCTTCGCTGGCACCCCTTAGAATGGCCAAGACCACCCCGGCCTTGCCCAGAGCCCCCGGCCAAGGTGCCAGGGCTACATGGGTGCCCTCAGCACCGGCCGGGCTTGGGGCACCCCCCCACCCGCCTGTGAGGACTAGTGCCGCGGATCCCCGGGCGTCCCGATCCCCCACAGTGGGTACTTTGGTCTGGACCCTACCAGCAACTGCAAAGCCATTGCCTTTCTCTTCAGGCAAAGCTTCCTCACCTGGGCTCAGGCCTGCACTGATCACCCCTCAGAGCAACTTGACCAAATCTCCCGTTCGCGCCATGAAGCCCATGCCCCCATCCAAGGCCAGTGTGGTTAAAACTCCCCTTGTTCCCAGTAAGCCAGTAACTCCTTCAGTCACTGTGGTCCCAGCTAAGAGGCCCCATCCCCTGGTCAAGCCGGTGCTGACCTCCCCTGCTAAGAAGCCAGTGCCCTCTGGCTCTCAGCCTGGCTCTGCCAAAGCCCCCCTTCCTCCCACAGCGAAACCAGCCCGTCAGAACCCTGGAACAGCCAAAGCTCCTCCTTCCACTGCCAAGCCAGTGCTTCCCGCCGGGCGGTCCTCCCTTCCCGTTACCCCCATGACAGCGTCCCAGGCTGCTCGGGCCAACGTGGCCAAAAACCTCCCCTTTACCAGCAAGCCGGCCAAGCTGACCCACCCTTCCATTAAGTCATCCTTGCCAGCCTCAGGTCCGAGCCTAACCCAGACCCCTCGGCCCCCAGCAAAGCCGGTGCTTCCTACCGCGGGGATCAAATTGTCCAGAACAATCCCTCCCACCTTCTCCCCAGGCTCTCCTCCTGGGCTCAACTCCACTGGTGACAGAAAAGTGGTTGAGCCCGCTGTGAAGAAGGAATTGACTCCAAAGAGCACCCCCCAGCCACCCAGCCATCCCAGCCCTAGGAGGACTGGAGCAGTCCCTAGTACCGTCTCCTTCCCTTCAGGCCTGAAGAACCTGACCACGTGGCCCAGCCCCAAACAGGCTCAGCTCAGCCGTACAGCTGCCCCGGTTCTCCCACAGCACCCAGCCTCCAGCTCCCGTTTTGTGGGCGCCGTCACTCTCACTCACACAGATGGATACCTGTTCTTTGATCCAATTGGGCCCACCTTGTTCCCACTGCTGTTGGGCCCTCCAGGGCAGAAGGGAGACCCTGGCCTCCCGGTAAGTTTAGATGCTTCGTGTGCTCTCTTCCATCACTTTTATACTAGAGTGTAAGAGGCAGTGGCTGTAGAAATCACTCATCTGGTTGCTGTTTGCTCCAGTCTTTATGGATACCCCAGGAAGCTTTGATGAGGGTCAGAGCAACTCTGCTGTCCCAGAAAGAACACTGGTCTTGGAGCTAAAGGTTATAGATTCAAATGCTAGCCCTTCCAATTATTCTCTGATGGACTGGGTTAAGCCGCTTTTCTTGGGCCTTCAGTTCCCCAGCCAGAAAATGAGGGGAGTTGGGCTAGATTCCTTCCAGCTCTGAATTCTATGAGCCTGTGCTTTTTTGTCATTTGATAGGTGTAAGTCCAGGCCTGTGAAGGATGCCCAATGTTTTCTTACTTCTCTTGACTTTATTATCTTGATATATTAAGTAAGGCAACATGATATCATGGAATTAGAATGGAATTTGGAATCAAAAGAAAGCAGAATTTGAATTTCTTCCCTTGATACTAGCTGTGTAATCAAAGGCAAATTCAGTTCAGCTGGATGAGCATCCTTTAAGCATAGAATATGTTCAGGCAACTGCAGGGCGTGTTGGGGATCCAAAGAAGCAGCTCTCAAGGAGCTTCCATTCTGCTGGGGAGAATCATTTGCCTCTCTGAGCTCAATTGTAAACTTGGATAATATTGCTGTAGATATTGATCCCATAGGGTTGCTTTTTATTGTTATTGTTATGTTGTTTGTTTTTAGGCCTTTCCTTGTGATTTTATCTGTCTAGGGCTGGTGCAGAAATTTATAGCCTTACAGAGTTGCCTGGCTGGTTAAGTGATTTGTGCAGGCTCATACCCCCAGCATATATCAGAGTCAGGCCTGGAACTGAGGTCTTTCTGAATCTCACCAGCTGTTTCTCTTATAGATTTGAGGAACAATTTAGCTAATGCATATAGAATGCTTATAAATCCCTATTTTTATTTTTAGGCTATACATGTACAAATTTATTTTTTTACATATTTTCATATAAGTCAGGTTAGGAGAGAAAAAAATCAAAGCAAAAGGAAAAAATCATGAGAAAGGAAAAAAAGAGGTGAAAATAATGTGTGTTTATCCACATGCAGTCTTATAAATCTTTCTCTACATGCAGATAGCATTTTCCATCCAAAGTCTCTTGGAATTGCCTTGGATCACTGAATTCTGAGAACCAAGTCTATCCTAGTTGATCATCACACAATCTTGCTGTTGCTGTGTACAATGTTGTCCTGATTCCTCTTGTTCACTCAGCATCAGTTCATATAAATCTTTCCAGACTTTTCTAAAAACAGCTTCTTCTTCATTTTTCAAAGAACATAATATTCTATGACTTTCATATACCATAACTTATTCAGCCATTCCCCAGTTGATGAGAATCTACTCATTTTCCAGTTCTTTACAGCAAGCTGCTACAAACATTTTTGTACACGTGGGTCCTTTTCCCTCTTTTATGATTGTTTGGGATATAGACTGTGTCACTGCTAGATTAAAAGGTGTGCACAGTTTGATAGCCCTTTGAGCATAGTTCTAAATTGCTCTCTAGAATAGTTGGATCAGTTCACAACTCCACCAATAATGCATATAATGCTTATAAATCTTAAAGCATCATATAAATGTGAATTAGTTTTAAAATTATGATTATGACATATTGGAAAGATGTTAGCTGATGATAGTAGTTGTGTACTTGGGATGATAACAGGATATCATTTTAAAGTTCAGCTGGCATAATCATTAGATTATAGTTGGCTTACTAAGGTGAGATTTATGCTATAAAGACTGAATTTCCTCCCAGTTGTTTTGCTGATAATTCTCCAGTGGCTTCCACTAAACAGAAAATGATGCCTCTCTATCTTTGTGAAGAATGTCCCTTCTTGGGTTGTATGACCTTTCAAATGGAAGAACTAGAATTCAGATTTTGTCTCCCTGAGACTAGTGCTTTTTTCATTACACTACATGTTTATGGAAATTAAAATCTTCCTGGGGCATGGATCTTCACCCCTCCCCAGAAGAATTTCCTTTCTTAGGTTGTTGGATCACAGGATTTTTTTTAAGCACTAAAAGGGACTTTAGAACTAATGCAGGATCATAGGGTCACAGACCTGCAAGGGACCTTAAAGAGGATCTAGTTCAACTTCCTCATTTGACACATGAGAAAACTGATCCACTGAGAATGTCCCAGAATAAGTTGGCGATAATTTAGGACAGAAGTCCTGAATTCTTGGAACTGAATCATCAGTTAAATGTTTTCCCACTATATTCTTATCCCCAAATGACTAATATACTTCTAAAGTCTTGGCTCCATCTTCCTTTTCTTTCACCTCAGACACCTGGCTCTTCCCATCCCCCTGCTGGGTCAGGTTTCCTATTGTTTCCTAAATCAGTGTTTCTCAATCCAAACTACTATGGAGACAGTGGTGACACTTTATCTTCTGTTTCTTGGACCCCTTTGTCCATCCCACCTTCAGCAATCAACTATCAGAAGGTAGGGAGCAGAATTAGGGAGAGGAAAGAAGTTTGGGGTGGTAGCAACAGGATAGAAAAAAGAAAACAAGAATGACAAGCTACTTTAATATATATATATATATATGTATGTATGTATGTATATAAAGATGTAAAGAATTTTAGTAATAAAAGAGATGGATAGATAAAGTACTGAACTTGGAGTGAGGGAGACCTGAATTTGAATGCTACTCTTACTAGCCATGTGACCCATGTGACATAGCATTATCATTATCATTAAAGATTTGTTAGAATTCTGATTCTCCCACTTACAAGCTGTGTCATCTTAGACAAATCTCTTTCCCTTCCTGGGTCTCATTGAATAGTTTGGATTTGTATAAGCAGAGGAGCAGCAGGCAGGAACATTCAGAGCATTCTAGGTTACCAAGAACCTTCATTCGTCTTTAAATCTCCTCTCTTGGATGGGAACATCTATCAGGATAGAATGACATCCCCAGAGCTGATGGACTGATTCATCGGCAGGCTGGGCCACTAGACCTAGTTTTCAGGGGGCCAAGGCCACAGCTGCTGCTTCTCCCCTGCCTCGAAATGTACCCATCCCCAGACTCTTTCATCCCCTGCCCAGCCTCTAGAGCTCCCCGCCAGCCTCTCTATTTCAAGTCCTTGTTCCCTGCTGAGTGGACAGTGGCTAGTGCTTGGAATTTCTTGATTTTAAAAACACATTTAATTATTTTTGATAATCATTAGTAATAATATTTATACAGCCTGTCTCTAAAGGAACCAAAGCACTATTTTTTATTGTAACCATATTGTAAATCTTATGGAAAAAATTTACATTACTTTTCAATTATGTAAATGTTCCCCAAGGCCTTGTTTTCTGAAATCCATTTACTCTGTTAAAACAGCACCAGCTAACACACACTGAGGGCATGATCTGTGTTCCTTAGGGAAGGACACAGTCACATGGAGCCCTGTGAGCCTCATCAGACTGGGCGAGGGCATCAGAGGGCCTGGCTTGCATGATGTCAGAGAGACATTGCTCATTTACAATTGCTCTGTGAGGCTAGCCAGAAGATCATAGCATTTACAATTATCAAGGATCTTACTTAGAAATTTCCAGTCATTTTTCAGGTAAGGACCCAGGGAATTAAAGTATGTTGTCGAGGGGTTTATAACTAGTTTGTGTCTGAGCCAGGTTTGTACCCCTTCTGACTCCAAAGGAAGAACTGTAAAATTATCCCATTTTATGAAATGGGGGTTGGGGAATGGGGTAGATGATGGTGAAAAATAAGCCTGGCAAGGTTAAGTGCTTTGCCCAGAGTCATTCAGGGGGCTTAAGGTAAAGCTGCCAAAATGATCCTTTAGAAGTCAAAGAGATCTTT
Organism: Sarcophilus harrisii; assembly: GCF_902635505.1. NCBI lineage: Eukaryota > Metazoa > Chordata > Mammalia > Dasyuromorphia > Dasyuridae > Sarcophilus > Sarcophilus harrisii. The sequence goes on along the minus strand of NC_045427.1, from coordinate 477,223,797 downwards.
TAAGATCATTCAGTATAACTTTCTCATTTTAAAGATGAAGAAATTGAGGTTCAGAGAAAAACTGAAGGATATAAGCATTTATTAAGTGCCTAATATATGCCAAGCATTGTGTTGGACTCTTTATAAATATTATCTTGATTAACCTTTACAGCAACCCTAGAAGGAAGGTACATTTTACAATTGAGGAAACTGAGGCAGATAGAAGAATCATCTAAGGTCACACAACTGGTAGATAGTTGAAGTCTTTTGGACTTAGGTCTTCCTAACTCTAGACTCAGTGCTCTAATCACTGAGTCTAGTGTGATAGAGCTATCCACTAATGAGTAGAACTACAATAAGAACTGAGGCTTCCTGAACTCAGGAAGGCACGTTTTTCGTTGTACCATATTGTCCCTGAGGTCTTAAAAGGAAGATAATATTTAGACTACCCTGGCTCCAGGCCAGTTTTCATGTTTAGAATCTGCTTTCCTTCTTGTCACGCTCCTCAGCACCTACTCTCTGCAGCAAATACTTTCCACTCCATCCTGCTGTTAGATTTGGGCCTCTAGCCATAAGGTTTCTCTGAGGTTCTTACCACAGTCCAGAGAGACAATTCTTAGATTTATTGGGAGACTAGACTTGCCTAGCTTCCTGAGCCTAACTGGATGGGTGCAGCACTCTTTGTGAAACTACACAGATTTCTATGGAGTTTCTCCTCTGCCTCACTAAATCTCTAGTTCTAGTAATCTCAGCATCCTTTAAAACAGGAAATCATTACAAAATAGTGGATAGATCCCTGAATTTGGAATCAGGAAAATTGAGTTCTAATCCTGATTCTGCCCCTATCTCTATGAACTTGAGTTAGTAGCTTCTTTCTGAACCTCAATTTTTTCACTGGTAAAGTAATAAGTAGGTTGGACCTGTAGTTAAATGTGAGAATGTCCAGTGTTTAGAGTATGATATGAATTCAGCAATTATATTTATGGTCCCTTTCAACTTTAATGGCCTGTGACCTTCAGCTGAGAGATGTTCCATTCAAGATAGAATTAGGCAGAAGTCTCTGTGCAGTTGCACCTTTTACTCATACACAAATATCATAATTATTTTCATTTTACAATAGACACAAGCTCAACCCAGACTTTCATTATTCCGTAGAGACTTTTGCTTGTTTTTGTAAACCAGGGCTAATCTTTATTTGAATAGAAAAGACATGGAATAATGGGTGTGATTTTTATAGATGGAAATGTTTTCATCTATGGAAGTAATGTGACTCACCTAAAATCACCTAGTCATTTAGTGTCAGAGGTGGGGCTGACATTCAGTTCTCTTGACTCTCAATCCTGAATTCTGGTGGCTTGCCCTCCACTTCATTTCCTGATATCATAAAGGTTTGCACTGCCAGCTTGAAAAACTGAAGCAATCAGCTCACTTGCTGTTGATTGGATGGGTTGACCATGTTCTATGAGAACAAAACAGTTCCTTAGCCAACAACCTTATTGGAGGAAGAGGGAGAAGGTCTCTCTAGGTCACCCTGGACATCAGGAAGATTCCAGGGAATGATATTAGCTCCCCTCTGCCATGGATGAGGGACTTCCCCCACAATCTGCACCATAGGGCTAGTGTGAGAAGGGAACTTGACCTTCTTCACCTCCCCTTCCAGGGGTCTTTAGCTCCCATGCTCCCCTCCCACTTTATTCCATGAACAGAGCAGTTGTGCTGTGTGCTGGCTTCAGAGGGCTCGTTGTTTGCTCGAGGTGGAAAAACCCACCCTTGCCTCATGAATCATCAGGGAAGCCACCCCAACTCAGGCTTGGTTCCCTGGAAAGAGATGGCAGCTTTTTTTCCACTGCTCTGAGAACAGGCAGGGTCTCAGATTGGTTGGGGAGGAGGGGTAGCAGCAGAGGGGAAGAAAGGGAACCCAGCCCACTAGCTCCCTTACTTTGAACAAAGTCAGTACTGAAAACTTGACACTCTCAGGCTGAGCCACCATTCAGAGACAGCTCAGAGACCCCTCCCAACATTCCCACAATGACAGATCCATATAGCATTTTAATGGGTAAGAGAGGAGGTTGGGAAAACACAGATGCTGAATCAGGTCAACACTTGAAGGAATTCATTTTTGCCCCAATATCATCCAATGAGCACATATCTGGACTGAATTGGGGATGGCGACTCTCACTTGAGTAATTTCTCTGGCACTTGATGTGTCTGCTCTGGGCAGATGTTGGGTATGAGGTCAGTATCCCATTCAGGGCCTTTTTCTGCCCTGGCTGAAAGTTTGCTCATTTCTTCAGCTGAGGAAGTTTTTGGGTTGAAGATGGGAGGGAGATGCTTGTCCATAGTACCTGAGTGTTGTCATAGACATTGGACGCACTTCATGAGTTGGGTTTCAGGGGTGATTTTGTCCCCAGGTCTGTTGCCATGAGAAAGTCTCATTATTTCCGTCTCTGAAATGGGAATGATAGTTTTTTTTTTTTCCTCTCCCACATTACAGGGATATTGGAAACACATATCAGGGAGAAAAATCTGGGGAAGAAATCTGACATAGTCATTGAGAACTATGTTGTCTAGATTCAGTTCCATCCTTATCCTCAATTAGTTGTGTTTCCATTCTTTGCTCCTTGGAATTTTCCTTCATTTCTGAGTAAAATGGGAGTCTGAACCCCCAAAAAGTGGGTTAATGTCCCCCAAGGTGATCCTGCTCTCACCACCTTCTAGCCTAGACATGACTGAGAGCAACCAAGCAACTGAGCATTTGTAAATCTGTGTAGTCCTACGTCAACTTCCTTAGAAGTACACCCACGGGAAGGAGGTTGGCCAGTGAATTAGACTGGCCCCAAAATACCAGCACATTTTCTTTGGGAAAAGTCTGTGCCAAAGTCCTTTGTAGCTGGAAGTCGTAATTAAAGGAGGGGAATCCAGGAAAGAAAGTCAAGCATTTCATTTCCAGATGTGAGAGGCAAGGATTGTTCTTCCCAAGAGTTAAGTGGGAAAGTAGAGACTTTGAGAAAAGGACTTGACTAAGGTCATACTGTGAAGGAGGGACAAAGACTGGACTACATGGCAGTCCTGGCTCTCAGTCCAGATGTCTGTCTAAGAGACCATGCAGTCTAAATCTCCATTATCTTTCATGTCTCAAATTGGGGATATAGGATGGACTGGTGAGAAGAATGTTAGCCATATCCTTTTTAAAAAATTTACTCTTTCATGAGTGAACACATTGTTGTCTTAACTAAAATTTCCAGGTGTGAGAAATGGAAATTAATTACCAGCCCAGCCATGCTGTATTTATTATACGTTTTTTCTACTTTGAACCAGAAATCTGGGGTATGAGGTAGGTTATTTAAAAACAAAAATCTTTTAAAAGAGCAAATTCCCTTGAGAATAGGAAATTATGGTGCAGAGAAAAGAGGCTAACTTGGAGCCACAATACCTCCTTATTAGCTTTGTCACTTTAGAGAAGTCTCTTCCTCTCTTTGAATCTTGATTTCCCCGCTTGTCACACGGGGAAGACTCCTTCCTTTGTCTCACAAAGTTGATGTGAGAATGAAAAGGATGGTCAATATGAAAGCTTTGGTAAACTTGTCAAAATTATAAGTTACTGTGCACATTTAAGGGGTTATTATTATTAATTTTATTATTATGTTATAATATTTCATTGATCTAAGAAATCCAGATGATGAAATGCCTTCTAGGCATGCAGATCAATACCTGCAAACCTTTGACCTTAGAGAGTTGGCTAGATCACTGGGAGATTAAATGACCTCTCCTGGGTCACATAGCTTGAACCCAGGTGTTCCTGGATCCCAGGCGGGCATTCTATCCACTAAGCCACACCCCCTCTCCTGTTATTGTCATTTCTATTCAAATGAGGATGGGTTCCTACGTTTCTCTGAGAAGCTTTTAGACATATTCTATCAATGCCCGCTCTATCCTCATATTATATTAGGAAAATCCTAGCCCCTACTGCCTAATATGTTGCTGCAGGATATTGGAATGTCCACTGTAGAACTGAAAGATAGAATATTAGAACATAGAACCTGACCACAGACAGGCTGGTGGGTATTATAGCCCTCAGATTGTTGGACTAGAGAACATATTCAAATTGAAAAGAATCTTTAAGAACCTCTTGGGCTTGGCGTGAACTGGATGTTTCTTCTTATATTCTGAATGGGTCTGAAGAGCAGAAAGGGCATCAGAACTCAGACTGTTTCCAAGGCTTTGGCCCTTTAAAAAAGCTGGTTTGTGTTTGGGGGAAAGAGGAGAGGGTGCAGTTGGAACACTGAGTGCCAAGGAGGTGGTCTACAAGGAAGAAACCATTTCAGGAAGAGTGACTGTAGGAGGCATCAAAGATGTCAGCAGGGGAGAAATCAATTGAAAGAGCACAGGGGGAGAAGGTGAAAGGGACTACAGTGGAGACCTAGGAGGGGGACAATTGGAACTTTGGATTATATCATCTATTTGATGCCTTCTTCTAGCGGCTAATGTCGGGTCTAGTTTGTTTTACACTGCTACTGTGGATTGTTGGTCCAATGACTTGCCCTCCAGATTCCTCTAGTGACATTGCCCAGACTGACAGCTGGCACAATTGTCAGTCAGCCAATTAATAAACATTTATTAAGTGTTTGTTATGTCAGGAACTGTGCTAAGCACTGAGGATAGCAAGAGAGATGAGAGATGGTTTCTGCTCTTGAGGAGCTAACAACCTAATGTGGGAAACAACATGTCAATAACTAGAAGATAAATAAGTTAGATACAGATACAGATACATAGTAGATAAATATAACAAGAAAGTAGAGGCAGAGATTGATATAATTATATCTGTATCTAGCTGTGTTGGTCTATGTATGTATCTATGCATCTATCTATCTGTCTATCTATCTATCTATCTCTATCTGTGTTGGTCTATCTGTCTTTATATTTATGTCTGTCTGTGTGTGTCTTTATGTTTGTATTTATGTCTGTCTATGTCTGCTATATGTTTATCTGTTTTTGTTCCATCTGTCTGCATATATCTGTCTATTTCTGTTTATCTGGCTGTGTCTGTGTTTGTGTCTATCTATCTGTGTCTATGTCTGTATGTCTGTCTGTTTCTAGATCTATCTGTCTGCCTGTGTCTGTATCTGTTTGTCTTTATGTCTATCTGTGTCTATTTGTCTATGCCTACCCATCTGCCTTTATCTGCCTGTGTCTGTCTATTTCTGTTTATCTGTCTGTATATCTGTCTGTCTGTCTGTTTCTGTCTTTATCTAGTTATCCCTATCTGTCTATTTCTATTTATTTGTCCATGTGTCTATGTTTGCTTGTGTCTATCTGCTGTCTATCTGTGTCTACGTTTGTTTTTCTCTCTTTCTGTCTCTCTATCTGTCTGAGTCAGTCTGTCTGGGTTGGTCTGTCTGAGTCTGTCCTGTCTGTGCCTGTCTTCATGTCTGTCTGTCTGTGTCTTTCTGTCAGTCTTCATGCCTACCTGTTTGTCTATAACTGTATGCTTGGCTAGTGGGGCAGTAGACCAGAGACAGAGCAGGAGCAGCTTGGGATGGTGAGAAGAGCCCTGATTTGGAAGTCAGGAGCTCTAGGCTCCAGTTTTGGGTCTGCCTTCAACTCACTGTGGGATCTTGGATAATGAGATTTTCTTTGTTTCCTCATCTATTAGATGGAGAGAATAAAGGCAGTCCCCTAGTCTGCCTTGTTCATGGGGTGAGTTAGAAGGATAAAACAAGATCATGTATGCATTGTAAAACATAAGGGGATGGAGAGGGGGAGTGATGACAATCTGGAAAAATGACGATCATTAAGTCAGGGGTAGGACTGTGTTGTTGCTAAGCTTCCTTTTAGTTCTTTATCTATGTTCTTTTGATTCTGGGATATCTTAGCATCTGCCATCAACTCGGTATGTGATCTGGATAATTCACTTGCTGTTGGGTGGTATCAGTCTTTGTCTGTAGTATGGGTAGAATAGCATAAAGAAGCCTCTTTAAGAATTTGGGATTCTCAAAGGGTGTGAAGTAGTGTGCCCCCAATTCTCTCCAGGGTGTTGTGAATTTTGTGGCACTTCCAATCACATGTGCACAGCTGCTCTCCCACTATGCTTTAGTGTGTGGAAATTCTTCATGGCAAAAAATACTAGTGTCATAGTCTATTTTCTATTCATCCTTATATAGCTTGTTTGCACATATTTATTGCTTATTACCTCTCCTTTAGGCTATGAACTCCTTGAGTGCCAGGTCTGACTTTGCCTCTTTTTGCATCCCTAGCACTTTAGCACATTGCCTGGTACATTGTAAGTGATTAATAAATGCTCATTGACTATCTAGTGGGGAACAGAAAGGATCTGAGAACCACTACTTGAGGTGGTTCCTCTCATCTACAAAATGTGGTGGGTAGACTACATGGCCTCTCAGTGCTGTTCCATCTCTGACATTGTTTATTCTAATATTCTACATACTGAGGTTGCTTCTGGCCCTAATATTTGTGTGGTTTTTTTTTTGTTTTGTTTTGTTTGTTTTTGTTTTTTTTTTTCCCTGAGGCAATTGGGGTTAAGTGACTTGCCCAGGGTCACACAGCTAGGAAATGTTAAGTGTCTGAGGCCAGATCTGATCTCAGATCCTCCTGACTTCAGGGCTGGTTCTCTATCCACTGCACCACCTAGCTGCCCTGAATGGTCTCTGTTTTAACACTGTATACATTAAGGTTCCTACTAGATCTGCCTTTCTTGTCTGTGATGCTGTTTGTCACTTAGCAGTATTTAATACTCACTTCTCTCTGTCCTTCTAGGGCCCCCCTGGCTTGCCTGGGTTGCCTGGAATATCAGGCAGAAGAGGACCCCGGGTAAGTGGTTGTCTCTTTCTTTGAAATATTGCCATCTTCTTATCCTAGTGCACTCCTTGTGCCCCCAGGTTTTCTGGCAGGTTCCGAGCAAAGATTGCTCTGTAGAAGAAACCTGCTGGTCATATAAAGCAGCACCCATAAGACACCTTGGTAGTGATGTTGCTGAAATGTGCCTTCCTGGGCCAAGCAACTGCCCCAGGCCACTGACCGAGGCCCTGGAAGACAGAGAGGGATGGCGCTTATTTTTAGCTCATAGCTCGCCAGTATTCCTGGTGAGACAATTACATAAACCCACAGCTCACTCCAGACCTGGCCCCCTGCTCTCTGGGAAGTCGGTTGGTGGAATCCACTCTGGCTGAAGCGATGTTTCCGTTTTCCATTTGTTCTCAGTGCATCCAGCTCCCTGAGCTGCTGTCAGCAGAGTAGCTCCAGGCCAGGCTTGGGCTCATAAGACTGGGAAGGTCAGGGGATCAATGTGGGACTCTTGTGGGAGGAGGTTGGTCATTAGTTTATGGGGCGGGAGCTGTCCCCTCTTGTTTTTGGATAGGACCAAGGGGCTAAAACTGGGAATACTTGTATAATGGAATAATAATAATGATTATAATAACTAGAATTTACATAGATGTTTCTTGCTTGATCCTCACAAAAACCCTGGGAGATAAGCACTACTATTTTCCCCATTTTAAAGATGAGGAAATTGAGGGAAACAGGGTTAAGTGGGTTGCCAACATCAAACAGTTAGTAAGTTTCTGAGGCTGGATTTCAACTCAGGTTTTCCTGACTCCAGATTCAGCTCTCTAACTGCTGTTTAGCCAGCTTTGTGGAAAATCCATCGATTCTTAGAACTGGAAAAGAGCTTTAACTCAACCCTATACATTTTATAGGTTTATAGATTTAAAATATAAACTGACTAAACTGAAGCCACATTGAAGTTTAGTAACTTGCCTGAGATCACCTAAGCAGCTCATGGCAAAGTTGGAGCAAGAACTCAGGTCTCTTGTCCTCTTATTCTCCTTCCCTCCCTCCTTCCTTCCTCCCTTCTCTTGCCTCCTTCCTTGTTTTACTTTCCTTCCCTTTTTTCTTCTCTCTCTGGAGCCTGTAGACTCTTGTATATAGATTTCAGATTTTAAGGGATCTATGAACATGAATGGGAAAAAATTAAAGTTTCATTTCTAATCCTATATATTTTGTTTTATAAATGTAAAACATTACTGTGCAAAAGAGGTGTGTAAGCTTTACTTGACTGACAAAGGAGTCCATGATGCAAAAAGGTCAAGAACTCCTGCTCTGGGTCAATCCATTTCGTATGCTGGGGAGTTTTTCTCCCCATTTCTCCCTCCTGCTAGAATTCTGCCATTCCATAGGCCAGGGTGGGCTGAGTGGGTAGATGGGGGAAATCCCTTATCCCTCCCCCACTCTAATTTTTAAGCTGAGGCATTTATGGAAACAGTTTGTTTGGCCTCCTTTCAAATATTTTGTTCATTTCTCAGTGAGGCAGAGGCCTGTATCATCCCTAACACCACCCTCCCCCCCCCCCAGCTCTCTTTTCCCCAGAATGCATTGATTCCCTAGAATGAACTGGTTCTACATGATTGGGTCTTAGTTTACTGGGTTAAATAGATAAAGGTTCTGAGGGGGACTTGGTGTAATGGAAAGACTAGGGAGCCAGGAGTCAGGCTCATAGAATCTCAAGAACTAGAAAGGGACATCGGTGGTCAAAGCAGAAGGCCTTGGATGAATCCTGGAGGACAATACTTTTATAAGCATGGATAAGTCATCTTATCAAACCAGGTAACAGATAGCTAGGTAAGGCAGCCAGTAGAGTATTGTTGCTGAAGTCAGGGAGACCTGAGTTCAAATCCAGCCTCAGACACTTAACACTTCCTATCTGTGCGACCCTGGGCAAGTCACTAAGTTGTATAGTATGAACATTGGCTACACAATATTATCCCTCACACATCCATAATGTGGGATCCACAAATATGTACAGCAGCTCACATCTTCAGTGCTACAGGGTCCTATAATACCTTCTTGAGCACTACCCCTCATCCCCTTGCACAGAATCTTTGCTGGGAAGGTCTTCCATCTGGGGTACCTGGTTCTGCTTTTTTCTATATCTCAGTTCTAGGACTAGGACTTTGAACTAATAGTCAGGTCTCTTCTGTTATATGCTACAAAACTGCTCCCTGTCCTTAATGTTTCAATTGCATTTCTGTTTCCATGTCTATCTACAGAGTATGTGTCTCTGCTCCATCTTGAATGTGGTAACTCTTCCTGATGGAGTAACTCCACTGAGAGATCCCATGGCTAATGGGCAGAAGGAGAAAAAAATCTCCTTCTCTGCTGCCTTTTGATTAGGTGCAGGAGTCACACTCAGTGTGGCTGGTCCCTTCCGCAGCTAGACCTTGACTGCTTCTTGGGTTGGCAGGCTGACAGGGTTTTGGCTAGTCATCAAGCAACCAATGAAAATCTGCCCTTCTAATTCCATCAGGGAAAGCTCCTTCATACCTCATAAAGGGATAATAAGGTGTAGACATTTCTTTGCACTTCATTTACATAACAGCAACTCGTTATTTCTGTTATGAATAAGTGAATTGGGGGAAATGAAATCCTTCCACACACAATCCCCTCCCCATTACATTTATTGTTGTTGTTATTTCTGGCATTGAAAATTGATTGTTTTAAGGAAACTTCTAGGGTTATACTATCATAGCTTTAAAATTGGAAGGGACATGAATGTCACCTACTCTAACATTTTATAGATGAGTCCAGTGAGACCAGAGAAATTAAAATCATAAAAGCAGTCATTAGCAGAACTGGAATTTGAACTCAGGTCCTATTACTCCACCTCTAGCACTTCTTTCCATTATACTATGCCTTCTCCCCAGACACAGGGGAGGGAGTAGATATTATTAGATTATCAAACTTTCATGACTGAATAACCTTGCCACACAGGAATGTCCTTTCTTGTCAAGTACAGAAAGGGGAAAAATCAGAGCACAGAATCGATTATAATAATTGATCAGGAATGAACTTATTTCAGATAAGGAGACGTGGAAGGGGATACCTGGCTGAATATGACAGACTCTAAGCTATGGAGCTAACTTGAGTGAACCCAAAGAGGAAGCAAGCTCAGATGATACTCAATTTGTTTAGATATTAGCAGCCAGAGGTGAGGGCAGTCTTGCTAGAGGCAGGAGGACATACAAAATGACCTACTGAAGTTCCTTCCAGGATGTTTTCCTGTGACAATCTATTGTGATGATTCAATTGTATGTCTGATAGAGGACTTGGATTTTGGGCAGATGGTAATAATTATTCAGACCATAGGGCAAGAATCCAGGTTGTTAGGGCTCTGTTTATACTAGGCCTGGAAGCTTTTTATGCATAGGGACCTTTCTGGAGAAAGTGGCCTGAAGCAAGATCTAACCATTTCAATAGGGTGTGGAAAAGTATTAGAAAGATGTCGATCCCTTTAGGGTGGTATAAACCAACAAATGAATTTAAGTCATTCAATCTGTCCATCTAGTTTTTATGAGCACCAACCAGGCTTACATTTCCTGTGGCATGGGGGATACAAAGAAAAAGAAAACATTTTCCTTGTCTTGAAATAATAACTGACATTTATATTTAGTTTTAAGTTTTGCAGTGTTTATCTCATTTCTTGTTTTATTTGATTCTTAAAGTCACCCTGCAAGGAAAGTGCTACAAATATTTTTATTCCCTTTTTTACAGATGGATAAAACTAAAGTTGATAACCAAAGAGGTTAGATGACCTCTTTGAGGTATTCAACCCAGGTTTTTCTGACTTTAAATCTTGCATTTGAGCTAACACCAATCTGTTGGAAAGACAAGGCCAAATTGTCAAGGACAAACTATGTGATATAAACCATGTGGTAGAAGATCAGAAAATAGAAAGATCCAACTACACTTGAGCAGTTAAGAGACCTCAGCCTGGAGGACTATAGTTTCTCCTCTGTCCTTATCCTTTATTGCTGAGTTTACCTGGAGAAAATGTTATGGAAATGAGGAAAACAAACAAACCTCTGGAGAAAAGGATTTCTTGTCCCTTTCCACATCATATCCAAGTTTCCCTCTAGTTCTTACAGTCTATAAGTCCTTCTTGGAGGAGGAGAGACTTGAATTTGACCCTGGAGAATGAATAGAATCTGCATTGGAAGAGTTTGGTCAGGGCATTTCAAGCAAAGATGTGCTGTTAAAGGCAGAAGAAAGTAAATAGTGAAAGGTCTGTCCTGGGGAGCAAAGGACAGAGGTGGCAAAGTAAAGTAGGACTGGCATATGAAGAGCTCTAAATGTTAGATTGAAGAATCTTTTCTGTGTGCTACTGATGCATGAGGACAAGCATGAGGCTAGAAGAGTATACAAGAAGTTGGAGGTAGTGAACATGAAGCTATAGCCATCCTTATGTGCCCTTTTATGCAGCAAATCTCTTCTAGAAAGATGAAGAGACACTTGATTAGGGGCTTGAATTTAAGAGTTGGGACTTGTAGATTATAGCTTCTATCTTGGGCTGAGGGAAGTTTTAGATATGGGGGGAAAAGAGCAAGTTGAGTCATGCTTTCTACACAGGAAAGGGACCAAAATGAATAATGGTCAGTCTCTTGAACTCCACTCCTGAGATGACAGGTTAAAAATCTAGAACTTGATGGAACAGACAAGCCAAGGCAACAAGAACTAAGTGTTAACTATGAGCTAGGCATAGTACTAAGCACTGGAGATACAAAATAAGGCAAAAAATAGTCCCTGCTCTCAATTAGCTCACCCTCTGATGGGGGGGAGAGGGGGGGAGACAACATGCAAACAACTATGTACAGAAAAAATATATATAGAATAAATTGGGGGTAGATTTCAAGGTAGTCTGCAAGTCTTTTGGAAGCTGGTCTTGAAGGAAGCCAGGAGGTAGAGATGAGGAAGGAGGGAGTTCCTTGTATTGGACACATCCAGGGAAAATTCTTCAAGTGGGGAAACAGTGTTTTGCACAAAAACCACACTGTGTTATACACTATGTGGAGGGAAATAAGGTATAAGAAGACTGGAAAGGTAAGTATTACTAAGGGACCAGGTTATGGATAAGTAGTAAAATCCCCTCATTTTACAGATAAGGAAACAAAGGCTTAGGATGGATTAATGCGCAGTAAATAAGCAGCCAAGAAAGATAGAATTGACCCCTGGCCTTCTATCTCATGAACTGGTGATCTTTCCACAGTACCACCAATACCCTTGGCTTGATATTAGAAGAAGCCACTGGGTACCACCATGAGTAAATTAGACAGAATCTATTTTCCTCTAACTTTTCTTTTCTTTTCCTGTTCAGGGTCCCCCTGGGCCTCATGGAAACCCTGGGCCTCCTGGCTCTCCTGGTGCAAAGGTAGGTATTTGTTGCCAGGGAGGTATGATTATTCCCTTCATTTGGAGGAGAGAATGGAAAGGGTCTAGGCCAGGGTATCCAAGCTTATTTTGTGAAGGTTGCAGATATCTTTACAGTTGGTCCAAATTTTTCAGTATGACAAATAATTTAAGTCTACTAGTTCATCTGTGTCCTATGTACTAACAAGTTAATTAGATAATTTTTTTTTTGTTTTTGCTAAAAAAAATTTCAGGTAGGTGAACTGCATTTGAGTTGTAGGCTGTGTACTGTATGTCTAGGACAGAGGGTAGGAATTCCGAACTTGAGGTGAACTGTTTAAAAATAGATGACTATTTCAATATAACTGGTTCTTTTGTAATTCTATTAGATTTTACTCATTATATAACAAGTATTCCATTTTATGCAGTTAAAAGCAGTATTCTGAGAAGGGGGTCCCCAGTCTTCACATGACCCAAACAAGATTAAGAATCCCTGGCCTAGGGTGGCAACAACTAGAACAGATCCTGGCTAGTCCATCAACTCTTGCTCTGAGAAACTGCTGCCTTTTAAAGCAGATATCTGATGTGTTCTGTGCCATACAACCTCTCTGCCTGGGGTCAGGGTGGGAATGGCAGCTAATGTCAGCTGGACATTTCTTAGACACTAGAGGGGAAAGATAGTTTAGTTGGGAGACTGGACACTTTGCAGCATCCAAGGAGGTTCGAAGTAGTATTGCCACCTTGGGAACTGGACTGATCCCCCCTCCAGCTTGAAAAGAAATCAGCTTCTCTGAGCTGGGGCATCTGTTTTGCATTGGGAAGGTTCTCCCAGTGAACGTTACATCTTCGTGTGACCCAGAGTGTTGCCTCATCACTGCTCTCCAGATTACATTTGGAGGGTGAGTCTAATCATTTATGGTCCTTCAGCATGAGAAAAGCACAGGAATACACACAGACAGACAGGCAGAAAGAGCTATGCTGAATGTCAGGGACTAGAGTGCTTTCTCTCTGTCTGTCTGTCTGTCTCTCTCTGTCTCTGTGTATGTCTGTATCTCTCTTTCTGTCACTTTTCTCTGTGTCTGTCTCTGTCCCTCTGTGTATATCTCTGTCTTCCCTCTTCACCCCTTTTCTATCTCCCTCCTTTCTTTACCCTCTCTCTTCTTTCTCTTTTTTTCTCTCCCTTCTCTTCTTCCTTTCTCTCTTCTTTATTTCTTTGTTTCTTCCTCCCCTTCCTCCATCCCTCTCTCTTTCCTCTCCCTTTCCTCCCTATCTCTTCTTTCTTCTTTTTTCCTCCTCCTTCTTCCCATCCCTTTGGCTCTGTGGCTTCCAGATTGCTGATGGAAGGGAAAGACCAAGCTGACTCATTTGGAGATCCTCTCTTCCTGTCTGATCTGCAGAAAGGGGCTTCAGAAATCTCTCTTCTTTGCATGGGCAGATGACCAAGTTCGGGTTTTTACTTCAAGCTCTGCTTTTTGCTTTTATGGGTTTTTTTAGCTCAAATTTCCTGACCACATTGTAGAATGAGATAAAACTGTACCATAGTTAGGAAGAAAAAATAATGTTTTGTCTTCAACTCTGGTGATATCTGGGTCTGGCTTAGTGTAGTGGAAAGGGCACTGCATTTTGGAAGGAGAAGACTGGTTCAAACCCCATTTAAACTAATTACTATGGGGTATATCAGTCAAGAATCAATGTAAAAAAGAACAGTGGATTTGGAATCAAAGAAACTGAGTTCATATCTTAACTCTTTCTTATTATTTATGTTACCTTGGCAAGTCCCCTCAGTTTCCTCATCTATAAAATGTGGGGTAGCTCTGGATGGCCCCAAAGGTACCTTCCAGTTTTGATATTCTATGGTCATGGTAGCCCATGACAAGCCCTTGGTATAGACTTAATGATTATCAGAGCTAGAAGGGACCTTGAGAAATCATCAAGTCTAGTCATCCTTCTCATTTAAAGAAGAAGAATTTGAGGTCCAGTGAAGGAAAGCAACTGAACCCATGATTCTTCAGCCAGTAAATGGAGTGGCTGGCACTAGCTTCTGGCTCTATCGGTGGCACCCTTTGCCTTATGTCACTCCTGGCTTAGCATATACCTTCCCAGTTATAGTGTTCCATTCTAAAGGCTGGATATTAAGTTTAGATTACTTTGGGGAAGACTGAAAAGACTGAAATGTTTTATGTCTATTTACAGATAAATATATAATCTATCAGGAAGGGAAACTCAGAGGCAGAAGGATGGATGATGTCATATGTGGGAGCATCATAATAATAGGAGTTTGAGGAAACATTGGAGATCATTCAATCTTATCACCTCACATAGAAATAAGAAGGTGGAACCCTAGCAGAGGATATTGACTTGCCTAAAATCTTGCAAGCAGAATTTGAACACTTTGAGTTTTCTACTGTAGCATGCTAGTAAATGTAGTGTTCTTCTTGAAGACTTTCCTGCAGCGGTTGCTTTCCAAGGCTCATTTCTACAGCCAGAGAGAGATTCCCCAATTGCTACACCCTCCTCCCCCGCTTCCTCCTCCCCCACCCAGCTGTGCACTTCTCTCTGTGAATGTGCCATTCGCTTGGGCCCCTGACTTACAGAGGCACCAGCACTGGCAGGCTGGCAGGCCGGTCTGCCTCACCCACCAGCATATGTGGCCGATGGGGGAAGCCAAGGCAAGACGGGGCTGGGCAGCCACTTAGCAATCAATTTTGGAAAGTAGCTGGCTGGTGTGGCCGGGGAGGAGGGGTAAGGGGTGGGTGGGGACCAACTGGGGGATTGCTGCTAATAGCTGAAAGTGAGTCCAAATGGCCCAGCTTACAGTCTTGTGCCTGTGTACTTTGGACTGCCAGGCAAGAAGACTTCAGTCCTTTATAATTTTTAATAGATAAGGGCGAGGATTCTGGGAACAAAAGCGTAGGAGGTGTTTCTCCCACTGGGCTGTGTCTCCAGCCAGAAGGAGCTGTGTTGTTCTTCTGCTGGGGTCAGCCCTTTCCTGATGAACTTAGTCTTAATAATCATAGCTCACCATGGACCATAGTTCATTGTGGCATTTCACAGTTTGTGAAGCACTAGAATACATTATTTTGTGCATTCTTCATAATGGCCCTATCTGGTTGGTAAAGAATATCATTCTTGCCTTTTTACTGATGGGGAAATCAGAAGGGTTAAATATAACCCAGGGTCCCATTCAGTCTGCATTCACCCCAGCAGAGCCAGATTTTGGACTTGGCTAGTGGTATAACTGGAACTCAATCCCAGTCTTTTGTCTCCAAATGAAGTAGTTTTTGTTGTTTTGCTTTTTGTTTTAAATTCTGACTCCAGATTAAGGGGTTTACATTCTGGCTTTAAGACTAACAAGTCATGACATTTGCCCTTTGTTCCCCCAGCTGCTTCTGGTCTATATCTTGGAGGGAGGATGGACCAGGAGAAAAAGCTCAGCAGATGTACTGATGAGCAAAGCTGAATCTGCATGTCTAGAAGGGAAGCTTCCTCTTCCCATCTATAGTCCCAAACCTCCTGGTGGAACTAAGCATTAGCAATATATGTGGCCCTGGGTGAGCATCAGTCCTGATGCTACTGGCAGATGTCCATGATCCGTCACTGTGGAGAGATGAGTGGGAGCCTTCCAGCAGGTCGATGGGGCTTGGGGCAAAAGGTTTGAGGATATGCTGCATTTTGATGGGGAGGCACAGCTCACCACACATGCACTAAGAACTATGGATGAGACACAGTCCTTCCTCTTGGGGTGGTAGACACCTGGTCTTTGGCACAGAACTGGCCCCTTTTTTCAGGAAACTCTCATTCTGATGGCGGAAACATGCTTAGGGAAACAGTGAGGTTGTGAAAAAAAACCCTAATTTTAAATTCAGAGCACCAGGATTTCAAACCCGGTGTCACCAAGGGCAAATTAACCCAAGGCCTTGGTTTCCTTATCTGTAAAGTAGAGTGTGTGTTTTGGGAATAGAGTTAGACTAGATGATTCCTGAACTTCCTTCCAACTTTAAATAGATCATGTAATAGGTGTTGGAGTCCCTGCAAACCCATCTCCATGCATGTTTCCTTTGGGTGTATTCCAATCCCATGCAATCATTTAACTTTTCTGAGCTTCAGTTTATTCATCTGTAAAAGAAAGATAATAATGCTCATAATATCATCTTTACAGGGCTGGTGTAAGGATGGTGGTTTACAATATCCTAAGATTATGTAAATGTGACTTGTTGTTAGGGTCACCTTGGCTTCTTAGCTCAGATAGTTTAGTCTGTCTTTGGTAGAGGCTCCTTAGGCCTTGGCTGAACTAGAGAAATAGGGTTTGTTGTTCTGGGGAGCTGGGAGAAGAGGAGGGAATGTTGGTTGATGTTGGTCTCAGTTTCCTATTCTTTCAGTGGCGGTGAGGCTATGAGCCTCAACCCTGTAGGAATCTACAGAGATGGCCAGTTTTAAAGCCAGGTTCATTGGGGATCAATTACCTATCTGGTTCTGATCTTATCTTCCATGGTCATCTCATGCGATGGAATATAATAGAACAGATATTCATTAAGCACTTCCAGTGTGCATTATATTGTGTTTGGTGATGTGACAGATACAGAGTAAAATAAAACAAGGCCTTTGCCATCAAGGAGCTTACACAAAAATGAAATTTCTTGACCTCTCCAAGCCTCAGTTTCCTATTTTGAAAAGTAAAGAGTTTGGACTAATTGATGCCTAAGATTTCTTCTGATTCAGTTTTAACCCTTTCCATTCTGAGGTTCTTTCTGATTTGATATCTCCTTTGCTTTCCTACAGTTTAGGGAAATCTACTTTGTGTCATTGTTTTTGATTTCTTACCTCAAAATTATGTTCTATAGTTCTTTTCTTTCAAGGATTGTATTGAAGTGCCATATTCCTTTTCTATTCATCCCTTTTGTGAGGTGCCAGAGAACTGTAGAACCCATGTTTCTACTCTTTACTATTGTCATTTTGGGTGACTGATTCTCAAGCTGAATTTAGCAGTTTGGAGCGAGATGTTCATGAGGCAGCTTGACAAAGCCACAGAAAGAAGAGCCCCTTCATCTTGGACTGAGGATGGGTTGATCCAGGCCCAAGTTTTTGATCATGGAAAATACTACCTGGCATTGCAGCTGCTTTTCCGATCTCCTAGCAAACAAAATGATTTCAGACCTGGAGAGTTTTCTTCCTACATCCCAGTATAGAGTCCTGGAAGAGCCATCTTTCTCCATGGCCGACTCCCAGGGCTAAAATATTAGACCATTTCCCAAAATGCAACCCAGTTTCCTGGTTCATACTAGGATGGAGGAGGAGGATTTTCCATGTTTCACTGGGGATTGTGGTTTGGCACCATTAGTAGTGGAGATGGAAACCTTTAGCTTTGGGCTGTGGACTAGGTGGCAGAGGTTTAAAATAGATGGGTCCCCAGAGGCCAGGTTGCTGAACACATCTGTGGTCTTGACTTTGGCTGAGTTAGGGTTTTATGCCCAATGATGGTAGAGAGGGAGTTACAGCTGGGAGCAGGTAGCAATGGGACATCTGGTTACGAGGACAGCCCCCCTAGAGAATCCAGAAAGAAGGAGCCCTCAGACAACAGCCTCCACTTCGATAAAGGCTGTGTACATGGGGAGATTAGTTGCATGACTTCACTTACTATTTGGCAGCCCTTGCCGGCCTTCATTCACAATTTGCCCCGATACATCTGTAATGAATCAGTGGCGTTCCATGCCGCCAGCCGCCAAGAACACGTTCCCCTGCTGGAGAAAGCTGGAAGGAATGGAGAAAATAGGTTGGAGGGCTGGGCTAGAGACAATGATGAGGGAGGAGGGAGGCTTGGCAAGGATTGGGGAGACGGGGATTGGGATAGGAATAATTATGACTCAAGGAGGTTCTACTACTTGACTTTCTGAGATCTGCCCCCTTAGCTCAGAGCTGGAAGGGCCTGTTAGCTCAGTGGCACTTTGGCTGAGCTTGGATGAGCGCTCTGTGAAGATGCTGAGGATGCATAAAGTCCATCAGCGGTAGCCACATATCCCGGTGTCAGCAGACAGGTCTTGGGGATAGGGGATTCTGGACTCAGAAGGGGACAGGCCTGGTTCAAGTCTGAGTACAGTGATTGCCCAAGATCAGGATCCCGCTCAGTTATTTCTGGCCCCTCCAACCTCCCCTTCTTGCAGCCTTTCCTTCTCCTGTGGAGCTCTTTTCTTCCACTCCTTTGACCCTAGAATCTTTATTTCCCTCCTGCTCTATCTGAAGAAAAGCTTTGGAATATACTCCTACTGAGTAGCACCTGACAAGTAGAACAATGTGGTATCTTTCTTTTCCTAGGCATATTCACATGGATTTCTAATAATAGAATTTCAAAAAGACACCTGGGGAGGTACCTTTGGAAGAATAGACAAACATATATGTCTTTAAAATGTGGCGTGATTACGTGTTAGTAATAGTAATCATGGTTTTTAGATCTGAAAGGTCTAGCTCATGTCTACCAACCCTCTCATCTTGCCTATAAAAATGAAGTCATCTGCCTTAGGTCATATGGGCAGTAAATAACAGAGCCAGGATTCTTCTTAGTCTTTTTAATTAAATTTTTTTTTCATTCTTAGTCTTATTTCTAAACTTGCAGAGTCTAAATGACTTGTCCAAATTCACCTGGCTAGTAAGTGGTAGAAAGGGACTCCCTTAAACCTGAGTTTTCTGGCACTAAGTCCTTTTTCTACCACACTGCATATATTCCAAGACTACGGGGGGCCTTTTCTCCATTGCTCCCCCATTGTTTGCATTGTTTTCTCTTTGCTTGTTCCCTCTTCTTTCCCCCATGTCCTATTCTTTTTTCTTTCCCCTGCACATGATTTTGGAATTCTCATTGGGATGTTCCCTTGGCATGCCCTCTTGGGACTAAGGTGTCCTAGTGGCCTAGAAAATCCCCCTTAACTGGCAAGGGGAGGATGTGTGTGTGTGTGTGTGTGTGTGTGTGTGGAGAATCTGGCATCCTTTTTTTAGCCATTAATAAATCTTCAGTAACACAGGAGCAAGCTCTGAGATGTGAACATAAAAGGCATTGGAACCGTGGGTGGACTTAGCCAACAGGAACAGAGTTTGGGGGATAGTGATGGGGGGCAGAATGTAGTTTAAGGTTGTAGAACAGAAGTATGCAAAATGCCCAGGTTCAGTAGAAACAAATAACCTGGAATGAATCAGTGTAAAAAGCTTGGAAGTTAATAGACATTATTATTATCTCCATAAGAAAAAGGAAGCTAGCAGAGATTATATTATTTGCCCAGGGTTGCATAGCCAAGTATCTGAACTAGGATTTGAACTCAGATATTCTGAATGAGTCAGAAAACATTCCATTGTGCTGTAGAGATGAGAAGTTGGAATAGCTGAGCTCAAAAGAAGGAAGAGAAACTAATGTAATATTCTTGGCTTGAGATAAAGTGGAAAAACCTGGATGTGATCTTTAAAAAATAAATTTTTATTGATATCTTCATTTTACATCATGTGAGCTTCTCGTTGTGTCTCTCCTTCATCTCCAGAGAGCCATCCCTTTACAATAAAAGAATAAAAAGAGCAGAATGGAGAAAACATTTCAGCAATCAATCAGTCAGTCAACAAGTATTTATTAAGCAGGTACTATCTCTTCTTGTCGCTTGCTTCAAAGGAATCTGACATTCTACACATCATTCCACATCCCTCATCTCCATCTCTGCAATAAATGGTAGAATCATGCCTTCTTGTGTATCTTCTTTGGGGCTTGGCTGTTATGAATGCACAGCATATCTCTCTCTCTCTCTCTCTCTCTCTCTCTCTCTCTCTCTCTCTCTCTCTCTCTCTCTCTCTCTTTCTCTCTCTCTCTCATATTCCATTAGATTACTGGACCAACTTGTTTATCATTCCCCAAATGAAGACCATCTATTTTGTTTCTAATTTTTTACTACTCCAAATTTTGCTACAATTTTGATGGATATGAAGACTTTCTTTTTTATTAGTGATCTACCTTTGGGGTATGAGGCCAGGCCATAAGCAACTTTGAGTCAAAGGATGTAGTCACTTAAAAAAATAAGTTTTTATTGATGTCTTTTTTTCTACATTGCCATATTTTTCCTAGTATCCTTCCTCTTTCCCTTCCAGAGAACTATTCTACATAACAAATAGTAACCAACAGTAAAGAAGAGGAAAAATTGACATAAATACATAGAAAAAATATGAAAACATATATGATGTGCAACATTTACAGACCTCCAAACTTATCTGTCTTCTTATATTTCTTATTTCAAATCATGCTCGATCTTTATCATTTCATTACATCCACTTTTGACTTTTTAATGTGGTTGTTGTTTTCATTTGTATTGTTATAGTCATTGTGTGGTGTAGCTAGGTGATAAGTAAAGTGGATGGAGTTCTGGTCTCAGTTAGGAAGCCCTGTGTTAAAATCCAGCCTTAAACATTTACTAGCTATGTGTCTCTGGGCAAGTCACTTAATTCCTATTTGCTTCAGATATTCATCTATAAAATGGAGACACATTGGAGAAGGAATTTCTTACAGCAGAGTAATATTTCATTGTATTCTTATACCACAGCAGGTTTAACCATCTCCCAGTTAATGGCTATCCAGCTTGTTTCCAGTTCTTTGCAATCACAAAAGTGTTGCTACAAATTTTTTGGTATATGTGGCAGGGGAAATGTGTATATGTTTGTGGGGAGTGGTTCTTCTCAATGGCCTCCGTGAGGTATAAGTTCTGGAAGCATAAAGGAGATCTCTAGGTCAAAAAGTATAGACATTTTGTCACTTTCTTTACATTACTCCAACTTGTTTTCCAAAATAGTCATATTTATATGCACTAGTTTGCCTATTTTCCTTCGTTTCTCCCAATATTGACTGTTGCCATTTTTTGTCATCTTTGTCAATTTGCAGAATGTGAGTTTGTAAACTCAGGATTATTTTGATTTGGAATTCTCTTATTATTAGTAATTTGAAGTATATTTGCATGAAGCTATTAAGAGTTTGCAGTTTTTCTTTTGAGAACTATATATATTTTTGATGGCATATTTACTGGAGAATGGTTTTTGGCCACATGTGCATGTGTGTGTATAAAAATATACCACGTAAATATATACATATATGTATATTAAATATAATATGTCTTAATTATGTATCTTAGATACCAAATTCTTTTACTAACTAAAAGGAAAAAACCATGAGAAAGAAAGAAAAAGAAAGATAGAAAGGAAAGAATGAAAGAAAGAGAGAAAGGAAGGAAGGAAGGAAGGAAGGAAGGAAGGAAGGAGGAAAGGAAGGAAGAAAGAAAAAAGAAAAGAAAGGAAGGAAGGAAGGAATATGTTAAAACACATCCTATCCTTTACCCTTCAATTCTTTCGCAGGATATCTTCCCTTCATTAGTTCCCCCCTTTATCCATTTTGACCCCTTAGTGAACTAATTTAACCATACATTGTCCTTCTTTCTTGAATTCTTGGCTTCCTCATAATTTCACTGATTGTGCCCTGCTGAACCTCTATCTTAGCTCACCAGTCATCACCTTTGCTCCTTTATATCATGCTGAAAAACAAAGGTGGAGAAAAATCGTACAACTGTTATGAGTCCATTCTAAATTTGTTACCCAATTTCACATGGCCCTCACTGCTACTTGGCAATCCTTCTATATCTCTCTTGTCAACTCATTATCTCACTTTACACAACAACTCATGTAGCTCTTTCCATCCTAAGATCTCCTATGACTTCCTCTTTCCTCTCTACCCTGAGGTGAGAACCCTACCTCATATTTTACAACAAAATATTTGAAACCATTCTCTGTGAGCATCTTTCCCATCTTCTATCACTCAGATACCTTCTGCTACTCTCTCCTCCATTGCCCTCTAGGATTAATTACAAAATGTTCTTTTTGACAGAAGACTTTGAAACCTTCCATAACCTTACCCCTTCCTACCTTTTTTGGTGTTCTTATCCTTTACTCCCCAACATATATTCTTCAATACACTGACACTGGCTTCCTGACTGTTCCACAAATAAGAGAGATACTCCATCTCTCAGCTCCGGGCATTTTCTCTACCTCTGTCCCATTCTGGAATGCTCATCCTCCTCATCTCTGCCTTCCTTGGCTTTCTTTAAGTGCCAGATAAAATCCTACCCTCTATAGGAAATCTTGACCAATACCTCTTAATTCTAGTGCCTTCCCTCTGTTGATTATTTCCTATTTATCCTATATATAGTTTGCTTTTGGACATGTTTATTTGCATGTTACTTCCTCATTAGATTATAAGCTTTTTGAGAGATCTTTTGCCTCTTTTTGTATGTCCAGTTCTTAACATGGTAACTGGCATATAGAAAATACTTAACTATTTAATTGACTAATTGATCCTACCCATAGAAAAGTATATGATCTGTTTCTTTTCTAATTTTTAATAGTATGACCTTTAATATTTAGGTTATGTATCCTTTTAGACTGTATTATGGAATATATTATAAGGTTTTGGGTTAAATCTAATTTCTGCCAGAATGCTTTCCAGTTTTACTAGCAGTTTTCCTCTCAAATAGGGAGTTCTTTCCCAAGTAATTTATGATTTGAGATGATTAAACACTGGGTTATTGAATTCCATTGTTTCTTATTCTCCCTTCTCTAATCTGTTCCATTGATTGCTGTTTTTAAACCAATACCAAATGATTTTTATGACTACTGCTTTATAAAGGTCTGGATGTATGATTCCTACTTTGTTCCTACTTTTCTCCATAATTTCCTTTGATTTTCTAAATCTTTCATTTTTCCAAATGAATTTTATTATTTTATGAAGTGCTGTAACATATTCTTTTGATATTTGTTATGACATTAAAAATGTAAGTTAACTTTGGTTGTATTGTTACTTTTATTATTTTGGCATTATATTGGTGTACTAAATATTTCTCTGGGAATAAGAATAATCCTTTCTTAATTTGTCTTTTATTTTTTTAAAGAGCACTTTGTAATTGAATCTATACAAGTCTTTTGTGTGCTTTGGTAGATTGATTCCCAAATACGTGGTGCATTTTGTAATTACTTGTAATGGAATTTCCTTTTCTATTATTGCATCTTAGATTTTCTTATTTTATAGAAATGTAGTTGATGTTTGAGAGTTTATTTTGTAGCCTGCATTGCTGCTAAAGCCATTCATTATCTCAATTAGTACTTTTGCTGATTCACTAGGATTTTCTAAGTATACCATCATATCATCAGCAAAGAGGGATAGTTTTTTTCCTCCTCTTTATCCATTTTTATGCTTTCAATTTCTTCTCTTGTCTTAGTGTTATTGCACTTCCAGAACTACATAAATAATAGAAGGAGAGTGGGTCTCTTTGATTGACTCCTGTATTTATTGGAAAACGTTCTTGTGTTATCCTCATTGCATATGATGCTTGCTTTGATATAGTCACTTTCTTTGAATAATTCCAAATTATTTGAATGTGAGTTTTTATCCAGGAGGATAAGGAATGCTAAAAATCAAAGTGCATACAGCTAAGGCCCAGTCAGTAATGACAGAGAAATAAGGATGGGTGTTACTTCAGGTTTGTTATTAGGAAAAAAATTATAATAAAGAAATCTTGACATAGGTGGGTTTCCAAAAAGATTGTGGTTGCTGTGTCCCTAAGGTCCCTTCAAATAAGCTAGAAAAAACCAAAAGCGAAGGCATTAGGGAATGACTCTCAACTGGTCCAGCTAAGGAGGCTAGTTCTGCCTTTCCATGCTCCCTGCTGACCCGAGTGTGTTTTTGGAACATCCGCCTGTTTTTGGATGCTCAGCCAAACCTTGAGGCTGTTTGATCCTATGTATCTGCTTATTATTCACAGAGGATGTTGGATCAATCTGTGAAAGGCATTCCCTCCCATCTCAGAGACTAATTGCTTCTCTCTGTGCCATCAATCAGCAGCATAGTATCTTAGAATCTGGACCCTCTTAATTGACAATAATTTTAAAACAATCGATCAACAAGCATTTATCAAGCACCAGTTATGTGCTAGTCATGCCAGGTGCTGGTGATACCAGATAAAATAGAGCTTACATTCTATAGGGAGAAATGGGTACATTCATAGGCTATTTATTCAATATCTATCTATACATACATGTGCATGTGTTATATGCACACACGTGCACATGTCTATAAGGCACACAAATATACATGTGTATGTGTTTAGATATAAGCCAGGTGGAACAGTAGGTGGAGTGCCAGGTCTGGAGTCAGGAAGATTCATCTTCCTGAGTTCAAATAGATCTCAGACATTTACTGACTGGTACTCTTGGGCAAGTCACTTAACCTGTTTCCCGAGCTGGAGAAGGAGTATCTTTGCCCCCCAAAAAACCCAAATGGAGATATAAGGAGCCAGACGCAACTGAAAAACTATTGCATAATGATACCACACACATATGGCATATATAAGTATGGCATAAGTTATATGTATATAGAAACAAATATATTCAGATATTTAGATATATACATGTGTATACAAACATACAATAAATTCAAGACAATTTTGGAGAACAAAAGATTGTTAGAAAAAAAAAAGAGGGTTAAACTTGGAGCCAGAAGATTTAGGTTTGTATCTTTTCTCTGAAACATATGCTACAATGCTGGAATAGTTACATAAATTCTTTAAACCCTCAGTATTCTAAAGTGAGTATAATATAAATATAATATAGAAGTATAAATCATAAAACTAGTATAAAATAGTTATATTACCTCATGGTTTATTATGAGGAAAGTAATGTTTATATTCTAAAACCTGTAAAAATGTCAGATATTATTAATATGACTGTGCTAGCCCTAATACAGCACAGTATGCCGCTGAAGGGGTATTAACTTCCTGGGTACCAACTAATTAAAGGATAATCATGTCAAATAGATTGGAGACAGCGTGTGCTTGAGATGCCCTCAAGGGGATGGCCAGAAAGAAAGTGTTTCTTGCTTCACAGGGAACCTGACTGAGAACTAACAAGGGAGATGAAGCTAGAAGGTGCTAGGATTCCATAGCTGGGTTGAGGTGAGGGCAAGTGGTGGCCCAGGTTGATAGGCTGACAAAGTTGAAGCTGGCCAGAAGCCAGGTGGGGTAGTTGAGGTCCTTCTTTCCATCAGGAGGGATGTGAGAGGGACTGGAGGGAGCCTCCATTTTCTGAGAATAAGGGACATCTTGGAGCAAAGCTTTCAGGGGAGGAATCTTTCCTAACATGGTCACAAACTGGATTTTTTCTGTTGTTTTAGGGACAAAAAGGAGATCCTGGGCTTTCCCCTGGAAAGGCCTATGATGGTGACAAGGTAGGTCTCTCAGGTGCTCTGATCTGGGAGTGGGGGTGAAAGGGTTGATATTATCAGCTGATGTCAACAAGGCTTTAGGTTTTTTTTTTTTACACCACCTAACTCAGCAGATATAAATCCCATTAATTCTCAGGAGTTAGGAAGAGCCTCAGACCCCAAGAGTACCGCTTTAGTTACCTCCAAGCAGCCCCAAACTAGAAAATGCTGCAATTATCTTCAGCTTTATGAGATGTTAATTCCCTTTCTAAGAAGTATTCACCTTCCCAGTTTGGGTAAGTGATGATTTATGTCAAGGCAAAATATTGATTATGTAGACTTTCTACCTAAATTCTTCCTGGGGCAGACAATTAACTGAAAAGAAAAAACACATGTAGGTGGTTGGACTGCCTCTCATTTGTAAGGCTGTCAGAGTTACCCAATGAAATAGCTTTCCTGGACCATCATTTAAAATGATGGTCCCCAATCTTTGTTAAATCCCCAATGCTTTGCCAATCATCCTTCTTCTGGAAGGCATCCTGGAAGTCTGGGTCACATAATGTGGTAGAAAGAGCACTGGGTTTGGGGAGTTTGAATCTTGGCTTCAACATTTATTTATAAGCATGATGCTTCCTCACTTTTTTCACCTTGGGTTTTTTGCATCTTTAAAATCAAAAAGCTGGATTAGGTTATGAGACAGTCTTGCTAAGGTCCCTGCCAGTGATTTCCTATGATCCCTGTGATAAGTATTATGGGCAGCCCCTGAGCTCCCTTCTCACTCTTGGGATCCCTTGTGAAGACCTTTTTGTGTGCCTTCCTTTCTCCTTTGTACCCTGCTTCCCTGACACCAAAGCTGGGGAAACATAAGGCTCTCAGCCCCCTTTTCTGAGCATGCCTTTCCTTCAGGTATTCCTACAGGGAATACTGCACTCCCAGCTGCAGTGGGAAACCCTGCCCAAAGCTCTGGTTCTCCGCTTTCATTAGTTATTATAGATGTGTGTTAGTTGCCTTTATGTAGGAAAAGGCAACCATCAGTCCAATCACTTAAATCACATAATAAAGGGCTCTGTGAGGCTGAAAAGCCGGGAGGCCTGGGATTCTGTACATTGAAGTCATAAAATAGAAATGACTTGTGCCAGAGGATTTAATCCATCCTTACAACGTCCCCAATAAACCGAAGGAGTTGGAGGGTGGTAATCACCCAGAAGCACCGGAAACCTGTAAATCCACTCCCCGCCCCGCCATCCAACCCTCCTCCTAAATAGCCAGGAACAAGATCACTCAGCATCTCATATACAAGGGAAAGAACTTTACAGTTAGTTAGTCTGGCTTCCCTCTGGATGCTACCCAGAAACCCTGCCAGCAGGAGCAAGACTAGTGGAGTCTTTGTTTAAAATCCCAACCCTATGGACCTCATGGGAATTAGCAGCAGCTAGTCACTTCTTTTCCCCTTTGGATGTCATTGTAAGGTGTCATTGTTAGCCTCTGTTAAAGATATCGCAGTCTGGAATCTAAAATTCTCACTCTAGGGAGAGAACCATTGTTGGAGTCTTGGATGGAATGCCTCTTAAAGGTGTGTGCTTCGAAGAAAGTAGGAAACAATTCAGTTCTCTGGACAGTTGCCATAAGATGAGAAAATGCCATGTATCTGGTACATAGGACGAGACTTTCCTGACAGGATAAAGGAGCCTGTGAAACAAGGACAAATGGCTACATGGGAGGTTGATGATCCTCCAGGTGATTCCTTCCTCTCATGTGTTTCAGAGCTGGCCAGAATAGTTGTTATAGCATCACCCCACTTTGTATTTTCAGGGAGACGTAGGCTTACCAGGACTGACTGGGATTCCGGGACCAACTGGCCGGAAGGTAAGTGGCTTTCTTTTCTTCCAATCATTAGAAGAACTTGTTACTTGTGTTTGGACACCATTTGTTAGTACCTAGTACTTTCTCCACACCCCTGTGATTTGGGTGAGGGAACACTGAGGCAGCATAAGTAGGGCTTAGAGAGTTGGACTGGTATTTAAGAACCTCAGGTTTTTGTTGCTATTCTGCAAACATCTAGCTGTGTGACCTTGCTTGTCCTTGGGTCTCAGTTTCCTCTTCTAGACAGTAATAATTTCTGTCTGGTTCCTTCCTGGTCCCTTGCTTAGAATGCCCTTTCCTCTCCTCTCTTGTTGATCTTTTATCTATCGGACCTTCCTTCCAAATTAAGTCATAAGCACCTTGAGTTTAGGGCCTCCCAACATTCCACATTGTTGGTGAATCTAATGATTCACAACTTCAGACCAGTTCACAGACTTTTTTAATGATATAATAATGGCTATGTCCAATGATGGATCAAGGAACTGATGCCTCAATTTCCAGCTGTGGTTACAGCTGCCGACTCTTTCCCATCATAGCAATAATCTGTGATTTTGACTATTGCCCTCCCATCCAGCTTCTTCTTTAGTCTTTGTTTAGGATTTCAGCTCTGGTCTTCCTTTGATGTTGGTTGCATTATGGTGGGGAGGGGGAAAATCATCTCTTCCATTTACCCTTATTTTTTGAGAATTTAGATGGTGAAAAATGGGGACTCAGTCTTGGGAGGATAGAGCAGTGCAAAAGGTTAGTTCCAGCCCTCTTCATACAAACCTGGAGGGGACAGACCCAGACAAGAAGCTGAGATTGTCTGCAAGCTGTGGAGAAACACTGATTTTTTTGGCCCAGGAAAATACTGTGGGCCTCTCTCCTCTGGGCTGCAGCCCTGTCTAATGGATGAAGTGTGAGTTACATAGTTTTCCTACACTAGCAGCTTATAAAGCAGAGTGTGGTGGTTTTGATCTGTCCAGCCCTGAATCTGGGCTGGAATATCAACAGATGGTGGAGAGAATTCTCTCACTTTGTCCCAAAGGTCGATGTTAACCTGGGGAGGAGTTCCCCAGGGTCAGGTTGGAATGCTGGTCTTTCTTCAGGTAAAAGGGAGCTCATGACTAAACCAAAACGACAAACCTGTTCACTTGGATACACTATGACTTGTCTTTCTAAATTCAGAAAAGGTGTCTGTGGTTGGAAAAAAATACTTGGCAAAACAATATACATTTTCAATTCCCTGTTGGCCCCAATCCAGTCTAAATATCACGGAGCTTGGTCTACTAGGGAGAGAAGTGGGAGGGAAAGAGAAAAGGGGGAGGGAGAGGGGGAAAGGGAGAAAGGGAGGGAGAAGGGGAGGGAGAAGAAGGGGAGGGAGAGGAAGAGGGGGAGGGAAAGGGAGAAGGGGAGGAAGAAGGAGAAGTATGAAGAGAGGAGGGGAGAGAGAGAGGGAGAGAGAGAATCTAGGAGAGCTTGAATCTAGGATAAGGATTGTACCAGTTTGGGCAGGGTGAATGGAAAAGGGTCATCTGGGCATAACAGGAA
Organism: Sarcophilus harrisii; assembly: GCF_902635505.1. NCBI lineage: Eukaryota > Metazoa > Chordata > Mammalia > Dasyuromorphia > Dasyuridae > Sarcophilus > Sarcophilus harrisii. The sequence goes on along the minus strand of NC_045427.1, from coordinate 477,194,975 downwards.
ATTCTTATGTAGTTTTTTCTAATTAAGCTTTCCAGCTACAAGACAGTTTCTTTTCTGGGTTTTCTCCATCTACCACAAACAGTTTTTCCTTTGTGAGAATATATGAGTATTCTCCTTCCTTCAACCAGAGTCACCTGTAACGGTGTCCTCCCTTTTTCTGGCATGATGGATACCACGAAGAGTGATATCTTCTTGGTGTGTCTCCGAGTTGGCCCAACTCTCACCAGTTGGAGTGTGGTCTCTTCGGAGAGACGGGTCTCGAGTTAAGATCAAATAGATTCGATTTTTTTTCTGAACATTTTTAGAAACTAGCCCTTAGCAAGTCCTTTTAGATAAAGATGTAACTGGCTTGCTCTTTGTAAATCATTGGGGAAGCTGGTTTTCAAGGGAAACTACCGTGACCTTCGTGCTTACTTGAAGACATGCAGGAGATAGCTATATGTCCCAGGAGGCCTGCAGAACAAGCCTTCTAAAGTTACCTGCAGTAGAGATAGTCACAGTTATTCTGATTTTTTTAGAGTTCTAGAGATGGAAATCTGACTGATAAAGCAGCCTCTCCTTATGACGGCAGTAGACTCCACATGTGATGTCAATCCAGGTCCAAATGCCCAGATCAGATGCTTAGATAGCAGGAGTCTGGTTGGCAGAGCCACTTTGGCTTCCCATCTTCTGGTTCTTTGTGAGATCTATGATCTCAATAGCAGACACTGCTCTCCTGCGTCAGGCATCTGACCTTCCCTACAGTCAGCCCCCATGGACTTTCAGCACTTTGTACCATTGTTCACCGCTCATATTTCCTTGGCAGCCACTGGGTGTGTCTCTTATTTCTCTCCAGGAAGTTCTATCCCTAGCTGGTTGACTTTATCCTTTTTCCTAGAATCCCAAGTGGGTGAGCTGGGGTTCTCCTCGCCAGTAACTGGACAGAAAAACTTATTTGGACAAGCTCCTAACAAAACAAGCATCAAGATACCACATCAGTAGCTGATGCCATCTGCATCCTTCCTTACAAATGCTACATTGATGTATTCACAAGATACTATTAGGAGTTATAAGAACTTGTTTTTAGACTCAAGTCCATCACTAACTTTTTGGGTGATCTCAGATGAGTCAAATCCCATCTCATCCATTTTTTATTTTTTTATTTTTTAAATTTATTTTTATTTATTTTTTATTTTTATTTTTTAAAAGACTAGTTCTTCCTTTCTTAATTGGGCTGGAAATACAGGGGCGACTCATGGGTTTGTTCCCATTGTGATCAGCATGTTTCCATGCTACCTTGACCTGCTTTATTTCTAACATGGGTAGAACCTCCCCTTTGTAAGCAACTGGTGGTCTCCCTTCACACCTGCTCTTGGGAATTCACCATATTTATGCCAAACTTAGTGAAGACATTAAATTAGCTTAGCCCACTTTAACTCAGAACTCCTAAGCTCAAGAGATCCACCAGCCTTAGGCTCCCTGGCAGTAGATGTATTATATGACCTCAATTAAATTCAGTTTAATAAACATTTATTAAAAACAGCCGCTTTAAGCCAAACACTGTGCTAAGAACTGGGAATGAAAACAATCCCTTCCTCCTCAAGAAGATGATTTTCTCCTAGGAGCAAACAATAGATACACAGTTGAGCAAATGTAAAAAACAAACAAACAAACAAAAATAACAACAAAACAAATAATTTCAGAGTGGGTGGGTGAGGAGATCAAAAAATTTAGGTTCATTGGATGTCTGACCTGGAAAGAACCTTAGAACATAGCATTAAAAAAAAAGTTTCAATGATGGCCTTTATTTTTTATACCTTGATCATTTCTGAATATTATTTATCCCACCATCATAGATCCCTCTTTTATTAAACATTTAAATAAAACCAAGCTACACATGCTCTACATATGTCTGTAGCCAGTAATTTTTCTGTTATGTAGAACAAGGTGTTTTTCCTCATCTTCTCTCTGGAGTTATTGGTCACCAAGGGGCAGCTAGGGATATATAGTAGATAGGGCTGTAGCTGAAATTGGACCTGAATTCATATCCAACCTCAAGATTCATAGTAGCCATGTGGCTCTGGGCAAGTCATTTAAGCTCTTTGCCTCAGTTTCCTCACCAGTAAAATGGGGATAATAATAGCATCTATCCCCCCCCCCCCCGCCAGGGTTATAGCAATCACAGGGTTGTGAGTCAAATGAGATGATTTTTGTAAAGCGCTTTGAAGATCTTTAAATCTCTATATAAATGCTAGTGATGATGATGATGTGTATTTTTAGTTCAGCTATCAGTATTGTTCTCACCTATATCACTGTAGTCATTGTATGTAATAATAGCACTTACCTTCTAGGGTTGTTCTGAAAATCAAGGTGGTTGATGTTGTAAAGTGTGTAACATGGTACCTGGCCCATAGTACACTCTTTATAAATATTATTGTTGCTGTTGTGTATTGTTCTTGTTATCATGGTTTTGTTTTCTTGGTAACATTCACATAAAGCTTCAGTGCTTCTTTTTAATTTCTCATCTTTATTTCCTCAGGTGTAATAGTCTCCATTCCATTTGTGTATCACAATTTTTTGAGCCATTCCTTGGGAATCAGCGGGTACCCACTCTTTTTCTAGTTTTCTGATAATTGGTACCAAAAGGACTGCCAAAGATAGTTTGGCATATTTGGAGCCTTTCAGTTTTAACCTCCTTGGGCCATATGCCCAGTAGTAAGGATCATGGATCAAAAGGATAAGAACAGTGTAGTAACTTCAGATTAGAACACAGCATTCTGCCTTTTGGGTCAAAGGATATAAAGAATTTAGAAACCCATTCCCCAGATAATTCCAGATTAGAACATAGAATGTTGTACTTGGGTAAAAGGATATAAACAGCTTAGTAACCTTTTCCCCAAATAATTCCAGATTAGAACATGGAATGTTATACTTGGAAGGAGCTAGAGAGATCATTTAGTTCAGATCCCCCATTTTCAAAATGAGAAGACTCTAAGAGAGATTAAGGTGATACAGTTCATCACAGAACCTCTTAGTGTCTGTTTCCTAGTTTGTGAGATAGGAATAATGATAACTTTCCCACCTACTTCCTAATGAATTATGAGACATACAATACTACATATATAAGTGATAAATGTTACATTTAATAAGTATTTATTAAGCATCTCCTATTTCCAAGGTACTGCACTTGATTAGGTGATAATATCAGTCAATTAAATAAGCATTTATTAAACACCTAGTATATGCTCGAGTTTCACATTAGGTATACAAGGACAAAAATAAAGCAATACCCTTAGGGTAGAGACTGATTCACTCTTTTATTTGTAGCTCCGGCTCCCACCCTATTTCTTGGCATATAATAGATGCTTAATAAATGCTTCTTAAGTGACTGATTCTATTGGAGGAAAACACCATGTACATATATTACTATGTGCAAAATATATAGAAGATTGTTGGGGAGGCAATAGGAGCTGAGGGATTCAAGGAAGACTATAGGAGGTGGTCTTTGATCTGAACTTTGGAGAAAACTGGGGACTTGAAGAAGCAGAGGTAAGGAGGCTTCCAGACATGGAAGCCAACCTATGCAAAACCTAGAGATGGGAGATTGAAGGTCACATTTAAATAACAGCAAGAAGTTTGGCTGCATCAAAAAGTCTGTGAACAGGAAGAGTGTATAATAAGGATGAAAAGAAACATTGGAGCCAGATTGTGAAGGGCTTAAAAGACCTGATTCTGAGGTAATAGGGAGCCATATATACTGCTGAGTGGATCTCTGGTTACGTTACTTGGAACTGATAGCACTGATGTGTAAAACTGGAAAAATGGCATGATCATTTAGATTTTTATGGACCATATGGATTTTCACTTAAAGTCACTGCAGAGAAAAGGAAATGCCATAACTGCATGGCCTTAAAATTTGAGTCTTGAAACTGAAGTCATGTTTAACATTGATGGTGCTATGAAAATGGATTTGGATGCTGGTCTTCTCCATGTAGCTGAGGCTTCTCATAGACAGCATCCCAAACGATGGCCCTGGGGTGCAAGATGAACAAGTGTGCTCTTGGGACTTGCTCAAAAGCTGGACATGGGGCAGTGATTATCAAGTTTGTCAGATCCCTGGCCCACGGGAATGGAAGCATGAGACTATGCATCTGCTGAGCACAACAAGGATAACCTCCTCGGGCTGGAAGGGGAGATGGGGTGCTGCTTTGGATACAATACCAATGAGGTGATGTCTGGTTTTTCCTGAATGTCTTAAGTAAATGATTAATTCAGGCCAGAAACCAAAATATAAACCTAGTCATATTATAAATATAAATTCTACCAGAGAAACCTCTAGGGGCCCTACATAGACTGTCACTGACGCCCAGATCCCATGAGTTTGCTGTTGCATTTCTGCCTTGGACCTCTGACTATTAATGGGACAGTCAAAACAGTGCTGGCTCAAAAGGGGTACCTGTCACTTACTGGGAAATGACTGCCTTGTGGCCGGCCTTGTGGTTCCCAGCCTTTAATTGCCAGACAATGTCTGAGGAAGATAGCGGCTCATCTCATTTTGGCCAGCATCCCCCTGTCATTTGGATCTATTTGAAGATGGACACCGGCTGGTAAACAGCCCTGTTCTGATGACTTTCGGGAGACTGGTGATGTTCCTTCCTTCAGTAAGAGAGCTGACACTGGGTTGTGGTGGCTCACAGCCCACCAGGAAATTCCTTTGATTTACACTTTCTTGTGCAATCAGATATAATAGTTATGTGCTACTTTTAATAGGAGGAAATTAGTTGAATGGATGGAGCACCAGATGGGGGAATCAGAAAACAGTGATTCAGGTCTTATCTCTGCCACTTTGCTTGTCTTTGTGACTTTAGGCAAGTCATTTCTCTTTGTTCGTCAACTTCTTCCTCTGTAAAAGGGAATCATTGGACTAGATGGATAGCATCTAAAGTTAGGTGGGGAACAGAACCCTGTACACAGTAATAACAATATTATATGATGAATTGTGAATGTCTTAGCTCTTCTCACCAACATAATCTCACAGGACTAATGATGAAGCATACTATCTGCCTCCAAAGAAAGAACTGAGATTGTTTGAATACAGACTGAAGTAGGCTATTTTTCGCTTTTTTCTTTCATTTTTAAAAATTCAAGTCGTCTTGTACAAAATGACTAATACGGAAATGTTTTACATCATTGCATATGTATTACCTATATCTGATTACTTACCATCTCAGAGAGAGGAGAGGGGAGGGGAGGGATAGAATTTGGAGCTCAAAACTTTAAGTAAAAATGTTTCAAAATTGAGAAAAGGAAGTTAGATGGGGGCAGATGTGGTAGCGTGGCTCGCTGAAGAGGTCTGTCCAATTTAAAAAAAAAAAAAAAAAGCATGGACACGTCGGCTGGGGGCAAAAGCTTGAGGCTATCGCTTGTTATACTTTTTTAAAAAATGATTTCCTTTCTCATTTTGAGCCCTGTGACCTCAAACCAGCTTCATTTCTGGGCCATGACTTGCCTATTGTATGGAAGAGGGTCTGTGGGACCAGACCTACTAAGTGTTGGCAATGTTTGCTTCAGCTGACCACAGGGATTTCAGATGCAAACATAGCACTCAGCACTCTGAGAAGTGAGTAGGTATAGAAGGAATGCTTGTAAAATAACCCAATGACTTGGATCTCACTGACTCTGTTCTGTTTGTAATTAAGCGTTCCAGTTTCCTGGGGTCGTATATGTGAGAATCTTTGTGCACGCGCCTGTGGGTGTTTAGAAAGGCTTGTTGAAGACCAAAAGTTTCCTCTTGTTATTGCAAATGCATTCTGGGGAGTCTCAAGCCCCACAATCTCAGAACATTATAAATGGAAAAGACTACTGCAGTCATCTAATCTGACCCCTCATTTTGCAGCTGGGGAAACTGAGTCAAAGAGAGAGGAAGTCACTCAGTGCCTAACGGGCAGAAACTTAGGCTTTTGGCTCCCATTTCAATATTTTTTCCATTATAAGTTATTACAATGAGATCCTCTATTCGTCTGGAGTGTAAATTCTGGAAACTTCTGCCCTCACCACTTTTAAAATTGGTTGTCATACCTGTCTTTCTTTTCCTTTATTTTCCCTACTCACACTAGAATCTAGATGTGTGTTTTTACATGTCAAACAATGGACTCTAAAATGTGGGACCTGGACTAGGTTCTCTCTTGTACCCTTAAAATCCCGAGATCAGTGGTTGATGGTGGATATTTATATTTATTAAGTACCCCTTCTGTGTGAGGTAGGGTTCTAGGCAGGATAACCCAACGTGCCTAAACTAGGTCTGGCAAAGAACATTGGATTTTGAATCAGAACACCTGGCTTCAGATTCCACTACTTTCAACCTGTCAAATAGTCATCTTGGTTAACTCAAGTCAAATCAACAAGAATTTATCAAGTGTTTACTATGTGGCAGGCATTCTTCAAGGGGCTCCTATCACCTCTTGGATCAAATATAAAACCCTCTGACAACATTCAAAGCCCTTCACAACCTAGACCATCCTCTTCCTCCCACCCAACCATTCTATTTTCATATCTTATACTCCATTTTCTTCCTATCTTGTCACCTAGTAACACTGGTCTCCTTGTTGTTTTTTGAAAAAAAATTTTTTTCAAATTCCATCATTTATCATTTTCCTTTTTTTGTCATATTAGCCAATCTGAGAGTTATGTGGTAATACCTCAGAGTTGTTTTAATTTGCATTTTTCTAATCAAAGTGATTTAGAGTGCTTCTTCATATGCCTCTAGATAGCTTTGATTTCTTCATCTGTAAGTTGTCTGTTCATATCCTTTGACCATTTATCAATTGGGGAATGACTTATGTATTCTTATACATTTGATTTGGTTCTCCATATATTTTAAAAATAAGGCCTTTATTAGAGGCACTTGCTATAAAGGTTGTTTCCCAGATTTTTACTTTTCTTCTAATCTTGGTTGCACTGGTTTTATTTGTGCAAAAGCTTTTTAATCTGACATAAGCAAAATTATCTATTTTACATTTTGTAATGCTCTCTATCTCTTATTTGCTCATAAACCTGTAGCTCACATAACTTCTCCTTTATGCCTCGTAGTGCGTATATGTTTAATATTGATATTACTTCATTGTCTATCAGACCAACATGAATTTTTTTTCCTTATCTATTTTAATTGGGTCCATTTTTGCTTTTACTTTGTCTGAAATTATTATCATTGCTCTTGTCTTTTTGGTTTTATTTTGTTTTGTTTTATTTTAGCTGAAGCATAGTAGATTCGGCTCCAGTTCTTTACTTTTGGTCACTGTGTATCTCTCTGCTTCAGGTGTGTTTCTTGTAAATAAGAAATATTCTTGTAAACATTGTAGGATTCTGGTTTTTGATCCACTCTGTTATCTGCTTCTGTTTTATGGGAGAATTCATCCCATTCACACTCATAGTAATGATTATGAGCTGTGTGTTTCCCTCTGTCCTTCATTTTGTCCTGTTTGTCCTCTCCTTTCACCCTTTCCCACTTTGACAGTATTTTGTTTCTGCCTGCCATTCCCCTTTATTTAATCTTTTCCTCTTTTTCTTTCCTGTCAGGTGAAATATATTCAATCAGTTGAAAAAAGAAATAGATTATTACTTCTTTGAGCCAATATTTATTGAAAGTAGGGTTCAAGTGATGCCCACCACCCACCCTCCAATCTTTCCCTCTGCTGTAATAGATTTTTTTGCATCTCTTCTTACTTTTTAAGCAGTTGTTTTGTTTTTCCAAGGTGCTGACTCTTTTTTTATAGGTCTCTTGTGTCACTCATTTCTTTTTCCAAATTTTCTTCTACCTCTCTTATATGATATGTAAGCTCCTTTTTGAGCTCTGGATTCCATGAATTCTTTCTAGACTTGAGACCACTTCCCATTTGGGGTGAGGGGGAAGTTCGCCCATAGGTATTTTGTTACTGTTGTCCTCTTCTGAGTTTGTGTCTTGAGCTTCCTTGTCACCATAATAACTTTCTATGGTCAGATTCTTTTTTTGTTGTTTTTTGCTAATCTCTTTTGGCCTTCAAAAAAATCCAGCCTGAGGTGGAAAGAGAGCTGTCTCATGTTTCCTGTGCCAGGGGCTGGCTGTAGGCTCTGACTGGTGCTGTACTGATGTTGCCCTGAAGCCCATGGGGGACCCTCATGCCTGTGCTGAGGCTGGTGGAGTGTTTCCCTGGGGATACACTGACACGTGGGATGATTTGGCCACTGATGGCTCTCTTTTTTCTGGGACTCAAGCATGGCAGAGGCCCGGTGCTGGAGGCTGCCTGTTTGCTTAGGCATCTGTAGTGTTGGCAGCTAATTGTTTACCTGAGGCTATGCTGAAGCACCTGGAGATCTGACAGCTAAGGGTTGCCTGTTTGCCCAGGGCTACACTGAAGCATGTGGTAGCTTTTGGAACTGGAATCTGCCCATTCCCCTGGCTATGCTGAGGCACATGGGAGGTCCTACTATTGGTGTCTCTTCCTGATTTGCTAAGGTGGGACTTGCTGCTGGCTTGGTTTGACACTTCCTGTCTTTCCTTCCCATTTGTCTAAATGAGACAGACCTTTCTTGCTGATCTTCTATGTTTCTTGGGCTAACAGATTGTTTCACCCTACCTTTTTGCTGGTTCTGCTGGTCCAGGATCTATTTTGGAGCACTATTTTGTGGATTTTGGAGGCTAATATGGGAGAGTTATTTTGATTTCCTGCTCACTCCACCACCTTGGCTCCTGGAACTCCAGTCCTCTGTTATCATCTCCAGTTGACCCCATTTATGGCTTATTTGTACATAGTTGTTTGCATATCATCTCCCCCTTTTGGACAGGGACTGTAGTTTTACTTTTCTTTGTATCCTCAGTCCTTAGCACAACATTTGGTACATAGTAAGCACTTACTAAATGTTTATTGGCCAACTGACTGACTGCTCCTTGCTTTCCTCACCTGTAAAAATGAGGAGGGTTGGATGAGACACACCAAATGTTCTTTTAAGGTCACTTTTTGTCCTATTTTCTGTGATCTTATTATAGATCTCCCCTCACTTCAAATAAGAAGCACACAGCTTCTCTCTTTTTTTTTCTTTTCTTTTATTTTTTTTCTTTTATTTTTATTTAATAGCCTTTTATTTACAGGTTATATGCATGGGTAACTTTACAGCAGTAACAACTGCCAAACCTTTTGTTCCAATTTTTCACGTCTTACCCCCCCACCCCCTCCCCTAGATGGCAGGATGACCAGTAGATGTTAAATACATTAAAATATAAATTAGATACACAATAAGTATACATGACCAAAATGTTATTTTGCTGTACAAAAAGAATCAGACTTTGAAATATTGTACAATTAGCTTGTGAAGGAAATCAAAAATGCAGGTGGGCATAGATATAGGGATTGAGAATTCAATGTAATGGTTTTTAGTCATCTCCCAGAGTTCTTTCTCTGGGCGTAGCTGGTTCAGTTCATTACTGCTCCATTGGAAATGATTTGGTTGATCTCATTGCTGAGGATGGCCAGGTCCATCAGAACTGGTCATCATATAATATTGTTGTTGAAGTATATAATGATCTCCTGGTTCTGCTCATTTCACTCAGCATCAGTTCGAAAGCACACAGCTTCTCAATCAAAAGGAACGCTGAAGGTCTATTAGTCTAGGCTTCTATTCAATATAGAATTTCTTCTAAACCATTCCTGACAGGTAGTCATCCAGCCTCTGAAAGCTCCACTAAGGACAGAAGGAAAGAAACAAGCATTCATTAAAGTATCTACTATGTGTGCTAAACACTTTACAAATAGTACCTTATTTGTTTTCTCACAATAATCTTGGAAAGTAAGGTTTTTTTATATTTTATGTATTTTACAGCTGAGGAAACTGAGGCAGAGAGAAGTTAAGTGAGTTATCAGGGTCACATTAGCTAGTAAATATCTGAGATTGAATTTGCATAACAAGTATTTGAACTTGACTTCTCCTAACCATAAGCTCAGCATTCTATCCATTGTTATACCACCCAGATAGCTGGGGCATACTATATCAGGGTTCAAACTCTCTCATTGTTTAGCTATTTTTAATTGTTCCCAACTTTTTTGGCCCCATTTGGGACTTGCTTGGCAAAGACTCTGGAATAGTTTTCCATTTCCTTCCCTAGCTCATTTAATGGATGAGGAAACTGAGGCAAAAAGATTTAAATGCTTTGTCCAGGGTCACACAGCTAGTAAGTGTCTGAGAGAGGATTTGAACTCAGGAAGATGAGTCTTTCTGACTCTTGGCCTGGCATCTGGCTCTTATTGTTAGAGATTTCTCTTTTGCATTGTTCCCAGAGCAATCTCTCTATGATGTTTCTCCCTTGATCTTAATTTTGCCCTTTGGAGCTACATAGAACAAGTATTAAAATATTAGGAAATAATGATCTCATCTTCTCATGTTTTTTTTTCTTTTCTGAGCTACATATCTCAGCTCATTTAGATTTTAAATGAGATCTTTTCCAAACCCTTCCCCATTGTGATCTCTCCCCTTGGATTGCTATGGATTTTCAATATCCATTGTAAACAAAAAATGGTGCCCAGAATTAGACACAGCCTTCTCTGGCTTATTGGGCATTATTTCCCTTCCTATACTCTGCCATTCAGTGAGACTGGCCTCTATTATTCACAAAGGTCATTCTATAATATTCCCATCTCCTCTTATCAAAAAAGATGATCTTCTTTGCACTGACTGTCCCTCATGCCTGGAATTCCTTCTCCCATTAACTCTGCCTTACTTGCTTGGAAGACGAAAATCCCAAGTAGCGTCTTCTTCATGAAACCTTTCTCTGATCTCCTGCACTGCGCACTGCTCTCCCTTTTAAGCTGTCTTGTGTTTAATCACTTTGGATTTATTTGCATTTGTTCTTTTTATATTTTATATATGATCTTATTGTCTTTCCCATTCAAATGTAAGCTCTTTGTGAATAGTGATTGTTTCATTTATTATAATTGTATCCTGAGAATCCATCATGGTACCTAGAGCACCATTTACTGTTGATCAGTTGTTCAGTTCTGTCCAGTTCTTCATGACCCCATTTTTCTTGACAAAGATACTGGAGCAGTTTATTTCCTTCTTCAGTTCATTTTATAGGTGAGGAAACTGAGGTAAAGAGAGTTAAATAATTTGTCCAGGATCACATAGCTAGTAAGTGTCTGAGGCTGGATTTGCACTGAGGGAAATAGTCTTCCTGATTTCAGGGCCTGCACTCTATCTACTGTGCCACCTAACTGTCCCTGGAATATCATATGCATTTAATAATTGATGATTGGCTGATTAATTGCATCTGGTTGGAGGCACCTTAGGACAATCAAAGGATCACAGATTGGAAAGGGGATTTTAGAAGTCATTAGGTCCAGTTATGTCATTTTATAGATGGGAAGAGTAAGACCAGAGAAGTGAAGTTATTTACTCAAATGATAGGTGATCAGTGTCAGGCTAAAGATTTAAACTCAGGTCTCAGGACTCCAAATTAAATATTCACTCACTTATCCCTGTTTGCATTCCTTTTGGAATGACATTGTTCTTAGGGAGGAGTCATCTTTATGAAACTTAATTTTCTTGTCCAAAAACACCAGAGTGAACTGCTTCTAGTTGGGTTTCCAAGACTAAAAGGGATGTATATAGGTCACCAGAATGAGCTGTTCAATGAGGCAATGAGATCTCAATCACTCGCAGTCACAAAGCCAAGTATTCAACAAAAGACTGGATGAGATTGCTGAAAATCCTGTAAGGAGAATAATTGGGTGAAAAATTAGACTAAATAATCTGGTGCCAAGAAGCATTTGTAGAGTGGAAGAGAATACTACCCTGGGATGAAGGGGGAGGAGGAGCAGAGAACCTGCTTTATATCCTATTTCTCCCCTTTCATTATTTGGTAAAGCTGTTTTCCTTTCTAGACCTCAGTTTCTTTATCTGTAAAATGATTCAAACAGTCCTTTCCAACATGAAATCTAATAATGATTAGTATTTATATAGTACTTTAAGACTTACAAAGCACTTTGTTTACTGGAGGGTTTTTAATGTGGGTTTTTTTTATTCTTGTTTGTTCTGGTTTTGGGGTGGTTTTTTGGCAAGGCAATTGGGGCCAAGGGACTTGCCCAGGTTCACATAGCTAGAAAGTGTTAAGTGTCTGAGACAGATTTGAACTCAGATCCTCCTGACTTTAGGGATTATGCTATATCCACTGCCCCATCTGACTGCCTCATTTGCTCTTTATAAAAAATGGCTCATTTTAATCTCACAGCAATCTTGGGGGATAAATAGTACTATTTTTATCCCCATTTTACAGATGAGGAAACTGAAGTGGGCAAGGGTTAAGTGACTTTCCCAGATTCACACAGCCAGTAAGTAGCTGGTCTTCTGAATGCAAGCCCAAGAATTTTATCCACTATGATGCCTAGCTGCCTAGCAAATCTATGATTCTAACGTCTTGAAGTTCCTTTGAATTCTAAGATTCTATAATTTTCCCATGTTATTCTTCCCTGAAGCAAGTGGGATGCCCTTTCTAGGTTCTTTCTATACTGAAGTTTGCTGATTCTAATTGATCCTTTAAAAAAAAAAAAAGTCACATTTTACCTGTTTCTTACTGAATACATAGATTCTTGACTTATCTAAGAGCCAAAAAGATTCTTAGAACCATAAAATAATAGGACCAGAATGGAATTTTGAAAGTCTACTCTTGATCCCCTTCATTTTGTAGAAGAGGAGCTAAAAAGGGGGCTGAATTGCTCAGGGCCACACATTGAGTTTTTGGCAGGATTCTTGGCCTCCCAACTCATGGTGCATTGCTCTTTCCACTATTAATGATAATAATAACTCATTTATATAGTGTGCTAAGATTTACAAAGCAATCTCCTTACTACAACTCTGTAAGGTTATTAGGTATTATTATTTCCATTTCAGGCTGCTTCTTTGGAGTTTTATTTGGAAAGTGAATATAGGCTGTGGCTTGGATCCCACTGCTGTCCTCAAAGCAGTGGCGTTCGAGTAGCTGGTTGTCCAGGACACTGGTGACAGGTTGGGTGGGCGTCACTGCAGGACACAGGGACTTTGCATCCAAGCACGCCTGGTGCCAGAGAGAACAGGATGCTGCTGCCTCCTCCTTCTCCATCTTCTCCACCAGCCAACACCCCATCCCTTAGGTCACTGCTTTCTGCTTTCCTCCAGACAGAATGTCTCATTCAGGCCAGAGGGATGAAGAGAACTTATTGACTTGGGCCAAGTTATGGTTTTTTCAGGGAGCTCTATTTGGAGGTGTTCGGAAAATTGAAGCTGGCAGGAAGGTTCTCCAACTGTAGCAGGTCCTGGTTCTTGTCACCACCTCCTGCATACACAAAGAGAACCAAGAATTGTCTTCTTTGCTCTGAGACTCATGAGACAAGACATGGATGGAAGAAGGGAAGATGGGAGGCCTGAGGTGGTGGGGTTGAAGAAAGAGATAGTCTCATTGGCCAACGCCAAGGACTTTGAGTTCAAAATCCTCAATTTGGACTTCAAGATCCTCTTCTATCTCATCTTCCATTATTTCTTCACGGGAACTCTGTTGCAGCCAAATTAATTTCTTCAATGTCCCCCAAACTCAAAGCCATTGCTTAGTCCATTCCTTCTTGTAACACCCTACCTTTCTTCTTTCTACTTTTCCAAATCTTCTATTTTCATTAGTGTCCAAATCAAGTCCTGACCCTTCTGTGAAGGGTCCTGTGAAGTCCTGACTTCTTCAAGCCAATTCCTCTCTTCCTCCTTGAAATTCTTATGGCATTATAACATCATTTTGATTTTTAATCATGTGTTTCCTTGTGTTATATCCTAACTGTTCCCTCTGTGTCAATCTTCTCAACCCCAACTTGCCTTCATTGTCTTCAAGGGCACAATCTCACACCAGTGAAACTTGCCCATTGAAACTCAGTGGTCTGGCATTCTCTTCTATGTGAATCAGAAAGATCCAGGCTATCAGAAAATAAGATTCAGGAGGAAAGCAGAAAAGGCCTTTGAAGAGCCCAAGTAGATAGTACAGCTTCCTTGCATTAGAGCTCATATACTTTGTTCCCAAGAGGATCTTTTAGTTATTATTTGTTGAAGATGCATCCACTGACCTGACGTTTATGTGTAAAGATCCAGGGGATTTTGGAATGTCATATTCATAATACTGTTTTATGGCATCTCCAGCTGTAGCCAAAGCTAGCAAAGCTCATTGAGAGCAGAAGAGAAAAGAGAAATCAAAGACAGAGTCAAGAGTCAAAATATTCCAATGGGCAGAAAGGACTAAATCTAATGAAATGAGATTTAATAGAGATAATACTTGAGTTCAAACAATAAACCATACAGGTACAGATAGGGGAGATATGGCCAGACTGGGTCTTTAGTGGATTGCATCCTTATTATGATCCAAAAGTGTAAATGACAGTGACACCTTCCCCTCATCTCAATATTCATGATATTATTTTAGGCTACATTGAGATACACAGAATCCTGGATGAGAGAAATGATTCTAATGGAGTAGTTTAATTTGGGTCAGACCATATTGAAGATATTCTGTACATTTCTGGGCTTCACATTTTAGGAAGGATACTGAGAAGCTTAAGACCCTGATACATGAGAATAAGTTATAAGAATTATGGTATGTTTAACTTTAGAAAAAAAAGTGGTCATTGGATTATAGATTTAGAACTGGTAGGGGCCCAACCTTCTTAGTTTCTGATGAGAAAACTGAGGCAGAGAGGGATTAAATAACTCACCAGAATCACATGGTAAGCATTTGAGAGAGCATTTCTCAGGTTTTGCCATTTCCAAGTTTATTACTCTATTCCTTGTACTTCCTTGATGCTTATATGGAATAAGGTTTGAGGATTCAAGTATTTGAAGGATATTAAGTAGGAAAGGGACCAGATCTATTCAGTTTGGCCTCAGAGGACAGAATTAGAAGACATAGATAGAGGTTGAAGAGAGCCACATTTAGGTTCCCTGCAAAGTAAAGTTTCCTAATAATTGGGTCTCTGCAGAAATAGAGTAGCCCACCTTGGGAGGCATTGAAACCTGGATGACTGCTTCAGAAGTGTGAATTAGACTCCTTTTCAGCTAGGGCTTACACTAGCCTGTCACTTGGGATACTCCCAATTTTGAGATTCTTTGATGAGACTGCATAATTTTTTGAATAGAGTACCAAATGAAGAATGTGGATACCTGAATTCCACATCAGGTTCTGTTGTTGAATAGGACCTCATGTAAATCTATAAAGTTCTTTTGATTGCAATTTTGTAAAGTGGAGACTGTCTCTTTCAAGAAGATGGAGGAGATAGTAGTGGGTTACATCTTTTGGGAAGGAGAGTGGCCACAAACTTTAAAACCTTCTACAAAAATTTAAAGTACTTTACAACTGCAAACTATTTAAGATTCTCAAGACCCAGAAAGCTATCCAAAGGGGAGATCTTTGGCTACACTGGTGTCATATTTTATTTCTGGCAAAGTCATGTCATCCTAGCACAGAGTTGGGAAGACCAGGGCTCTAGTCGCCTTTCATGACTACTGTGTGACCCTGGGCAAGTCCCATAACCTCTCAATACCTGAGGTGATAAAGCAGGTACCCCTCTGAACTGGTCTAGGGGGGTTCCTATAACCATTGGATATCCAAATCCAAGTTTTAAAAAAGTTAGTGATAAGACCATGGAAATGTAATGGTTAATTTTAGCCACAAACACACAAATACCTTTCTGAGTCAGAAGCTATGGCTTCTGGCCCATGTGAATAGTTGGGTTGTTGTAGCTGTCTTACTCCCTCACCCCCAAATAGGAGTCTCTTAAATTTTTTTTCTAACTTGGCGCTGGACTTTTCTCCTTTACAGGGGCTGAAAGGCTATCCTGGACCACCTGGGCATCCTGGAGACCAGGTAAGTGAGTGTCCTGGCCCTATGGCTTGCCACAAGGCCTCAGTGGGGAGTTCTAGTCCAACTCTAGCCAGCTACAACCTAACTGATTTTCTCTGTAGCTATAGTTTGGCTCCCTAAGATCTCCCTTCCTGTCCATGTCTTCTGATTTATACTTTTATTGACATTCATAGGCACAGAGCACACTGTCTTCCCCCAGCCTATCCTGCATGCATGGGCTGCCAGTGAGTCTCCCCCATCCTTCCAGCTCCCTAGCTGCCCTTTCCTCCAGCCCCTGGGCACTGAGCCCCATTTCCTCTGGGCCAGCAGGGAAATAAGGAAGCTCTTGCCTTCTTGCTCATCCTTTCTTTGCACTAAATTTGCCACTGGGCCTCCCCCCACCTTCCTTGTTAACCACATCTTACTGAAAGAGGCACTAATTCCCTCATGGAGTGTTTGGATAGGCCTGATGTTTGCAGTAAAATCCATGAATAGTTGGGCTGTTCTGTTCGATGCTAAAGGATATTATACATGCATCCATCTAGTTTGCCAGAATCTTGGCAGGATTGACCCAAGGAAAACAGTTCCATATGCCAGAGAGGGAATGACACCTTTACTTTACTCTGTTTTCAGGGCCAGGGGGCTTTGTATGAAGAGCTGGTTGAGCCGGTTTCCTTGGGACATGATTGGAGGGGGAGGGGTTATGAAAGGTGTAGAAGAGGTCTTCCCCTTCCTCTTTTTCCATCTCATTTTCCTTCCTTTGTTTTTGTTCTTTTTGCTTTCCCTTTGTCCATTATAACTGAGATGCTTCTTCCCCCCAACTCATTTTCTGCCCCCAAGCTTAATGACTTTGAGTGCCATGGGTTTAGTTTAAGTTATCCCTTCTTTCCTCTTTTGAAATATAGAAGAACTCACTCTTGTCTCCATTCCTTTACAGGGAGAGCCAGGACCAGAAGGGAGTCTGGGAGCCAAAGGTTATCCTGGCAGGCAGGTGCAGTAAATGTCTTCTCCAAGACTCTCAAGGAGCTGTATTTCTGTCAGAGGGGAGGGTGGGAGTGGGAAATAGTGCTGATGGAAAGTGGATGGAAATGGGCAAATATCTTTGGGTATAATATTAGATCCTAGTCACTGGGAAGGGCTTTGGGTCACAATCATAGCAGCTGGTGATTGAAAAGAGAGGAATATAGAATGGCCCCAAGCTCTGAGGAATTCCACTGTTCCAGGGATTTCATCTTAGATATAAATAACTCCTAAATTATAGTATATTCTCTCCCAGATTGTCTCCATATCAATAATAAGTCAGAAGATAGTTGAATATTTATTTGTACATCAAATAGTCTGCCAGGTCAAGTAAGGGAGAATCAGTGACCTATAATGACCATGAAGATCTGGGCCTCTTGCTTCCCCTCTGATAGTGGCACTGTCTGTATTCCCCTGTTCTAGTGGTCAGCTTTCATTTCATGACAGGAAGTCTGTGTCTTATCCTTGAGTGCTTTGGAGCATCCCTCTGGCCTTTTCTGACCATGTACTACCTTCTCAAAGCTCTTTGGCCACCCCCATCCAAGGAGTCATTTTCAGGACTCCTTGAGTTCCATGCTTTTCTTCTTGCAATGCAAAAGTTAATTCAGAAGGTAAGGGCAGTATTCATATGCTGCCTAGCAGGAAAATGAGGCAAGAAAAGGTCCTGAATTCACCTTCAGGGAATGATCACTTAGGAATTTTGGTCCTGACAACCACACATGGGCATAGGGCTTATTCTTAATAACGCTAATAGAACTGGCAGAGAGTTCTAATTCAAATCCCCAAAGCCCCCAGGTTTGGACTTACATGACTGAGAATCTCTGTCAATCCTTGGGAGTCCCAGGGGATCAAAATCATTTCAGTTCTATTCATCTAGGTCTTCTTTAATACCTACAACATAGAATGTCAAAGTTGGAAGGAATCTTGTGATGTGGAATGTTAGGCTATTGACTAGAGTTGGATAAGACTCTTGAACATAGATATCAGAAACACAGAATCACAGATTTTAGGATAAGTAGGGGCTTTGGATACCATCTAGTCCAATTCATATTTGAAAAAGGATCCTCATTACAACACATCTGACAAGTGGTCATCCAACCTTTGCCCAAATTGCCTTGGAAAAGGAGAAACCATTTTCCTCAAATCAGTCTATTCCCCTTTTGGACAATTCAAATTGTTAGAGGGTTCTGTTCTTGATAAGAGAAATAAACTAGGGGGCAGCTAGGTGGCATAGTGAATAGAGCACTGATCCTGAAGTCAATATGAGTTTAAATCCCACCTCACACACTTACTATTTGTGTGACCCTAGGTACTTAATAAATTTGCCTCTCACAACTTTCATCCATGGTTTCTGATTCTTTTCTTTGGGGCCATATTGAACAAGTTTAATTCTTTGTCCATAGAACCAAACTTTTTTCTACTTAATATTTTTATTTTTTCCCAGTTAAATGTAAATTTTTTTTTACATTTTTTTTAAATGTTGAGTTCCAAATTCTGTCCTCTCTTACGAAGTTGTGCAAAACATTTCCATAAAAGAAAAGAAAAGATAGATCTGCTCACTCCTCCAAAAAGAAAAAAACCCTCAAGAAAAATAAAGTTTATAAAAAGAGTATGCTTCAGTCTGTATTCAGACATAATCAGTTCTTTCTCTGTGTATGGATCGCATTTTTCATCATAAATCCTTCAGAGTAGTGGATTATTGTACTGCTGAGAATAGCAAAGTTATTCACAGCCGATCATTTCACAATATTGCTTAGTTTGTACACACTACATTTCACTTTGCTTGAGTTCATGGAGGACTTTTCAGGTTTTTCTGAGAGAATCTACTCATCATTTCTCATAGAACAATAATATTCCATTATAATAACATACAACAGTTTATTCAGTCATTCCTCAATTGACGGGCATCTCCCTCAGTTACCAATTCTTTGCCCTGAGAAGAGAGCTGCTATAAATATTTTTGTACATATAGGTCCTTTTTCTTTAAAAAAAAATCTCTTTTGATATTTATGCCTAGTAATGATATTGTTAAGTGAAAGGATATGCATCATTTTATAGCCTTTTGGGTATAGTTCATATCTTTTGATTATTTCTCAATTGGGGAACTGTTCTTATTTATTTTTCCTTATAAATTTGACTCAGTTCCCTATATACATTTGAGAAATGAGGCCTTCGTCAGAGAAACTTGCTTCGAAATCTTTTCCCAGTTTCTATTGCTAACTATATTGCCCCCTTCCCCCATTTATTCTATTCTCTCTCTCTCTCTCATCTTTCACCCTCATCCTTCTCAAAAGTGTTTGCTACTGATTACCCCCTCCCCCAATATGCCTTTTCTTATATCACCCTCTCATCTTTCTGTGTTCCCTTCTCTTCCTACTTTCTTGCAGGGTAAGATAAAAAGATAAATTTCTGTACCCACATTGAGTGTGTATGTTATTTTCTCTTTGAGCCAATTCTGATGAGAGTAAGATTCATTCACTTCCCCTCCCCTTTCCCTCTTCCCCTCCACTGTAAAAGATTTTTCTTGCTTTTTTAATGGCAGATAATTTATACTATTCTACCTCTCCCTTTCCTATTCTCCTAGTACCTTCCTTTCTCACCCTTTAATTTTACTTTTTAGATATTTTCCCTTCATATTTGATTCACACCTATTCTCTCTATCTACACTCTAAGTACCATAATAATGATAAAGTTCTAATGAGTTACAAGTATCATCCTCTTATATAGGAATATAAACAGACAAACCTTAAATATGATATCCCTTATGCTATCCCTTTTCTGATTACCTCCTTATCCTTCTCCTGAGTCCTATATTTGAAAATCAGATTTTTTTTTTATTTAATAGCCTTTTATTTACAGGATATATACATGGGTAACTTTACAGCATTAACAATTGCCAAACCTCTTGTTCCAATTTTTCACCTCTTACCCCCCCACCCCCTCCCCTAGATGGCAGGATGACCAGTAGATGTTAAATATATTAAAATATAACTTAGATACACAATAAGTATACATGACCAAAACGTTATTTTGCTGTACAAAAAGAATCAGACTCTGAAATATTGTACAATTAGCTTGTGAAGGAAATCAAAAATGCAGGTGTGCATAAATATAGGGATTGGGAATTCAATGTAATGGTTTTTAGTCATCTCCCAGAGTTCTTTTTCTGGGCATAGCTAGTTCAGTTCATTACTGCTCCATTAGAAATGAGAAAATCAGATTTTCTATTCAATTCTGGTCTTTTATCACAAAAGTCCTCTATTTCTTTGAATGTCCATCTTTCCCCCTGAAGGATTATACTCTATTTCTCTGGGTAAGTGATTCTTGGTTGTAATCCTAGCTCCACTGTTCTCTGGAATGTCATATTCCAAACCCTCTGATCCTTTAATGTACAAACTTCTAAATTTTGTATTATACTGACTGTGGCTCCACTATACTTGAATTGTTTCTTTCTGAATTATTACAATATTTTTTCCTTGATCTGAGAGTTCAGGATTTTGACTATAATATTTCTAAGAGTTTTCATCTTGGGATTTCTTTCAAGAAGAGTTCAGTGGATTCTTTCAATTTTTATTTCATCCTCAGGTTCTAGAATATCAGCACAATTTTCCTTGATAATTTCTTGAAAATAATGTTTAGGCTCTTTTTGGATTATGGTTTTCAGATAGATCAATAACTTTTAAATTATTTCTCCTGGATCTATTTTCCAGGTAAGTTGTTTTTCCAATGAGATATTCCACATTTTTTTCTATGTTTTTATTTTGTTATCTTTTTCTGAATGCGTGTTTTGATCTTTCTGTTACCATAGTAACTTTCTATGATCAGAATCTTTTTCTGTTGTCTGCTCATTTTTCCAGTCTGTTACTTGGGTTTTAACTCTATTAAAGTAATTTTTCAGTTTCTAGGGTGGAGAGTGCATTGTCCCAAGCTGTTTTCAGAGATCCTTTTAGGGACCTGAACATAAGTACTCTTTTCTGCCTTGGAACTATTAGGAGTGTCCCTCTCCACTGTGGCTATAAGATCTGATGTCTAAAGCAACAGAGTCATTCCTCAGTTCTAATAAAAAGAATTCCTGTCGTCTGGGGCCTCTGGAAGCTGCCACCTCTTCATTGGTTTCCCAAGGTCCTCTCATCCTACTGACAAACTTTTCCTTCTAATCTTTCAACTTGTCTTTGCTGTCTCTGGACTGAGAGGTTTAGTACTACCCCTGATTCAGAGGCCCAAGGCCCATTCCTGCTTTGCTGGCACTACTTCTGAGACTGGGACTGGATTCAGGGCTGTGCTGGCACAGCCTACACTAGAACTGCACATTGGACTCCCACTAACCTTTCCTGCTGGTCTTCTAAGTTGTCCAGATGGAAAATGTTTGACTCCGTCCTTTTCTGTGTTCTGATACTCTAAAATTTATTTAGAGTCATTATTTAAAGAAATTTGGAGTAATTTGGGGTTGAGCTCTGCAACTCCCTGCCTTTATTCTACCATCCTGGCTGCTCCACCTCCATAGAACAGATCTTCAGAGACTTGAAAACAATTATATTCTATTCCTCTCTCACCCCCAGTTCCTCCAAATTGGCTCTTCTCTTACCTAAATAGCCTTACTTCCTTCAATCAATGCTTATATGAAAAGGACTCAAGATCTTTCAACATGTAGATTACCCTTTCTAGGGTAATTGAGATTAATTAAATTTTCTAGGTTGTCAATGCCCATGCTAAATTAGATGGGCTCTAAGCAAGGTAGAGAAAAGCAGGACTATCAACCCTTTATTCCTGGAACTGTACCTTTCTTGAGATCACTTTGGCTTTTTATTATATCATACTATAGACTCATATCGAGTTGCAAACCAGTAAAACCCTTAGGTTTTTTTCAAACTGCTATTTGAACATTTTTTCTTGTATTTGTGAAGTCATTTTTTTGGATCTAGGTATAAGATTTGACTCTTATCAAGGTTAAATTTAATCTTTTTTAGGTTTAGCTCCCATGTTCTATTTTGTCAAAAAAAAATCCTTTTAGATCCTGGTATGTTACTAATTCCTTTAAATTTCATGTAATTTTGAAATTTATTAAACTTGACTTTTTAAAAATAAAATCTCCTTTATAATAAATGAGAATCCATTTTCTCTTCTTCTTCTCCCTCCCATTCTTCCTATTGGAAATGAAATGTGCAAAGTCCTGTTGCAAACATGGATAGCCAAAAAACAAATTTCCATGTTAGCCTTGTCCCCAAAATTGTCAACCTACAATCTTGAGTCTGTCCGTTCTCTATCAGGAGGTAGGTAGCATATTTTGTTAAAAGCCTTTTGGAATTGTGGTTGGTTATTGGGTTTATCGGAGTTCCCAAGATTTTCAAAGCTATTATTGTTATTCTATAAATTATTCTACTATTCATGCAGCTTCACCCAGCATCATTTCATACAAGTTTTTCCCAGATTTCTCTGAAATCATCCTTTTCATTATTTCCTATAGCATAATAACATTCCATCACTTGGATATACTGTAACTTTACTCAGCTATTCCCCACTTGTTGCACTCATCAAGTTTATGGCATCCCCTCAATGTTTGAATCTTTACCACTATACAAAGAACTTCAGCTTGACTTTTATACCTTTATCCATGTTATTAACAACATGGGCCCAAGTATCAATCCTGGAACCATTCTACTGTAAACTTCTTGCCAACCTGACATTAATGACAGTTGAGTCCAATCATTCAACCAGTTCCAAATCTATTTCATTGTACCACTATCTAGTCCACATCTTTCCATGTTTTCTACAGGAATAGCATGAAATACCTAAGCAAATGCCTTGTTAGAATCCAAGTCAACCACATAAGTAGAAGTCCTCTGATCTATTACTTGTCCAAAAATTTTTTTAAAAGGTTAGCCTGACATGACTTGTTCTTGAAGTTTTTTTTTTAATTCTAATAATAGCTTTTTATTTTCAAAATACACACAAAAGATAGTTTTCAGCATTCAACCTTGCAAAACCTTCTGTTCTAAATTCTTCTCCCTCCATTCCCCCACCTCTTCCCATAGACAGCAAGTAATCTAATTTAGGTTAAACATGTGCAGTTCTTCTATACATGTTTCCACAATTATCATGCTGCACAAGAAAAATCAGATCAAAAAAGAAAAATGAGAAAGAAAGAAGAAGCAAGCAAGCAACAACAAAAAGATAAAAATACTATGCTGTGATCTATATTCAATCCCTATAGTCCTCTCTTTGGATGCAGATGGCTCTCTTCATCGCAAGTCTATTGTTGAAAAGAGCCACATTCATCAGAATTGATCATCACATAATCTGGTTGCTATGTACAATGTTCTTTTGGTTCTATTCCTACACTTAGCATTAGTTCATGTAGGTCTCTCCAGGCCTCTTTGAATTCTCCTGCTGGTCATTTCTTACAGAACAATAATATTCCATAATATTCATATACCACAACTATCCAACCATTCTCCAACTGATGGGCATCCATTCAGTTTCCAGTTTCTTGCCACTACAAAGAGAGCTGTCACAAACATTTTTGCACATGTGGCTCCCCTTCCCTCCTTTAAGATCTCTTTGGGATATAGGCACAGAAGAAACACTGCTGGATCAAAGGGTATGAACAATTTGATAGCCCTTTGGTCATAGTTTCATATTTCTCTCCAGAAGAGTTGGATCAGATCATAACTCCACCAACAATATATTAGTGTCCCAGTTTTCCCACATCCTCTCCAATATTTATTTGATGAAATTTTGATGATTCTTTGATTTTTTTCTAAATGTCACTAGTCATTTCTTAATAATCATTTCAAGAATTTTGCTAAGAATGAAATCAATTTCATAGG
This sequence comes from Sarcophilus harrisii, assembly GCF_902635505.1. Taxonomy (NCBI): domain Eukaryota; kingdom Metazoa; phylum Chordata; class Mammalia; order Dasyuromorphia; family Dasyuridae; genus Sarcophilus; species Sarcophilus harrisii. The sequence goes on along the minus strand of NC_045427.1, from coordinate 477,171,278 downwards.
CCTCTATGAAATTTCAGACTTCATTCTTTTCTATTTTTTGAAAATTGGCACAAAATTTATCCTTTTCGACTTCTTTGATACCTCTTCCATTTCCTACAATTGTTCAAATGTCACTCACCATGACGCAGCAACCATGTCTGCCATTTTTCTCAATATCCTTCTATGTCAGTTCATCTGGGCATGAATTCTTTCAGGGCAGCGTGGTGCTCTACTTCTATTTTCTTATTTATATGGTCTTTCAACTCTCTTTTAGCCTTTTTCTTCCTCTGTCCTTTACCTTATTCTTTGGCAGAGAAAACCAAAGCAGCATGGCTTTCCCTCTATTGTCTGCTGTCATCATGTCATCAAGCAGTAATCCTATTACCTTTATTGTTCCTCTTCCCACTTAGTCTAAGGCAGGAACCTTAGAACCCAGTACCCAGTGTATCAGTGTATCCTGAGAGATGTTAGGAGCTAGAGTCTGACTTTACCTTCTATTTATACTGTATATATCATTGTTGTTTGGTTATCATCTCACCCGTGGCCTCCATTAGAATGTGAATTCCTAAAAAAAAAAAAAAAAAAAAAAGAATGTGAGTTCCTTGAGAAGAAGATTATGTTTTTGCATTTTTTTGGATATTCAGGATAATACCTGGCATATAGGAAGTGTTTAGTAAATGCTTGTTAATGGACTGAATGAATGCATGACCACTGTGCAACCCAAGGGTTCTTAATTTGTGTGTGTGTGTCAGTCTCCTTCTCAAAATAATGTTTTTTTTTTTAAATGCAATAAAACAAAACTCACAGGATTGTAAAGGAAAACAATTATTTTAAAATAATTATCAAGATTTAAAAAAAAATTCATGGACCTATGTTAAGAGTTCTTGATAGTCAGGGCAGCTAAGTGGTGAAGTGAATAGAGCACCAAACTTGAAGTCAGGAGGACCTAAGTTCAAATGTGGCCTCAGATACTTAACACTTCCTAGCTGTGTGACCCTGGGCAAGTCTCTTAATCCCAATTACCTCAGCATAAATAAATAAATAAATAAATAAATAAATAAATAAACAAACATAAATAAATAAATAAAAGAGTTCTTGATAGTCTGACCCTTTAACTGCTGGGTCCAGAGTTAAAGCCCAGAAAGAGACATTACCTATCGGTAATACAGTAATTACAGTGAATCAATGGCAAAGTCTCCCAGTATTCTGTGGCCAATACTGGATTGCCTCAGATCATTCATGATCTTCCCTTCCACCTAAGTCCTTTAGTAGGATTGAGATGAACCAAGATGTTGGACAGTTTCTTCCCTTGTAAATCAAAGATTACAGAACACAAAAGGAGGGGCAGCTTTACTTGATCAAACATGCTACTTAACTCCTGATATAAAGGATACTGGTTGAGACAACTATTTTTTTGGATATGGCCAATACGGGAAGTTTATTTGTTTGATAATGCATAGTACTCATAAAAGTTTCCCTCCCTCCCTCCCTCTCTTCCTGCCTTTCCTGCCTTCCTTCCTGCCTTTCCTGCCTTTCCTGCCTTTCCTGCCTTCCCTTCCTTCCTTCCCTTCCTTCCCTTCCCTCCTTCCCTTCCCTCCTTCCCTTCCCTCCTTCCCTTCCCTTCCTTCCCTTCCTTTCCTTCCCTTCCTTCCTTCCCTTCCTTCCTTCCCTTCCTTCCTTCCTTTCCTTCCTTTTCCTTCCTTCCTTTTCCTTCCTTCCTTTTCCTTCCTTCCTTTTCCTTCCTTCCTTTTCCTTCCTTCCTTTTCCTTCCTTCCTTTTCCTTCTTTTTTCTTCCTCCCTCCCTGCCTCTTTTCCTCCCTCCCTTCCTCCCTAAAATTACAGAAAAAGAGGAGAGTTAAAATAGATGACTTCTAAGGTCCCTCCCAGGTCTAACTACACTGTTAATTAGCATAGACCCCGCCCCCCCAGCTTTGACTTAACAAGAAAATATGAGGCCCTTCACACAAGACCAGGCTCCTGTTTCTCTTATCAAAGCAAAACCAAGTGCTTTGAAGAAAGGAACCGGAGATATCCCAGATGCAAAAAAACTCCTTCGGGAGTTCATGCCTGAAATACTACATTGTCCCACGTGTTTTTTATTCGTAAAACCAACTTCTGGATCTCCTCTTATGGGAGGAGTTTGTGAGCAGGGCTGAGCTATAAACTGGCAACAACTTCAGAAGATGGGTTGAGTGGGTTCATGGAAAGATTCAAGGCTTGCTTCTGTTTAGACTGGGGCTTAGAGAGGAGTGGGGATCAAGCCTTCTCCTGGTTATTCTGCTCCTCCCACATTTTTGAAGAGTTGAAATCATCCAAAAACGTGCCTCCAGTTTACCCTTCCCTTCTTCTAGCCCTGTCTCATCTTTCTTTTATTTCTATCCCTTCTCATCTGTATTTCTAGTGCAGTACATTCAGGATATCTTTGGTCAGCATAATAGTCAAGCGTCTGTGAAGATGGGAAATGTCATAGGGAGCACCGTGCATTCCCCTAATTTTACAGATGGGAAAAGTGAGGCCCAAAGAGGAAAAATTATTTATCTACTTACATAGTACAGTAACTTTGGGGACAGAAGACCTAAATTCAAAGTGGACCTCTGACATGTGAGTTGGTCAAGTTACTTAGTCTCCCTCAGTTTCCTTATCTAATAAAAAAAAGGGGGGAAGGGTTGGACTAAATGGCTCTGGGATTTCTCTTAGCTTGGGAGCATGACCCTACAACCTAAGATAGGACATGATCTAAGTGGGAAAGGAGACCTTTTAATTTCTCACATTATATCTCTCATCTTACATTCCTCACCCTTTCCTTTTCATCTTCCCCATATTTGGATCAATATAATGACTTTGGTAACTTTGCCAAGAATCAGGTATAGTATCGATAACAGCTAATGCTTCTTTAGAAAAAAATTCATATCTGTTGTTTTTATATCCTCCTCATGTCTGAATATCTCTCTTAGCTTTACTTTAAGGATCATCCCTTGTAATGAAGAAGAAAAAAAGGAAAGAAAGAAAACAATTCAGTGAAATTACGCTAAAAACTAGCTCAGTTGTACAGTATAGGCAAAGTTCCTTCCAAACTTAGGGTCCCCTACTTCTGTTCTAAAGGGAAGAGCTGTATTTTTTCATCTCTTCTTTGGGAACAAGTTTGGTGATTATACTTGCACAACATTCAGCATTTGTTTGTTTGGGCTCTTACCATCTGAATTAAAGAACTCTTAGATTTATATAGTACAACTTTTATTGGTGTGGATACTAAGACTTAACCATCATTTCACTTAGTGAGAGTCAATGCTAGGATTCAAACTCAGGTCTTCATAGGATTATAAATTTAGATTTGAAATGGCTCTTAGAGGCTACTGAGTAAAACGTTCTCATTTTACAGATGAGGAAACTGAGGCAGACAGAGGTTAAGTGAATTTTTCAAGGTCATACAACTAGTGTCTGAGGTAGGATTTTAACACAGTTCCTCCCACCTCCAGTTTTCTAACTACTACATCCTCTTACTTCTCTTTGAATTCTCTCTCCATGACACAATGCTGTCTATCTTGAGTAGGAAAGGCCTGTTTCCTAAGGTCAAGCCACTGATATTCAAGGCTCAATGAAGAAGGTTTCTCAGCTAGAGCTTCCCTCTTCTCCCTCTGATGACTTTGGTTAGTCATGGGTCCAGTTAATTGTGAGTGTGGGCATGTTTGTGGTGTTGATTTCCGTGGCTCAGCTCTGACAGACAATTATTATTCCTCTACCTCTGGGTACTTCATGTCTCTTTTTGGTCCAGGTTGGCTCTCTGGCCTTAGAGTGACCATGATCAGAGATAATCACAATAAATCACTTTTAGACAGCCCTCAAGATTTCATAAAGCTCCTTCCTTCATGAATACCATTGTCAGTCTACATCTGCTGCTCCAGGAAGTTAGGTGACTTTCTCTGATTCAACACAGGTAGTAATCAACCAATAAATATTCTCTGAACTACCTACTATGTGCTAAGCACCGGACTAGGTACTAGGAGTATCAAGATAAAGAATGAAATACTCCCTCATCTATTATTGGTCTGAGTCAAGACTCAAACCTATATTTCCTGATTCCAGGACCTCTTTTCACTCTTGATCCATGCACAGAATATAAATCTGACAACATCTATTTGGGGCTATTTGAGGTTTTTTTACACTTGCCTTTCTTCTTTGGTTCTTATGTTTCAGGGATTACCTGGGCCAATAGGAGAACCTGGACCCAAAGGCAGTCGGGTAAGTGCATCTTGGCAGCATCCTGTGATAGATACTCTGATGATCAAATGGCAGTAGTGTGTGCTTGCTACTTAGGACTCAGAGCAGGATCTACAAATGGATGTGGCTCTTATCCCTTCCACTCAGCACAGCACCAAGAATGCCCCTTTGACTCCAGTTTCAGAGATCCTCAAGCACCTTCAGCTCTTATTTATGTCTCCCACTTGGCCATGAGCTGCTGCTCCTCCTCTTCCTCTGAGAGTCTCAGGGCTATGAGATTCTAGAGGGTTGGGAAGAAGGGCAGGGCATGGATTGAGTTGTGGCTTTCCAGAAAGCCTCTCACTTAAGCCAAGCACAGTGAGCCAGGAAGATCTAGGACTACTCCTAATGGCCCCATCTGTGGCACAGAGAGAATCCAGCTGAGGCCAGGGAGCTGGAGCCAGTTGCAAGTGATCTTACCGCCCTGTGGTCTTCCCTCCACCCCTCTCTCCAACCCCTCTCCCCTCATTCTCTCCCCTGCTGGGGTAATCAAATGAAGCAGCCAAGATGACTCATGTGAACAGGGTGTTGTGGAAGTTCTAATTGCCTGTAATTGGTGGCTACAGCATCCCCCTAGCTCCTGGTGAATGTCCACAGCCGAAATATTTGGGATACTGAGAGTTGCCTACAAGGTATATTGTCAAATAGTGGCTAGAAGCCAAGCATGGAAGCCAAAAGCCCATCCATTTTCTTCTTTTCTTTAAGGAATCCCTTTGTAAGCTACTACCATTTTAGTGTCGGCCTGTGAGAAACCATAGCAATCCCTGCAGAACAAAGCACCAAGTGCGTGAAAGAATGAAGCAATAGGAGTGAACATCGTGAGAGCCATACTCTCTCCCTGCCTTGCTTCTAGAACCACATGTGCTGCTCATCATTACGCTTCTTCTCCTTGGCTCTCAGGGCCCTGCTATCTCTTTCTGCAGACTATTCTCAACCAAACTGGATCCTTCATATATAATCCTGTGTAGCACCAGATCCAGATTCTGATGTTGCCTTTGTTACTGACTTACCATTGACACGATCCTGAGCAAACCTCTATATTTCTTTAGTCATCTGTAAAATGGGATTTTTAGTTTACCCTGATTATCTCCCAGGGTTGTTTCTACAATATCATGAGATATTAGATGCAAAATCACACGATAGACCAATGGTTCTCAAAGTGTGGTCCAGAGCATCCTGGGGGATTTCTGAAACCCTTTCATGGGACCTGCAAAATCAAATTTAGTTTTTAATTTCTAATGTGGTAAATATATGCAAATATAATCAACATAAACAAAAAGGCTTTGGACAGACCTCAATATTTTTTAAAAATATAAAAATACTGAGGACAAAAGTTTGAGAACCATTGCCCTAGACTGAATAGGGCTATGCTAATGCAAAGAGTGATGTTATCATTAGGAATTGATATTCTTAAGAAGAGGGAAGAGGTGAGACCGATTTCTAGGGATTCTAGAGCCAAGTTGGAAGGTCTTGTGGGACCTCCAGGAGAGGCTGGAGACAACCTGTTTCTGCCTCATTGACTCTGTCAATGGCCACTGAATCCTTGTCTGGGCTAGGCCTTGTGAGTAAACTCTTAAACATTTTCCATATGGTCACCCTGGCTGCTCTTGCCCACCACATGAGGGTGGGAATATGCCCAGTAGCATTGGGCACTTAGTCATCCCGTGCCCCTAAAGAGCAAAGTCAGCTGGTTCCTGATGAGCCCTTCCCCCAGAGCTGGGCTTTGAAGCTGCACCATTAACCCTACAAAATAGCTTTCATGTACCCCCGAGGAGGAGAAGCTGGGAACAGCTCCAGATTGGGTCCTCTGGACCGGCCTTAGTGCATATAGGGTATTTATTTGCAGTTATTGAATGGATATCAGCTGTTGGGATGTTTTACCAGGATGTTTATGGATGCACTTGAGGACAGCTTCTCACTTACCAGAAGAACTTAGGAGACTCCAAAGCAGACCTTTCCTTCCTGAGGCATTGATCCTGCTGGGGCTCTCCAGTCCCACAAGATTCTTTTCTGTCCAAACCCTAGGAAGACATGCTCTTGGGATGGGGCTGAGAGGGATGATAAGCCAGGGAAATTTGGAATAGATTTATGCTCTCCGTGTGGACAACATCTTGATGCCACATGCACATTGGAAGCTGAACCTCTGCTCGCTTCTCCGAACTTTGCTGAGAGGGTTCTCATGGTGGAGCTCTGGGCTCCTTCCAGAAGTGGCTTGAAGCCCAGGGAATGACTCTGTGATACATTGCTGATTGTAGCCACCAGTCATTAAAAACAAACCTGCTCTCCCCACTCCTTCCCTTCTGTGGCCCAGGAACAAGATTCACTAGGTCCTGTTTCCTCATAATGCTCAGCATGCATTCACCTTGGTCTTGCCCTTGGGATCCCTGCTGGGCTGATCAGAAAGGGGGCCTGGGTCTAAGTTACATGACTCACTCCAGAGCCAGTGGGGTATGTAGTCTGGACATGGAGTGCCAAGGGAATTTGCCAATTAATTAGAGAATTGCTCCTTTTGTGACAAGGTAGATGAGCAGGGTGAACTAGGGCATGGAGAAAGTATGATCTGTCTGAGGACAAGTTGAATCCTGATGTTGGAGCTAGACTTTAGTGTAGAGCCTTGCCCAACAGAGAAGGGGACAGTTCTGATTTCCCCTTGCCTAATCCCTATGAGATAGGACATCTCCCAGTTGACTCTAAGTGAAAGATGGTCCTCAAGTCCATTCTTGTTTCTTGGAGGAAGGAACCTCTTTCAGCATTGGGGTCTTGATGCAGCTGCCTTCAGTCCCCATCCTCTAGAGCTTAGCATGGCTCAAGTAGTCACTTAGAAGTGCTTACTGATTGACTAATTTCAAAAGCAGTTGAACATATACATATTACTACCAAAGCAGCTCAGAGTAGGGCAACCTGGGTGGAAGAAGAGCCTGGATCCTCATTGTGTGTGTATGGGGGGAGGTATCAGAGGGAGGAGAATGTAGTTTCTGTGTCTCCAGAAAAGGAAAGTCGGGGGTACCTGGAAGCAGGAGTACCTGAGGAGGGGGTGAAGAAGGCCTGTCAGTGCAGCAAAGAATCATGTGGGAGTGTCTCAAGACTATGAACAAATAGGGGTCAGGGGAAGATGGCTTGAGTGGGAGCAACTTCACTTTAAAAATAGCCTGTACTAAGTTCCTGCTATGTGCAGAACTATGGGCTATTCTTTATGGGGGGTAGAGAGAGAGGTATTAAAGGTGGTCCTTCAGAGGCTTCCAGTTTACTTGGAGTCTTGAGGTTTAAACAGACTTAGGGTTGGAAGGCCATTTAGTCTAGCTCATTCATTCTATATATTATAAAATTGAGGTCCATTAAAAATTACATGGTGGGATTTTCAACCCACGCCTTCCGATTCCTACTCCAGTGTTCTTTCCACTGTGCCACACAGTAATACTTCCATGACTATGAATAATTTAACACAAGTCAAGGGATGTCACCAGGCACAGTGGGGTTAAATGCCCAATGAGTGATACAGACAATGGCTGTGAATCTGCAGGGATTGGAGTGGATTGAAATAGATAAGGGGGCTTTATAGAAGAACTGGGACTTAAGGTGGGTTATGGAAGATGAGAAAGTACCAGATAGGACAGGAGGAAGTGGGAGGGTATTCTAGGCTGGCAGCACAGGAGGGATGTTTTTGGAGATACTCTGATCCATTTGGGAGGGTAACTGGAGAAACTCAAAAAAATCTTGAGTTAATTGGGCTTGGAGAAACTGGTTGTGGTTTGGGGAGTGGGGTGGGCATTGGAGGAAAGGAGATGAAGAAAAAACTTAGCAAGTTGGAAAGAGAAGGTCAAAAGTGTATCACAGTGGAAGTTCTTAGGAGGAGACAGGTCAAGGAGAAGGAGAGGCAGTGGGACCGCCGGCACATGCCCTCTCATCTAACCCCGAAGCAGGCTTCCTTTCCTTTAGGTCCCAGGAGCAGCCAGCAAGGGCACAACAGCCTCCTGCCTCTTCCCAGCCTGCCCCCAATCCCTGGTGTGAGGGTATGTGCCCTTGGACTACATCGTGGAAGCCAGCACCATGCAGTCCATGGGCATATACACTTGCCTCAAGGTTTATGTCAACGTGGAGCACCCAGGACCAACGCTGGAGGAGGAGGAGGAAGGCAGCCAAGATGGGACGGGTGCAGGTCAGCCTCCTAGGAACAACCTATTTGATTCTTTGTTTGCTCTGTCCATAGGGGTATATTGGTCTCCCCGGGCTCTTTGGCCTGCCAGGACTTGATGGAGAAAGGGTGAGTATCCTTCTGGAAATCCCAGTGTCCCATCCTAAGACCCTTCTCTTTAGCCTAAATGCCCAGGGCATAGATAACTCTAGGGAATAAGCAAAACAACTTACAATAGAGTTGAGAATAAAGAGGGAAAGAATGAGAGATGGGACTTGAGCTCTACAATTTGTTCTTAATGAAGAGTGGGCCCTCTTGGACTGGCTCCTAGGACTAAGATCTGGGGAAACTGTCACAGTCATGGAAGTGAACTAGAATAGTAGAATCCAGGAATATTAGAACTGGAAGTCACTTTAGGACATTGGCTATTAACAATAATAATAATAGCTAGCATACAGTGCCTGCTACTTACCAGGCATTGTGCTAAGTGCTCAAACAATCCTGGGAGGTAAGTGGTATTATTATCCTCATTTTGCAATTGAGGCAACTGAGGCAGAGATAAAGTGTCTTGCCCAGGTTCATACAGCTAGTCCTACAGAAACTTGAGCCCAAAGGGAAAGTCAGAGGCTCTTGACAAGACTCTTTGCACTTCAACTACCTCTTGTTTCTTTTTAGTGATTTCTACCCTGACATTAATTTTCTTTTTTTTCTGCTCATCAGGGGCCTCCTGGAGCTCATGGCAAGAGGGGCAAGATGGGTAGGCCGGTAAAGTTTTTCCTTGTCTATTATGCAGATTTTGTTGAATGAAACCAAACCATACCACAATTTAGTTGTTTTTGCTGAATTGGCAAAGTAGGATTTGTGGGAATTTCCCATGATTCCCTCTGGAGAGTTTTGATTTCTGGTCTATTCTGGGCTATCTCTCAGCTTTGTGTGTGTGTGTGTGTGTGTGTGTGTGTGTGTGTGTGTGTTGGGAGGTGGGGGAAGGAATGCTTTCTCTGTGTAGGTGTATTCATAAATGTTTCTCTTTTCCCAAGTCTGTGTTTTTCCTCCCTGTCTGCCTATATCTGCTTTTCCTAATAGACCATGCTGACTAATATGCAAGCGTAAGGTAACTCCAAGATGAAGGATAAAGACAAGGGAAATCAGGAGGGGGGTTTTCATGTAGTATAGTGTCTGAACTGAAGCTTGAAAGGAGCTAATCAATCATCAATCAACACTTATTAAGTGCCTACTGTGTGCCAAATACTGTGTCAAGTGCTGGGGGATCCAAATAAAAGCAACAGACAGTCCCAGCCCTCAAGAATATTGTAATCTAAGGGGGGAGAGACAACATGCAAACAAATATATACAAAATAAGCTAGATATAGGATAAGTAGAAAATAAAAGAGGGAAAGCACTGGAATTAAAAGAGAATGAGGAAGGCTTCCTTTAAAAAGGTGTGTGTGTGTGTGTGTGTGTGTGTGTGTGTGTGTGTGTGTGTGTGTGTTTGCATGTGCCAGGAGTCACTGTATGTATTGGGGAATAAGGTATAAGAAGACTAGAAAGGAGGGGACTGGATTAGGAAGGGCTTTGAATGCCAAGCAGAGCATTTTGTATTTACTCCTGGAGGCAATAGTGAGCCACTTAGAAGAGGAGAAGGGGAGAGGAGAAGTCATTCCAGACATGAAGGATGGTCTGTGAAAAGACTTATAGATGGGGAATGGAATGTGGAATTCAGGGCACAGCAAATAGAACAATTTGATTGGAACATAGGAAGGGAAATAAAATGAAATGTCTGGTAAGTTTGACTGAAGCCAGATATGAAGGGCTTTGTCAAATTAAAGAGTCTATATTTTATCTTAGATGTATTAGGGAACCACCAAAGCTTCTGCCATAGACTGCTAGAAAGAAGCTTAGTCATTTCTTCTTAATTTGGTTCTGTAAACTTGGGCAGCTGCATAGAATGAGAAAGCTAGGGTTTTTTTTCCTGCTATGGGAAATAGAGAAGGGACTGGGTATTCTTACATTTCCTTTTGGTGGTGATAACAGAAATAAGTGCTTCTTAAAATTATAGACTATGATTAATTAATATAATTAAGCAGGAAGAAATTTAAGAGATTATCTTGCCCAATCTCCTCCTTTTCCAGATGGGGAAACTGAGATCCAGAGAAAGGAATTGATTTGCTCAAAATCACATAAGTATTTAAAAGCTGGGGTCAGAACTCAGATCTCCTGATCTTCAAGTACCAAGAAGTTTGGGGTGTGGTTCTTGCCTTCAAAGAATTTACTTAAAATCTAGGAACTTGGCAACCCTGTGAACTCTTTTCTTTGCAGTGATTGGGAGAGAAAATTAGTACTTATCGAAGCTCCTTATCTCCTACATCATTGGGTAACTGGAGAACCTCTTTTTTTTGTCTTTTGCTTGTATGGCCTTGGGCCAGTGTCGTCCCCCCTCAGTGAAATGGACTAGATGCTCTTCGAGGTCTTTATCAGCTCTGACACTCTGACTCACCAACCAGATTCCAATAAATTAGGAAGCTTCAGCTAGATATGTTTTTTCTGCTTGGAATTAGCTAGTTTAGAGAGGTATATTCTCATACTCGGAGTATGGTCTTCTCAGTACATTCCAGCTGTTCCTCTCTTTTCCTATCATTGTCTGGGATATTTTTCCCAGCCATGATTTACATTTGCTGCTAGGATCTCTCCCTGGAATGTGAAAACAGAGCCTCATCCATCCTTCCTTTCCCCTTCCTTCAACACCCCCATCCCCACCCCCAAAGCAGGAACTTTCTACACTGGTGATCCTTTGGGATTAGATGGCTAGCTATTCTGTCTAGTCCCCATTCCACATAAAAAACCCTGGCTCTCCCATTATTATAGATTCCAACATACAGGAATCTGATTTTAAAATGTTGGAAGAGAGGGAGAAGAAAAGAATAGATTTTGTCCATTTCCTCTTGCATACCCTTTGGGAGATGTTTACCCCATTTTGAAAATCACTAAGCTAGATGGCTATTTTTGGCCAGTCAGCCAATAAATATTGATCAAATCTCTGTTATGTATTTGGAGATAGAAAAAAAGCCGAAAAAAAAAAAAAAACCCAAAAAACTATCCCTGCTCTCAAAGACTTCACAGTCTAATGGGAGAGACAATATGCAAAAACCAACCATGAACAAGCTATTTACAGAAAAAACTGGAAATAATCAAAAAAGGGAAAGCAATCAATTAATCAGTAAACTTTTATTTTAAAAATAGATAGATCTACAGATCTTTTCATATCTATAGGATTTATGACTTTCCTGATTGGTTTCCCCAACTCCATCTCATTCCACAAATTTGCATTTGACAAACACTTAAAAGGTGTCTACTCAATGTTTTATTCTATGCTAACAACTGGATTTGGCTTCTGTTTGAGTAAATGAAGGGCTCTTGAGAAAGACATGGGTCCACTGGTAGGGGAGATGCAAAGAGAGACATTAGAGAGAGCCTGGAACTGAGAAGCAAGAGATAGGAGCAGTAGCCATCTGTGCAGCTATCTATCTCATCATGTGACATCAAACAAATCTGATTTTTTTGATTTGATTGATTGATCCAGATGTCAGTTTCTTCATCTATAAAATCAGAGAAGTTATTCAGCTGATCCCCAAGGTTCCTCTCAGTTCTGAGATTCTCTGAGTCTACTCTGAGAGAGAATGATCGCTACTGGCAGGGCTCTGGTGTTCTCCCTCTTCCCCAGCACTGACCACAGTTCTGCTTTAGGCGAGAACGAGCCCAGAGCAGATACTGGAATGGACCTGCATTTTCCACATTTGACCACAGTTATCCCTGCCTGACTCCCATGGAAGCGCTGACATTGGGATTCCGGGGAATTGGGAAGAAGGGAGGGGAGAAGGGAGGATTTTTCACAGATGATATTGTGTGTTTCAATTCTAAGGACACAGGGAGGAGAAGTTCCTCTATTTGGATGAGAGGAAGTAGTTTCCTTTCTCCAGGGATGATCAATACTGTTGCTTTTTCCCTCTCCATTCCTTGGTTCATCTAAGTCGTCACTCCTCCATCCTCCATTCTCCCCTCAGAACCAAACTAAGTTTTCTCTTCAAAATGGGAAATCACCAAGTTGAATATGAGACTGAAGGAAGCTGTGCTATTAATCATAATTGTCATAGTACCTTAAATAGAGTATGCATTAGGGAGATTTTTATTGTTGTGAGTGGCTGCTGGGAGTAGTGGGAAAAATGTGATTGTGAGGCCAGACAAGCATATAGGATTAGCCCTTTAACCTGCTTTGGAATCTTGGGTGTGGAGTATGGGCTAGTTCCTTGAAGGGCCTCGGAGTCAGCCATAGTCAGGATAAATTAAAGTTCTTGGTCTTTAGGGGGAGAAATGAAGGAGACAGACTGCCATGAGACTCGCCAAAGATGTATCCTGAATTCTCCAGTCCAAAGTCACCAACTTCTCTGCCCCAAAGTGACTCTGGCCTTTCTCACCCCACTCTCTAATCCTTGCCTACAATTATCTTAACACCAAACATTCAGCCAGCATCAACTGTGAGAAGAGCCATTTATCCAAACATAAGCTAATAGAGCCATTGTCTCATATCGAATAGATAATTAGCCTTAAGTGCTCTGATGTCTCAGATTCAAGTACACCTTTTCAGACTTTCAGCCCTCTACCCTTGGGCAAAATGTTTGTAGGAATCATTTTCTTTATCTGGGTTGTGGTTGTCTTATTCATGGGATTAGTTTATTAGCTCTGATATCCTATGTCCCAATTCTAGCTCTGAGATTCTGGGAAAGGTGGGAGTGATGGAGAGAGGATTATACTTGGAATCAGAGGGCCTATGTTTACATCCCACCACAGACATGGTGTGACCTTGGAAGTCACCTTTCTGTGCTTTAAGTTCCTCATCTATAAAATGAAGGGTTGGACTCAATGACCTCTAAGATCTCTTCTCTCTCTAAAGCTATAATCCTATAATCCTGCTATGATGATTTGTCTGCAGTAAGAATCAAAGGAGATGAAACAAAGTTCTTTTGGTGGCGTGGAGGGAATGGGATGGGACTAAACTTGGAGGATTTTGGACTGGAGTACCTGGACAGATGAGTTGCCTTTTACAATTGTTGCTTTCTCCCTTCCTGTCTCTGGGCTCAAGGTCTCCTTTTTCATTCATCCAGAGCCATTCCAGACCATGGAAAATATATTTTTATAACTGACCACATAATTCTGTCTGATAAGATTTTGTGAATGAGTAAGACAGTTTGGGGACTGAAACAATCCATCTGGGTCGTTGGCATAGAACTCACCAGAAAGTCAGGGCAAGTCCAGCCCTGCTCTTGTCTTCAAAGCAATTGGATGGCTATCAAGTATACAGGGTCCAGCAATTGTGTGTGTGTGGGGGAAGGGAAGGGTGTTCAACCTTGCTGCAGAAAGATTAGCCATGTACCCACCCCACTATCAAGATCCATGATATTTCTTGTATAGGATTCTCCCTTATCTGAAGTGCCTAGGGCCATGAATCACCATTGAGGACTATGAAAATAAGATTTATTTTTCCCCAGAAAATCAGCTTTAATAACTAGCAAATCTATTTTATTTGTCTCTAACATGATTTAATGTTTTTACATCATTTCATATCTGTAGATTCCAAAATGAGGTGATCAGAATAGCCCTGGTGTAACTTTGCTAGGCTCTGTGAAATTTACGTTCTTCATAGTATCTGAAGACCAAAAAGAGTCTTGCAAAGTTAAATTCATTCCCCTATAGTAAGCCAGTCATGAGGGTCAAAACCCCCAACTTTGTGGTAAAATATGAAGGCAGTTAGAGGAGAAAGGGTGTCATTTAAGAGAAATTTGTTTTTCTTCTTACAGTGTGAGTTTTGGAATTTTTCATTAATTGTTAGTGAGTAGAATAGCTTGGGGGTTAGGGATTAATTGAGTTCCCTTCTGACAAAGTTGGCAATTAATCTTTTCCCTAGGAACATTCCTATTGATTAATAACCTCCCACCTCCACCCTCTGCATACTTGTACTAATCAGTCTTTTCTAGGTTTGGGATGTTTGTTTCATTTAGAAGGCATGGACATCAAACAGTTTGGTTTAGCATGAGCATGATTTGTCATCCTTCCCACTAGAGTTAAGTCATAATTTCCTGGGAGCCAGAGAACCTATAAGGAGTTAGGATACCCCAGATTATAATATAAGGGAACAATAACTTGCGACTTTTCCTTCTATAGAACAGTTCCAGGATTTGAACCACAGACTCATAGAATGTCAATTCCTAATAGAAACTTAGAACAGAGAGTCCAGAATGTCAGAACTTGCTGGACCCTTAGAACACAGTGTTAGAATTGGAAAGGGCCTTAGAACAAAGAATGTCAGAGCTGGAAAGGACCTTAGAATTCAGGATATTAAAACTAAAAGGAAAGCATGGATCATAGAACATTACAACTACAAGGGACTTCCAAAGATCATCTCTTCTAACCACTTCATTTTACATATTTTCCTCATATGAAGTCTAAAGCAATTAATTGACATGCCTGCAAGGTCATCCAGTGGTTAGTGGCAGGAATTAGAATAGATGAGATGTCTGTAGCCTTATAAGGTTGAGACTTTTTCAGGGTCACACAGCTACTAAGTCATAGGGCTGGAGACAGGATCTGGATTTTCTGCATACTAGGCCATTGCTCTTTCCACAGTATCAATCAGCATTAAAGTGGCAATGGGGAGTAATGCATTACTGTCCCACTCAATCAGGGCACTATAACTGCATTTTAACAGGGCCTTTAGAAGCCAGTATCTAACCCAAAGGAGCAACTTTGGCAGGGAATTAAGACCAGTTGAAGAGATATCTGAGGGCAGATAGGTATTCTGAAATCACACTCCCTCATATATAGTAGGTTTGCTTCTCAGACATCTGGGGAGAGGGGCTAAGTGACCATCTAGAAGCAATATGACTCTAGCCTAAGAGCTAAAAAGTTTTCTCTCTGTCCCCCAATTAAAAAGGCTTGTCACTCTAACCTCTTCAAAAACTAAGGGAAAATTTGAATTTTTGTTCCCCCAGACCACGGGCGCCCAAGGGAAGAGCGGGTCTACCCATGATTGTATCTTCTGTAGAAAAAAAAAAAAAGAAATATGTTATGGTTTTTTAATGAGGAATCCAGGTTTGTGGTTTTTGAGAATCTTGGCTTGAGGGTCTGGCAAGATTCCAAAAAGGCTTCTCTTTCTTTGTAGCTTTGCAGATGGGAAGAAGCAGGGGACTTTGTGAGGCCTAATGTTCCTTTTCCTTTATCCTACTGAGCAAGCAAATGTCCACTTGTTTAGATCTTGTTTGCTAGCTCTGGTTTTTGGTAGTAAAATTATCTCAGGCCATGTAAAATGCGATTTCTGAGAGGAGTTTACCATGAAGCCGGGTGGACATGTAACTGGGAGTGTGCTCTTAAGAACTCACATGTTCAGCTTGTACAGGCTAAGCAAGAACTGAACTTATCTAGTTATTTATAGTGTGAAGTCAGGAAATCTGGATTTTCATCTTGGCTCGTCTACTATCTAGACTTTGAGTCATCTTTCATTTCTCTGTGTGTCCTTTTCCTCATTTGTAAAATGTTACTATATTAGCTTTCGTGTGTTCGTGTTCTCATGTTCTGTGATCTGAAAGTCTATGTTCTTATATTCCAACTCTGACATTCTCTAATTCTAGAAATGAGACGTCTTTCTGAAGTCACATTTTCCTAATGAGTAGAAAATGCTGGTTCTGGAGCAGATTTTCCCTTTGGGGCTGTGGGAGTTGTGGAAAATCTTTTGCTCCCTTGTAAAAACATGGAAGGTTTCACTAAGAAGTAAGCCCTTTGAGGACAAGAGTTTTGTTTTTGGCTCTGTATCCACAGCATCTGGCCGGTGCTTATTAAATACTTAAATTTGATTAATTGATTGATAGACTCATGTCATCTAGCCTGCAACTTACAGTCTAGAGAATTAGTCTGGTCATACTGTCAGCAAATGGTAAAATATTTATTGCTTGTAGATCAAATCAGTTTTTTTTTCATTCAACAAGTATTTGTTAAATACCTACAATGTGCAAGTCCTATGCTAAGCTTTATAGAAGATGTAGAGATGAATGAGGCATGATCCATGCCCTCAAGGAGCTTACAGTCTAGAGAGGGGGAAAAAAAGATACTTATACATATTAATAGCCTATTTTATACAAGACCCTGTACTAGGTAACATGGGAGATGTAGAGATTAATAAGAGATTGTGCCTTATTAAGCCCTCAAGGAGCTTACAATATAGTGGGGAAGATAAGATACCTACAAATATCAGTTAAGTACTGTGTACTCTGTACAATTCCTATACTAGATATTGTAAGTAATGCAGAGATAAGACATAATCTCTGTCCTCTATTACAATCTATCAGAGGAAGACATGACATGTATATAAGTATATAAATAAAATATAAAATATGTGATGGTTTTCTTGGAAAGGCAGCCTTAGTCTCAGTTGAAATAAATAATTACTCCAAAATTGCAGCGAGCTGGTAAAAATGCAAACGTTTATTTCTCCTTCCAAATTAGCCCGGTTAGTTGAGGCCTATCTCTCTGCCTGGCTCCAAGAGATCTTGCAGCTTTGTCCTTGGCTTCTGCCTCTGCTTTCTTCAGCCTCCAGCCAGCACCAAGTTGGAAGATGCAATGAATCTCTCTGTACCTCCAGTCAGTTCCACCTGAAGAAGTAACTTCAAGCTTCAAAAGTTCCCTATATTTATGTGATCTCCCAAAGGTTAACTCTACCTTCTGGAGGGAGAGGGATTCTGGGTTATCTCCCAGAGTGCTCTCTGGTCATAAGGAAGGTGTGAATTCAGATATCTCTTTCTAGACCCTGAATCTCCCAAACTGTGAACTCCATTGAGTTCTTAGAGCTCTCTAAAGGTGTGAACACAAGCATTGTTTCCATCAGTTGTACTTAGTACCTAGTTCAAGTTCTGGCCCAAAATATCTTCTTCTAAGATCAAATCAACTCCAGTGTCTTAACACTTTGTAAAGAAATGTCTTAACACTTTGTAAAGATTCCAACAAAAATAGAACATTATGAATGCCATAGGAGTGATATAAGCTTTAAAAAAGGGTATGGACTTTGATTTTTTAAAATAAGTTTTATTGATATTTTCTATTTCTTATCTCACCATAGTATCCCATGTATCCTTTTCACTGCCTTCCCAAAGGGCCATCCCATATGAAAAATAATATATATTTTAGAGAGGAAAAAAGATCAGCACAACTGATTGATAAATTGAAAAAGTCTGAAAATATATGCAATATGTTATATCTGTGGACCTCCCGCCTCCATGAAGGGGGTAGGTTAGTGATATCTTCTTATAGCTCTTCATCCAGATACAACTTGACCTATATATTTTTGTCATATTTACTTTTGATTTTTTCATGTACTGTTTTTATTTTCATTTTTATATTGTTGTTGTCACTGTGTGCATTGTTTTTCTTGGATCTTATTACTTCACTCTGGAACAGTTCCTATTAATTTTCCTATACTTCCCTGTATTCATCACATTCATAATTTCTTGCAGCTTAGTAATATTCCATTAAATTTATGTACCATATTTTGTTTAGTTATTCTTCAATTGATGGATGCATATATTGTTTCCATTTCTTAGCTATCACAAAAAAGTACTGCTATAAATATTTTGGAATATAATGGGACTTTTTTTCTTATTGATGGCTTCTTTGGGGTTTAAGCCAATAATAGAGTCTTTGGCTTAAACTGACATTTTTAGTCAGTTTATTTATCTAAACAGATTTAGTTTATTTGCATAACTCCACATTGCTTTCCAAAATGATTATACCACTTCATATCTTCACTAACAAGGTATTGGTGTACCTATCTTCCCACAATCCTTCCCACATTGACTGTAGTCACTTTGTCATTTTTGTCAATTTTCAGAATGTGAGATGAAACCTCAGAGTTGTTTTTATTTGCATTTTTCTTATTTGTGATTTGGAGAATTTTTTTCATGTGGTGTTGAATACTTTGCTGTTCATTTTTGAGAACTGTTTTTCCATATCTTTTGACTATTAGAGAATGACTGTTATAAATATAAATGTATACATATATATAGTTTATATATAAGTATCTGAAATGCCAAATCTTTATCAGAGCAATTTGATACAAAGGTTTTCCCTTCTTAACCCAAGATGTATCAATGTTATCTGTGCAGAAGCTTTTCAGTTTCAAGTATACCAGTAACCAGTTATATTTTATCTTTTGTATTTGCCTCTCTTGTTCATTTAAGGATATATCTCCTACACACAGCTGTGAAAGGTATACAATGTGTTTCTCTTCCAGTTGTTTTAGAATATGATTTTTAATATTAATAAGATCATAGATCCATATAGAATGTATTATGGTGTGTAGTTTAAGGTATTGATATAAGCCTAACTAGAATGCTTTCCCGTTTTCCCAGGAGTTTTTATCAAATAGGGAGTTTTTCACTAGATAATTTGTTTTCCACTTTATCAAACATCGAGTCATTTAGCTCTATTGTTTCTGAATCTCCTTTGTCTAATTTGTTCCATTGATACATCTCTTTTTTCTTTAACTAATACCAGATGGTTTTGATAACTGCTGCTTTATGGTATAATTTGAGGTCTGGAAGGTCTATTTCCTCTTCATCCTTACTTCTTTTCATCATTTTCTTTGATATTCTAGATTTGGTGTTTTTCTAAATGAATGTTGTTAATATTTTATCAAATTCTGTAAAGTTTGCCCTTGGTAATTTGGTATGGCATTAAATATGTGAATTAATTTTGGTAGTATTGTCATTTTTATTCTATTAGCATGGCCTAGCCATGAGCCCTGAAGATACCTCCAACTATTTAGGCTGTTCTTTATTTCTTTAAGGAGTGCTTTGTAATTGAATCTGTATGTCTTTTCTGTTCTTTGAGAACTTGATCCTCTGATATTTTGTGCATTTTGTAATTATTTGGGGTGGGATTTCTCTTTCTATTATTGTTGTTTGTGCTTTGTTATTATTATATAGAAATGCTGTTGATTTTTGAGGATTTATTTTGTAGCTTACAACTTTGCTGAAGTTGATAATTTTCTCAATTAGTATTTTTGTTGATTAAGTTTTGTAAGAAAACTCTAATATCAGCAAATAAGGGATAGTTTTATCTCTTCTTTACTATTAGTACTCTCTTAATTCTTTTCTCTTGTGTTATTGCTGTTGCTAGCATTTCCAGAACTATATCAAATAATAGTAGAGAGAATGGGCATCTTTGCTTTATTCCATATTTACTGAAAGAGGTTCTAGGTTTTCCCCATTGCATATGATGCTTGTTTTTGGATACTTTTATGGTATAGAGGATTTCTGACTGAAGTGGTAAGGGAAAATGGCATTATAGAGAAGATAGAATTTGATCTGGATATTGAAGGACAAGTAGGATTTCAGTAGACAAAAATTTTGGGGAAAGCATTCCAGGGGGATCAGGAAAGCAGAGGGCATATTAAATGACTCAGTTTGACTGGAGGATGAAAATCATACTGAAATGGTGAGAAATAAAGTTTTTGAATGCCGAAATGAGACTTTTTATTATAGATCATGGAAAGCCAAGCATTAGATATTTTGAGCAAGGCAGTGAAGTGATTAGAACTAGACATATAGAAGATTAATCCAGCAATAATACATAATTAAATAGGAGGGAAAGAGACTTGGAAGCAGAGACACTATGGTAGGAGGCTATGGTCCGGCATGGAAATGAGGAGCCTGGTCTAGGGTAATGGCAGTGGTTCCAAAAAAAATGGGGTGGACGGGGAAGAGATGACCTAGAGAATCTTAGAAAGCACCAAGCAGGTTGTGACTTGCTCAGGATCACAAAACCAGGATGTTTTGAAGGAGGCACTTAAATCCAGCTTTCTATCTGCTCTGCCATGCCTTACTCTCTCTGCCGTGATTTCTAAATGTTGCCTGAACAGACACCTAAAAATTTTGTGCCAGAAAGATGGCAATGGAATAGAAGGAATAAAGTGAAGAACAGTGTGCTCACTTAAGGATGCAAGACAGTCATATGTTCCTAGGATTAAAGAAGTCAAAATATCCTCAGGAACAGAAAAAGGAAATATTTGGGGGATTGACCTGATTCAACTCAATCTACCCAGTATATATCAAGTAGCTACCATGTGTAAAGTACTGTGCTGGGTGCTAAGGATATAAACCCCAAAATAGTTTTTTCTTATGTTCTACTGAGTTTGGAGGAAAAGAACTCGGGATACAATGTGCACAATGAGGAATGCACACAAAGTACATGCAGAGCAAGGTCAAGTAATCACAAGAAGTATGGAAAGGGAGATTGATGGATGCTAGGGACTCTGTGGCCAAAGAGGGGGGAATGTATTACAGACACATGAGATTGCCTAGGAAAAGGCAAGGAGGGTAACTGCTGGAATGGGAGGAAATAATAGGCAAGTTTGCATGGGAAGAAAATTGTTTATAAGTAAGACTAGAATGATAAGTGTTGAGATAGGGATTGATTCTTTTTTTTTTTTTTTATTTAATAGCCTTTTATTTACAGGATATATACATGGGTAACTTTACAGTATTAACAATTGCCAAACCTCTTGTTCCAATTTTTCACCTCTTACCCCCCCCACCCCCTCCCCTAAATGGCAGGATGTCCAGTAGATGTTAAATATATTAAAATATAACTTAGATACATAATAAGTATACATGACCAAAACATTATTTTGCTGTACAAAAAGAATCAGACTCTGAATTATTGTACAATTAGCTTGTGAAGGAAATCAAAAATGCAGGTGTGCATAAATATAGGGATTGGGAATTCAATGTAATGGTTTTTAGTCATCTCCCAGAGTTCTTTTTCTGGGTATAGCAAGTTCAGTTCATTACTGCTCCATTAGAAATGATTTGGTTGATCTCGTTGCTGAGATAGGGATTGATTCTTAAATGTTAGACTATAATTTTCCCTTGAGTTAATATGGTGAAGATTTTTTAGTTGGGGAAGGAGTATGTTGGAGAAAGGAATGGTCTAGCTTGTGTTTGGGGGGGCATTAATCAGGAATGCATATGAAAGATGGATTGGAGAGTCGAGAGGTGGAAAAGAGGAAGAACAATTAGCAGCTTATTACAGTAGTACAGATGAGAAGCCCATGAGGGCTTGAACTGGAACAAAGCCTATATGAGTAGTGGGAAGGGGGACAATGAATCTACAGTAAAAGAGGAGCTATCCCACTATTTCCAATGTTGTGATCATTCTAATAAAAAGAAGGCTAGAGTTTACATTTGATCTTGATAAGTTTAATTTGGCAAAATAGAAGATTGTAGGAGTTGAGTTGGAGGGAAGGAATAGAAACCTACTGAAGCTGTTTGCTGGAAGCACTTTTACTTCTAAACAATTGATATCTTAATTAATTGAAACATTAAAATTGTCTTAATCTGCTCATATATAGAGGTCTCTGAAGGAACTTAACATAACACTTTGGTTAGCTCAGTTCCATTTCCTAGAAATTTTTTTTTTTTAAAGCAGTAAAACTCATTTTCTTTAGAAAAAAAAAAAACAAAACACTAGTACTACAAAAGCACGATTGCCCCTAATGTAACTTTCACCAAATGTAGATATTTTGCTTATTCTGAATGCAATCTCTTTTCATGTTAGTCTGACTTAGGAAGGCTTTACAATGCATGCATGTTGTTCCATCACTACAATTAAGCATTATTGAGATCGTGACAGCTGAATCCAAGTGGACCAATCACATCAAGCCCCTCAGCCTGCTTGGTGTGGTGTTAAGCCACTGCTGGATGTGGCCATTATGAGTGGGGCCAGCCAGACTGCCTGTGTCAAGCCCAGAAGCTGCTTCTGTCTAAGTAAGGTATGACCGCTCAGGCGCATTGAGCACCCAGGCCAGATGCGCACAGCCAAGCTGGGAAATGGGCCAGAGGAGCATCAGTCTAGGTCATATGTCTTCTTCTGGGCTGCACAGGCATTTCTGTTAATGAGGAGAGAATAGTGGAGGTGGAGGGAGAGGGTGGACACAGACCCAGAGAAGAGTTTTTCCCCTCCTTGGAATACCCTTGCCTTTGTAGTCAGACTAGATGTAGATTGGAGTCAGGCTTCTTAGCTGTTAAGAAGTCTAGGGATCATGCTGACCAGAGCATATATTTCCTAATTCTTATATAGACTTACCCCCATTCATCTATGCAATTTTATCTGCCTTCTTTGCAATGACCATCTCCAACAATATCATCTGGAATATCTTGTTCCTTTCCTCTGCACCACATTATGCTTTCATGCCTACCTGAGAGTAGGCAAGATATTCACCCCTGCTGGGGGAAACCCATAGGCAATGACTCACTTGGTATACCCCACTTTGGCCCAGGGTCCCTTGTTGCAGGTGGGGCAGGAGAGCCTAGGGGCTTTGAATGGCCCATCTTGAGCCAACAGGAAAATAAAATCTTATTTCTGGATCAGGATATGATTGGCATGAGACCTGCTAGAATTCTCTGGAGTGCCTGTGCCAGGCTCCTTCCTTAACTCCTGCCGAGAAAAGACTTTAAACAAATCCAGATGTTCTTTCACACATGCATGGATATTTAAGTTACACTCAGACAGATGCACATACGGAAGGAAACTCACTCCTTTTCCATTCTCACACTTTTCTACATGTCCCCTAAGGCACGAGGGTAAATTTAACTCTTGCTCAGCTCAAAGTCTTGAGGCCTGAGAAGGTCAGCTGCCCTCAGACTTGTGTATCATTTGATTATATGAGCTGGGAAAGTATCAAAAGGTTCAATATTCTTCACTGCTGGGTGAGGCTTTGATCTTCAGGGTCTGGGGGGACCCAATTTTTCTTATCATCCATTTCTCTGCTAGAAGCCATTGCTACTCTGTTTCTGTTTGCAGTGGTCCAGCGTCCTGGTCAAGATAGTGGAGGAACCTACATTCGGTTGCTTTTCCCGGCATCAGGCAAGGTCCAGGAATTGGGTCATAACTGACTGTGGCTGTCCCCAGAGCGGCCCCTGGGCCTCCTGCCAGCCCAGATGTATTACATGAGAGTTCAGAATCCTATTCCTAGACCCTGTGTAGCTATCTGCAAGATGCAGCAGTATCATGCATGCCCTTGTCTCCATGGAGGAGGAAGAAGCGAAATGGGTGTCTTTCCTTCCTCCACTCTCTTGACTAAGCCCCATGGGCCCCATTGTCCTGAAAGGGACTCTGGAATTTGGCAGACTTTCATAATTTCCCTTGTTTACCCCTTGTTGGATTGCATGGACCAAAGGGAAAGGTGGGGTAACTGAGGGGGTGTGTGCTCAGGACAGAGCACATTGCCTTGGCACGGAAGGGGCAGCAGGGGCGTGATGCCTTAGGAACTGCCATTTCCCCAGCCACCCGAGGGATCCCCTGACCTGCTTGAGGGAGGTTGTTTAATCCTGCCAGTAGTTAGAAATTGCTGAGGTTGCAAGCTTTCTCTACAAAAGAACTCTGGAAAGCAATTGGGATTATCCCTTAACCCCTCCCTGCCCTCCACTACTTGAGGGCTCTTTCACTTGTTCCCTGGCCCGTGCTGTTTTTGGAGTTGGCCGGCTCCCAGCATGTTCCTGACTGTGACTGCCTGGAACGTTTTAGCCTAAAATAAGGGCATGAGCATTTCTGACAAAGTCAACAGTCTTGAGCTCATAAGTATAGAGAACTGCAGTCTTCTTTCCATTAACTTGGGGAACTTAACTAGCAGAGAAAAGCAGGAAGCTTGAGCCCTTATTAGGATTTTAGTGTATATGGAGTGTTGGGCCGGATAGTGGGGGTGGAGGGAGTTCAGTAATTCAATTTAACAAGCATGACATAATGGAAAGAGAACTGCTCTGAATGTCAGAAGGTCTGGGTTCTACTCCTGGCTCTGACATTAATTGGCTCCTTGACTTGGGCAAATAATTTTCCTTTTCTGGGCCTCACTTCCCTGTCTGTAAAGTAAGGGAGTTAAGGTAGAACAGAGGTTCCTAATTTGTGTGTGTGTATCATGGACCCCTTAGAACAATAATATTTATAAATGCACGAAATATAATATACAAAATTACAAAGGAAACCAATTGTATTGAAATATGATATCAAAGTATGAAAAAAAACAAGTTCAAACACCACAGGTTAAGAACTCCTGGGCTAGAAAATATCAAGACCCCTTCTAGTTCTAACATGGTAAGATTCTTAGTATTTATTGATAAGTTACAGTTTCCATCTCACTATTCTTTGGGCTTTAAGGAAGACAAATAAGTGTAAGACCTGAGGTTCCTGTTCTCCAGGAGTTTAGAATCTTGCTTAGGAAGCAATTAAAGAATTAACCAATCAGTAAGCATTTATTTATTAAGCATCTTCTAAGTGTCAGGCACTGTACTGGGCTCTAGGATATGAAGGTCTTTGCCCTCATGTCACTTTCATTCTGTAGGTGAGAAACGAAGTATATGTATACATGTGGACAAAACATATACAATATACATGATTATTTGGGGAAGGGAAATGGGAGACATTAGCAACTGAGGCAGATAAGGGAAGGTTTCCTATAGGAGGTAGATACTCTTGTGTGTCACAAACTATATAAATACCACAGGGGTTCAAAGAATACAGAGGTCACAGTGAGCTGTAGTAATGAAGGGAGGCTTCACAGAAATTATGGGAGAATTGTCATCATTCTTCATTCTCTAGTTTATTGGGGTGCCTCCTGACAGCAAGCAGTAGTAAGGGCCAGACCTTCACCATATGGGAATCAAGTGCAGCAATTCCCTGTGGCTCAGGAAGCCTACTTTTATTATTTCAGCATGTAGGGAAGTCTTTGTCTCACTCATTCTACTCCCCCCACCTTTTTCCACTTTTCCTTCTTCTGGTTCTATGTATCCTTGTTCATTCATACCCCCTGAACCATGCTGATCCCTTGGGACCCCAGCATCTTAAGGATTCCGTTGGTGCCATGAGGCCTGTGAAACATGAAGCCTTTTCTTGGCATTGCTTCAATTATGCAAAGCCCTCCACTACTATAGTGTATTTAGTTTGTATATATTCTGCATTTGCTCATCTGTGTTCTTATTTCTCTTCTGAGAGAATGTGAGCCTGTTAAGGACAAACACCATTTTGCCTTTACATATGCAGAATTACCAAAGTCTGGCACATAGTAGGCATTTAGTAAATGCTTGATGAATAAATGAATGGTCTCCTCTTAAGTGGTGTCTCTTTAAAGGAATCTGGGCACTTGGGCAATATGGAGATGGGACCCAAAGCCCAACTCAAGCCATCATTTCTGATTCTTAACTTTCTCATCTGTAAAAATTAAGGGACTGGACTGGGGACCTCTAAAATTTCTTCTAGCTCTGAAATTTTATGTTCTAAGATTTTGTCTAACTGACATTTATTGACTTTGTATCTTATGCTGGAGACAGTAGGGAATTTTACAAGGGCAGAAGGAAGTGAGATGGGGAATAGCATTCCCAAAACAGGACTAGGCAGACAGGCAGTCAATAAGAATTTATTAAAACCCACAATGTGCTGAGCACTGGGAATAAATGCAAAAGGCAGTCCCTCCTTTCAAGGAGCTCATAGTCAAATGAAGAAGATAATATGAAAGTATTTACATGCAAATGAGATATATGAATTTAAGGATACATTGAAATTAATCAACCAAGGAAAGGCATAAATTAAAGAGGATCAGGAAAACCTTCTTGTAGAAAGTGGGATGTTAGTTGGGATTTGAAGGAAAACACTGCTCTTTGGCTCCTCACCTCTCTTCAGTGGGATGGAATTTGGTAACGGTCGCACCTCTTGGACCTCGGAGGAGGAGAAGTTGGTCCATTTTTCTTTGTCACTTTTCTCTTATCTGCATCCCAGACCCTCTAGGACAGGCTGAGGAGAATCACCCTGAGCGGAGCAGGAGCCTGCCCCAGGAAGGCCATGACGCAATGACTTTGACCTCTATCTTCCTGCAGCCCGGCCTATCCTCAGGGAGAATGCTCACAAGCTCATTCTATCCCCGAGGTCAAGAGGGACCCAACAAGGTGTAAGCTGAGCTGCTGCAGGAGAAATGGTCCTGTTAGCTGTGCCAGCACCAGAGTGTTCCTGCTGTGGCCCCTCCCCTAGGAGCCCATTCATAATTCTTTCAGTGGCTGCCAGCCCCACATCAGGAGAAGGGGGCCGAACCTGCACCGAATGAGACTGTCCTTTCATTTTCCTCTGGATTCCCAGAGCTGATTGTGGATGCGATGCTCTGGCCTTTTCTTTCCCTCCCTCTCTCCATAGCAGCTTTGGGGCTGGGCTTAGTCTGCGGAAGAAGCATTTACCTAACTGAACCTGAGAAACCCTAAAATCTTGAATTTAGAGGGAGTCTAAAGCTTATCCCATCTACCAACTTTGGATACTTAACAGGAAGGGACTTTAAAGGCCAATAAATCCAACACACCATTTTATAGCTGAGGAAATTAAGTGATTTTCCCAAAGGGAGTGAGGGTCCGAGACCAGAGTCAGACTCAGGTCACTATATTATGCTGCTTTTTATTTACAGACAAATTATTTACAGATAAATATACAGAACAGAAACAGAAACTGAGGCACAGAAAGGGGATCAATTTAACTAAGGTTGCACAGCTAACCAGTAGCACAACTATGACAAACTCAGGTTCCCAAGTCCCCATCCAATGGAACTTGTAGATAATATGGATAAAGGGCTCAAAGAATCATCAATGTGAAGTTGGAAGGAGACTTAGAGGACAGCTATTCCAACCATTTACATTTTATGGATAAGGAAACTGAGGCTTAGAGAGGAGGTGTCATAGTAAATAGCAAGGCCTAGGTTTGAATCTAAGGCCTTTGACTTAAAAAAAAAAAAATTTGATGCTCTGACCACTGTACCTTACTGCCTGCTTAGGACATAAAGCAAGGCAGAGAGGCAGAACCTGAAATGGAATGAGTCAGGGCCAAGTTTGAATCAATGATGATGTGCTTTCTTTTTTTCAAAAAGGATTTTTTAAAGTCACTATCACTTCACAGTGACTCCCTACCTGCCCTTCCAAAAGGGAGCCCTCCCTTGTCACAAATAAGAAAGTAGAGTCCAGAAAAACAAATCAACACATTGGCCAAGTCTGAAAATATAGACCTTAATTCCTCACCTACTACCTACTATCTTTTTGCTGGTACATGGAGGCCCACTTGACACAAATTAAGTGGATTGGATGACCTGAGTTCCAATGTTACCTCAAACACTTAATGGCTGTGACCTCAAGGACATCAGTTTACCTGTCACCCTCAGTTTCCTCATCTGCAAAATGGAGATAACAATAGCACCTACCTCCCAGAATTGTTGTGAGGGCATAATGAAATGATATCTATAGAATACATTGCAATATTTAAAGCACTATATAAATGCTGGTGGTTGTTGTTACAACTAGGAAATATGTCCTGCATATTTTCATTGTACTGAACCAATGACCATATTTGAGACAATTGTACCTTCAAATAGTACAGATTTATAAACATGACCACTTCAGAGAATTCATAATTTGAACTAATAGGGGTCTGGTTATATTATTATTATTATCATTAACATTATAACTAATTTAAGCATGCATCACAGTTCTGAAGTCTTCCAAAGTTATTTTCCTTTGCATTATTATGGTCATTATGTACAGTTTTTTCTGGTTTCTCCTTTTTCTCATCTTTATCAGTTTATATAAGTCTTTCTAAGATTCTCTGAATTCTTCATATTTATTATTTCTTATGGCACAATAATGGGCTGGTTAGGTGGTACAATGGCTAGAGTACTGAGCCTTCAGTCAGGAAAATTCCTCTTCTTCAATTCAAATGTGGACTCAGATACTTACTAATTGTGTGACCCTAGGTAAGGTCACTTAATCCTATTTGCCTCGGGTTTTTCATCTGTAAAATGAGCTGAAAAACGAAATGGCAAACCATTTTAATATCTCTGCTAAGAAAACCCCAAATGGGGTCATTGAACATAACTGAAAAACAACTCAACAACAAATGGCACGATAATATTCCCTTATATCCATGTACTATGTACTATAATTTGTTCAAGCATTGCTCAGTCATTGCACACACTCTTTCCTTTTGGTTTTTTACTATTATAATAAGAGCTGCAATATTTTTGCATACATGGGATATCCCCTGCTGGTTCTGACCTCCTTATGAGTATATTCTTAGTAGTGGTATGGTATTGCTGGGTCTGTGTCCATGTTCAATTTAGTGCTAATTACTTTTCTTTCCATATCTGATGGACTTCTGCTGAATTTTTCTTCCATGGTCTAGGGCAGAATCTGATCCATTTAATGTTTGCAAAAGATGGAGTGCTTTGCTATCCTCAATGATTGGTTCTTATGCAATAACCAGGAACAGAGACTTGGTGCCATCCTTTCTTATGACTTCAGTTTTTTGAAGGGCAGTTGGGAGGTGATTGGGGTATTAGTTATGGGGCATAGATTTCACCCCCAATCCCCTTCCATTGATTCCAGACAGGATCCTAAAGAAGAAAGTATTAGGTTGAGGCAGAAATGAGTTTGGTTAAGGGGAAATTGGACAGATGGAAACACCAACATTGCAAATTCTTAGTTCTTCCATGCTCAGTCCTCTTAAAAGTTTGGATTTAATGTATTTATTTTATTTCTCTAGTAGCCCTAGAAACCAGGGTCTGAATTACTCTCCAACATGAATCCTTATTGTTTGAGTAGTTCAGGATTTTGCTTAGTTAGAAAAACATGTGGTTTGTTTTTATTAAATTCCCCTGGAAAACAATGGTTTAAGTTTAAGAAGGGGAAAATATTGGGTTTCACTTAGCCCCAAACTGGTCCTCTGTCTCCCTTTTGAAGTCAGAAGGAAATTGTCCCCTTACTCCAGTGGGGCTTCCCATGTTTGACATGGTCCACTTGGTTCAAAGGCCTGGCTTCTTTCCATAGAAGAAGCCTTAATTCAGGGCCATAGGCCTTGCCAGAGCCAAGACCTCCCCCTTGGCAATACCCCTAACCTCCAGAGCTTCTTCAGTGAGTTCCTTTTCCTCCTTGACACATTTTATATACATGAGTCACACTCTAGTCTTAGGGTCTTATTAGCCTAGGCAAAATGCCCAGGATTGATCAGTATTAAGTTAATGAGACCTCCTGTGAGAACAGGCAATACACAGATCTGGTTGTGGCGTTAGAAGATGTGGATTCCAATTCTGCCAGATTCTGCATGTGTGACCTTGGGCAAGTGACTTAAGCTGCAGCCCATAACACTCCTGGGTATGGGAAACTAAATTAAAATATGATTGGGAAAGACAATAAAATAAATAAAAATGCAGCAAAACAAAAATAACATAAATTTGTGGTTCTCTGCAGCAAAACAAAGATAATGTTAATTTGTGATTTTCTAAGTTAGGGATCCTTATGTAGCATTTAGTAACCCCCTTTCTGTTTTGAGTTTGCCACCACTGACAACCTATTCAGAATTCAGTTTCCTCATCTACAGAATTAGGTGATTGAATTTGATGGCTTCAAGATCCATTCCAGCTTTCATCTGTGAACCTGTGGTTCCCCAGAATTTCTTGAATGTGGCCAAAGATTTAAAATTAAATTCTTAGAGCTCTGGACTGGTAGTCAGGGGAAAGGGTTCTAAATGTATCTATACTGTTAACCAGTTGTGATTCTGAGTCTTAGCTTCCTTGATTGTAAAATTAGCGGGTTCTCTATCAAATTGCTTATTTTCTCAATGAGGAGGGAATGAAAGGGGAGGAGAGAATTTGGAACTCAAACCTTTTGAAAAAAAAAGTGATAAAATGTTTTTACATGCAATTGGGGGAAAAATAAAATATTAACTTTTAAAAAAAATTAATGGAAAAAAATGGATTAGTTGACCTGTCAGGCTTTTTTAACTTCATAGGATCACCAGATTACAAATCTAGAGCTGGAAGGGCTTTTAAAAATTGCCTAGTCTAATCCTTTCCTTTTATAGAAGAGGAAACCATGTTAAGTGGCTTTGTCTAAGATAGTACAAATAGGAAGAGGTGGGCTTGGGTTTGAATCTGGATCCTGTGATTTAGGATGTTACAATGAAGTTTTGAAATTCTCTAAAATGTATGAATAGCATTGCCTCTTCAGGCAGGATGAGATGAGGCACTCTAACTTTGCAATTAAAGATGTAGAAATAAAATGGTAGTTCATTCTTGTGTTGCAATTTGTCTATGGCTACTTCTTGCCAGGATACTGGTTGATTAAATCTGTAGTAATGCGATGTCTGTGTTCATTTTTGACTTAATTTTCTTCTTTCTCTCATCCTTTTAGGGATTTCCTGGTGACTTTGGGGAAAGAGGGCCCCCCGGATTGGATGGCAACCCCGTAAGTATTTGGAGACAATGTAGAAAGAGCATCAGCTCTGAGATAAGGAGGGGGAGTTGATTATGAAGAGGATATGAACTATCTGCTTCTGGATCAGGGAGGCAAGGAGGGAAGCATATTTATTGATTTGAGGCCTCTCTGTCATGTACTGTTAATTCCCCATTGTTTGATTTAGAGTCTAACAAGGAAATCCAAAGTTTTTGTAACTCCTTGTTTTCTAAGTCTTTTCTCTTCATTTCCATTTATCTTGGGGCCCGGTCCCAGATTGATTACATTACTATTAGAAAAAGTTTCTGTGGCCTGTGATCTACATCCATGAGCTAAAAGAGACTAGACTGGAATTGAGAAAAAAAAATGAAATCTTTTCCAGCAAGTTTTGTGTATACCTACATGTGCACATGTGCAAGAATGTTTGTGGCAGCCCTCTTTGTAGTGGCCATTTTTATAAATATCATATCATTTGATTCTCAAAACAATTGAGAAGGAGAGGCTATTATTATCCCCATTTTACAGCTGAGGATATTGAGGCAGACAGAAGTTAAGTGACTTGCCCAATTAATAGACATCTGAGACCGGATTTTAATTCAATTCTTCTTGGCTTTGTGGACACTTTTCTATCCACTGCACCAGCTACAGGCATAAAGGGGAGGAAGAATGGTTCAAGAGACAAGGAGGTCTAGGTTCCCAACTGCTCTTCCCTGTTGTGATGCTGAGCAAATCATTTCCTCTTTCTAGGACTGTTTCCTTCTTTATTTGTTGGCGTGGGCTGGATTATATGATTCCCAAGGTCTCTTCTAAACTGGAAAAACCAAATTGCTTCACTAGAGTTGACCTGTCATTGACCAGAAAGAAGGCCAGGTGCAGGGTGTCTAGGGCTCCAGTCTCTGGTGCTTCCTCCCTGCCAAGAGAGGAGAGTGTGGGGGGGAACATTGGTTTCTTACTCTAGCCTATAGGAAGATTCCTGGTTTGCCCTCTGGGAGAAGCTGACCTGGATTCTGGAACGTCCATGCCTTTGCAAAGTAAAGAATTTCTATCCCAGAGGACACAGAATTGTGGTTGCTCCCTGAGCTGGGGGGCCAATGCTGCTGGGAACACTCTCTAAATATTTATGGTCAATATTGGGTGTTGGATGGAAGAAAGAGGCTTTTAGCCACTTGAACTACAGGAAAAACACCCCTTTCTATAAGAAAAAGGTGGTGGGGAGGAAATCCTCCCTTGTTTATAAAGTTTACAAATAATTGGAATCATCCAAGTGCAGAAAGATGTTCAAGTTTGGTTTGAGGCTTTTGGCTGCAGAATTGTTAACTGCAGAGTCAGGTCAGTCTGCTCCAGGGTCTGAGACCCTTCTTCAAGTGCTTCCTGTTTTTTTGGACAGGCAAACTAGGCCTTTGGACTATACTGAATACTCAAGAGATTCCAGAGCTGGATGCTGTGAGGGATGAGAAGTGTCAGGATCTCAGCGTGGGCCTATGTGCAACACATATTGACCGTTCTCTATTTCCTTCCTGAGGAAGTTTTAAGATAAAGATGTTCCTTTGCTTTCTATCCCAAACAGCTGTACCCAGCTGTGCCCATCATGGCTGTCTTTTGCTTTATCCTTTCCCTCCTCCCACAAAGTTCCATTAATCATTAGCTGTAATATGTCTGCAATGACATTAGCACCCCTAAAAATGTCCCATATCAAGTCAATTAAGAATAAATAATTTTAAAAGTATCTTGTTTTGTTAGAGGAGCTTCCCCTAAGGAAGTTCTCATATCTATGGTATAATGTAGCAATAGAGCATTAAACAAAGTCCAGAGACTTGAGTTCTAGTCCTGATTCTAGGTAGATTCTGGATAAGTTAATTCATTTTTATAAACTTTACGTTTCCTTTCCAAATAATAGGAACAACAATTCTTTTCTGGTCTGTATGCAGAAGAACTGGAATTATATTGGTCTGTAAGCTTACTGACCCAACCATCAGGCTGTCCCAACTAATGGATGTTACATCAAAGATAGCTAAATTGAAATCAAAGTTATTCATTGTGATGGCATTATTCTTTTTTTTAAATTAAAGCTTTTTATTTACAAAACATATGCATGGGTAATTTTTCAACATTGACCCTTGCAAAGCCTTCTGTTCCAAATTATCCCCTCCTTCCCCCCACCCCCTCCCTAGATGGCAAATAGTCCAATACATATTAAATGTGTTAAAATATATATATTAAACCCAATGTATGTATACATATTTATACAGTTATCTTGCTGCACAAGAAAAATCAGATCAATAAGGGGAGAAAAACTGGGAAAGAAAACAAAATGTAAGAAAACAACAACAGAGTGAATGAGAATGTCATGTTGTGTTCCACACTCAGTTCCCACACTCCCCTCTCTGGGTGTAGATGGCTCTCTTTATCAGTGAACAAATTGGAACTAGTTTGAATCATCTCAATGTTGAAGAGAGCCATGTCCATCAGAATTGATCATTGTATAATCTTGTTGTTGCTATGCATAATGTTCTCTTGGTTCATTTTATTTATTTATTTATTTATTATTATTATTTTTTTATTTAATAGCCTTTTATTTACAGGATATATACATGGGTAACTTTACAGCATTAACAATTGCCAAACCTCTTGTTCCAATTTTTCACCTCTTACCCCCCACCCCCCCCTAGATGGCAGGATGACCAGTAGATGTTAAATATATTAAAATATAACTTAGATACACAATAAGTATACATGACCAAAACATTATTTTGCTGTACATAAAGAATCAGACTCTGAATTATTGTACAATTAGCTTGTGAAGGAAATCAAAAATGCATGTGTGCATAAATATAGGGATTGGGAATTTAATGTAATGGTTTTAGTCATCTCCCAGAGTTATTTTTCTGGGCATAGCTAGTCATTACCTGCTCCATTAGAAATGATTTGGTTGATCTCGTTGCTGAGGATGGCCTGATCCATCAGAACTGGTCATCATCTAGTATTGTTGTTGAAGTATATAATGATCTCCTGGTCCTGCTCATTTCACTCAGCATCAGTTCGTGTAAGTCTCTCCAGGCCTTTCTGAAATCATCCTGTTGGTCATTTCTTACAGAACAGTAATATTCCATAATTTTCATATACCACAATTTATTCAGCCATTCTCCAACTTATGGACATCCATTCAGTTTCCAGTTTCTAGCCACTACAAAAAGGGCTGCCACAAACATTCGTGCACATACAGGTCCCTTTCCCTTCTTTATAATCTCTTTGGGATATAATCCCAGTAGTAACACTGCTGGATCAAAGGGTATGCACAGTTTGATAACTTTTTGAGCATAGTTCAAACTACTCTCAAAATGGTTGGATTCGTTCACAACTCCACCAACAATGCATCAATGTCCCAGTTTTCCGCATCCCCTCAACAATCATCATTATTTTTCCTGTCATCTTAGCCAATCTGACAGGTGTGTAGTGTATCTTAGAGTTGTCTTAATTTGCATTTCTCTGATTAATAATGACTTGGAGCATCTTTTCATATGACTAGAAATAGTTTCAATTTCTTCATCTGAGAATTGTCTGTTCATATCCTTTGACCATTTTTCAATTGGAGAATGGCTTGATTTTTTATAAATTAGAGTTAATTCTCTATATATTTTGGAAATGAGGCCTTTATCAGAACCTTTGACTGTAAAAATATTTTCCCAGTTTATTGCTTCCCTTCTAATCTTGTCTGCATTAGTTTTGTTTGTACAAAAACTTTTCAGTTTGGTATAATCGAAATTTTCTATTTTGTGATCAGTAATGATCTCTAGTTCTGCTTTGGTCATAAAGACCTTCCCCTTCCACAGGTCTGAGAGGTAAACTATCCTATATTCCTCTAATTTATTAATAATTTCATTCTTTATGCCTAGGTCATGAGGTTCATTTCATTTAGAATCAGTTCATGTAAGTCTCTCCAGGCCTCTCTGAAATCATCCTGCTGGTCATTTCTTACAGAACAATAATATTCCATAACATACATGTACCATAACTTTTCAGCCATTCCCCAACTGATGGACATCCACTCAGTTTCCAGTTTCTGGCCACTACAAAGAGGGCTGCCACAAACATTCTTGCACATACAGGACCCTTTCCCTTCTTTAAGATCTCTTGGGGATATAAGCCCAGTAGTAACACTGCTGGATCAAAGGGTAGGTACAGTTTGATAACTTTTTGTGCCTAGTTCCAAATCGCTCTCCAGAATGTTTGGATCCATGATGGGATTATTCATACCTTACCTTTGTATGACTCCTTTATACTTTTCAAAGTTTACATCTATTATTTCATTCAGCCCTCACAACCTTGTGAGATAGGCTGGGCAAGAATTTTTATATCTATTTTGTGGTTCAAGAAACTGAGACCTAATAAAGTTCAACATCCCTTGGTAAGTTTGTGATAGAACCAAGGCTTAAACACACACACACACCAATGGAATGTCTAATTCCATTGTGGATAGTAGGCTAGCTGAAGAAAACCTGAATTCAAATCCTGCCTCATAAACTTACTATTTGGGTGACATTGGACAAGTCACTTAATGTCTCTCTGTCTCAGTTTCTTTAACTGTAAAGTAGAATAATAGCACCTTCCTCCTTGGATTGTTGTGAGGATCAAATGAGATAATATTTGTAAAGGGCTTTGTGCAGTACCTGGTCCATGGTAAGTACTCAATAAATGCTATTCCCTTGTCTTTATCCTTCCGGGGTTGCAAGCACAGTTGGGACAAATAATGAGGAAATTTGTAGAGGATAACAGACAAGATAGTCACATCCAAGATCCTGGAAACATCAGCCGTGGCTGTTTATCTTCAGCCTTTCCTCCCACTCCCATCCCTGTTTCCAAAGCAGGGGATTTGAGGGGACAGTCTGACTTCCTTCCTGCTGTTGTCTGACATGAAGGTGCTGATGCTGCAAACAGGATTCGGTTAGATCTTTTAATCTCATTGACTCTTTAGGGAGAACTGAGGATGCGTTTTCTCTACAGCTAAGCATCCAAGGTTTCTAGTCTAAGTTTTGATGGAGGCCCAGAGAGAGGGGGGATTAGTTGCCGAGAGCCACACAGAGGGGGTTTATGTTGTGAGGAAATATCCCAGGCAGGAAGGAAGCAGTGCTCTTCATTGTCTCTGATAATCTGTGACTCCATGTCTTAATGTGGGGTCTACCCACTGCCCTGTAGGCCCAAACGGAGGGCCCCCATGGGCCAAGCTCTTTATTTTATGTGGGAAAAATCTGTGTACGCAGAAGGTCATGGTCAAGGAAATCTGCATGTCTGGGATGGGGCCTGAGCTATGGACTTTGGAGGGCGGATCCAGTTTGTATAGGGGACGAGAGAAGCGTGTTTGAGGTTCAGGGGGTACCTTGAACAAAGGCACAGACATAGTGCATGTGTGGAACAGTGAAGCTCATCAAGCTACTGTAGCATGTTCAAGTGAATGTGTGATGAGAATAAAGGGAGGTGAAGGTGAAGAGCCTTGAATGCCAGGATAAAATCTGTCTTTTTACAAGCATAGGCCATTGGAAGCCCCCCCACCATTTCCTCAATTTTACTTTCTTTTCCTCCTTTACCCTTCCTAGGTAGGATTTTCTTCTGCTTTGCCACAGAATACTTCCTTCATCTCACCACAAAGGTGCCTGCAGAACTATGGGGATAACCCAGTAAACCATGTCTAGAGAGGCAGTGAGGGCTACCCTAAAGAATGAGTGCTAAATTTGAAATCAAGAACATTCTGGACTCTAAATCCAGCTACACTATTTGTTGTGTAATCTGGGCAATTTATTTAACCTCTCTTAATCTTAGTTCAAACCTAGAGGGGTTATTGTGAGAGCTAAATGAGACAATGTATATCAAGTGCTTTGTAGAACTTGAAGAGATATGAGTGGGAGCTAGTGCTATTATGGGAATCCCCTCTCTGTCTAACTCAGGAAAATCCCATCACCAGATGGGGATGGGACTGGAGCTATGATCCTTTGACATCCTTATCTGGGGCCCCTAATTATGTTGGCTTTGTTTCACTTTTAGGGAGAGCTGGGTGCCCCAGGCCCACCTGGAGTTCATGGACTTATCGTAAGTATGAGAATGTAAGCTAACCCTTGCTGGGCGGGCTTGGGAACAAGAGGAGAGGAAGGAATTGGAATGATTTTTCTTTGTGGGGGGCAACTTTGCTTAATGTGTGGAGCAGGACTAAAAATAAAACCAATTCTATTGAAATACAGTTATCACAAGGACACCAAGTTAAGAGTTCCTGGACTAGGGAGGTCTGGGGGCTTGCTTGGAGGAGCAAGCATCATATGCCTCTGTGTTTGCTTCCATCTAGCTTACAGCTCCATCTGTCTTTTGTCTGGACTATGATCTAATCAATCAAATCATCCCCTTGTTCAACAGAATCATTCTTTCTCTGCTTCTGGGCCTTCTAGAAGCATCTCTAAGGCCGTAAAGTGTTTCAGACTGGAATCTCAGAAGACCTGGGTCCAAGTTTTGCTAGGGAACTTTAGACAATTCTTGCAATGTGTCTGATACTCTCTAAAGTTCACCTATGTTAGGGGTGAGTGTGGCCCTTTGTGGAGAGCAAAGTGAAAAGGGGTTGAGTATCCTGAACCTGGATCTGGGATGGGGGAGATTTCTTTTAGGAAAAAATCCCTTCCCTGAAACACAAGCTCCCTAGAGATGAGTCACCCCCAGAAGACCCTTGTAGGCTTGTGCTGTGAGACAGGCCATCTTTAGAAAGGAACAGAGTCAAGCTTCTTGGTCCTATTACCAGCTTAGCTGGTATCAGCTAAGCTTATTCTTGGGAATTGAAGCTTCAGTTTCTATCTATCTTTTCTGTTGGGCTGTATGCTTTTGAAGGTTCCTTCCAGCTCTGAAATTTGATGTTCTGTCCTAAGGCTCCTTTTATTGCTTTAAGGGTCCCAGTCAATTAAAGCTTCCTACCAGTGGAGTCCCACAACTGAATGTTAGCCTTGATCAGCAATAAATCCCAAAGGACTGCCAGCTATGGGTGACTGCAGCCACAACAGAGAGAAATGTTTCCTTGCATCTTCTCTTCTTGGGTCCAGCAGTCAGGCCATGTTGCCAATAACTGGACCAGACAAGAGACAAGATGGCAAGTGTGTGGATTGAAGCCTCCCATTGTCCAGGATACAGCCTGAAAATGTGGGTCTTGGCCCTCTGCAAGATCCTCAAATCCCCTCCCCCATGAGTCTTCAAGTCTCTGAATCTATAAATCTTCTAGGAAATCTCCCCTCTTACCCAGCTGGGAGTGAGAAAGTATGTCTAAGAGATAAATAAAAGGCACTCAGAGTTGTGTGACCCTGGACATGACACAACTTCTCAGGCTCAATTTCTTCATCTGCCAAATAACATTTCATAACAACCTAGTTCTGACTTTGAGGAGTTATTGGGAGGATCAAACCATATTTGGGCAGTAAGATCACAGGAACATAGCTTTAGAGCTGGAAAGATACTATAGAGATCATCTTGTCCAGCTCCCCTCAATGTCATACATGAGGAAATTCAGGCCCATCATGGGAAAATATCTTGCTTGATGTAAGACAGGGAGCAGATTTCCTTTGTCTCTCTCTGTCTTTTTTTCTATCTCTGTCTCTCTGTCTCTCTCTGTCTCTGTCTCTGTCTCTCTCTCTCTCTCTCTCTCTCTGTGTGTGTGTGTGTGTGTGTGTGTGTGTGTGCGCGCGCACTTGCACAAGTACATCTTGGAGATGCATTTTGAGGGTGGGCTGGAGGGTCCAGTGATTGCAGCACCGCTGACCTTGGAATCCTGGGACATACCTCTGCCAAGCCTTCAGGCAAGTTGGCCCATACATCAATTTAATCAATTTTGCAGAAAGATAACTTCTCTGGTCCTCTTCATCAAACCACCCTACACCCATGGTTGTCCACTGCCTCCTTAAAGAAAACGTAGGGTTTCTAATGGTGACTCGCCCCTGTCCTACTACTGTGGTCTCCTTGTATCTGACCCAACAGGAGCTCTAAGTTACGACCCCTGTTATAAAGTGTAGTAAGGTTACACTCAGACAAATAAATACCTGCAGTCATCTCTTAGTCATTCCTTCCCACCCCAAGCTGGATAAAAAAAATTCTGGCAAACTCACAGATCCAGATTCAGAAAACTTGCTTAAAGGTCGAGTACTGATAGTGGGAATGAGAATCCGTTTCCAGACTCTAAGGTGGGAGGACTGATTATGGGACTGCATCTTCTAGTGCCATCTCCCGCCTCTAGGTCAGGGGTGCATTGATTTGCCCAAGACCTGTCCTGCAGGGGCCACCACAGTTAATAACTCTCTCCTCTTTCTCTCCTACTTGGAGCGGGCTGGCCCACGCAAGGCGCCTTGGGGATCTGCAGACGCAGAGAAGGGTAGAGTGGGTTGGTTGTATAAGACAATCCGGTAGTCATTAAGTGGGACGAGCTGTCAGGGCCTGGGCTGGAGCCAGCCTATATCGACAGGAGGTCTGCTACCATTGTCATGGAGAGGGGAGAGAGTTTGAGTAATTGTTCCTTGCAGCTCTCTTTTTAACGAGAATCCCAGACATCCCCCTGGCCAGCTGTGGGCAGGTTTCTACATCTCCTGCAGTTGGGAAAACAGCTGTATGAAGGGACCACCTACATCTCGGGCATAATTAAGAAGCCCCGAAGTTACCCCGCTGCAAAGGCTATTGGTGCCTCCCCTGAGCCGACTGACTTTCTCTTTAGTCGACCCGGTCAGGCTGAGGGGTTGGTCTCCAAATGTTTGTTGGAGCCAGCAGGGTGGAGAGGAAAGTTAAAAAGAACACCACATGTATCAGCCTCGGTCACTGCTCCTCTAGAGCTGGGATAGGCAGGGCCTGGCAGAACGGGCAAGAAACATACAGGACTTGTGGGAGCTGATGCTGAAAGAGCCATCGAGTCTCCTGCGATCAGTCCTAGCCTTGTTGCAGGTATTTGCCTTCGAGGTGTACATGATTCCTAGTTAACCCATTTTTTCATAACCAGTCATATCTGCTAGGGGGGAAACCATTGGGGGGGATCCGAAAGCATCATGCAAGTTTGTATGAAACCTCACAGAGCCCACCCTGTGGATCCTCCCTCTATGCTCTTATTTTAGTTCCCATCTAAAGCCATAAAGGGAAAAATTGGCTGCCTCTTTTAAAAGCTCACCTTCCAGATATTTGAAGTATCTGATCGAGTCCTCTCGAGCCTTTTCTAGGAGTCAAGATAGATGGCCCATGTTTGCTTTGTAGTGGATATATTTCATAGAGTCAGAATTGGAGCTAGCAAAGGGCCTTAGGAATAATCTAGCTTATTTGTAAGTATTAAATGTGAAGGGCACTGGGCTGGGGGTCATGGGAAGGAGAGGGAAGAGAGGAAGATAAACATGATAGATGAGGAAAATGAGCCCTGACGAGAAGCTAAATGACTTTCCCAAGGGTAAGGACTGAGTCAATGGTGAAGGTTGCCTACTCCTGAGCCAGGGCTACTTTTCACCAGGTTAAGCTCAGCTGCTGAGGTGTGAAATATGGCAAAGCTCTGGAAATGACAGCCCTTCTCAAGCAGAGATCCCAGGAGGAGCTTGTCATCCAACAGACTTTTTTTTCTCCAGTCACTCCTTCAGATTCACTGCCCTCTCTTGCCAAGGGGTAGAGTGAAAGTGGAGGATGAAAGGGAGTGTTGCAGATGAGAAATTCTCTGATGCTGCCCTGGACTTCAGTTCTTCTCCCTCTAAAATTCACTTGACTGTGCTAGTTGTAACGACCCTAGAAAATCTAGCAGAGAAGGCAGAAATGAGGACTTTTTTTGCAGAAGAAATCTATCTAATTCTAAAGTCTCTCCCCTTGGCCCTAAAGAGTTGTGGTTTGTCAAGTTGCCAGGGACCCTAGAAGGAGCCCACCTTCCAATACAAAGAGGGTCCCCAGCCCAAGTCCCAGGCTCCCTGGGGGATGCCTCAGCAGCCACAAAGCAGGATGCAAGAGAAGCAGACGCGACAGACTCTGCTCCCAATGGAGTCAGTCTCCCAGAGAAGCAGTGGAAGGAAGGAGTTCTCTAACTTGGAACTAAAGGGAGAGGGAGAGATTATGAGTCTGGTTTTCCACAGACTAGAAGGAAGGATGTGGTTTGGGTTGCTTTTTTGCTGAGGGGATCAAAATTCCATTTATTAATAACCATTTTAGTGGCAACCCAGATTAATTCCTATGCCTTATTTCTTGCGAACCCAAGGCATCATGCATATATGTCAAAACCTCATGGAAATCCATGCTGTGGGATTGTGGCCTTAATAACAAAGATTTTTAAAGAATTTGAATAATTACATTCCCTTGAAATGGGGCCCCCAAATTCTCGTTTTATTTTAAGTTCTATCCTATAAAAATAAGGTATTTGGAAGTTCTAGGTAACTTTTATTTATTGTGAGGAGTTCACATAGGCATAAATGACCCCCAGTTTAACAGAAAACTAACAGTTGTAATTTATCCTAGAGAAAGCATTACCTTGTAGAAAAAGGCCTACCTGAGATCTGAGAGGTTTGATTCCTAGTTCCTGTCCTGTTTCTTATTCACTGTGTGACTTTTGGAGAGTTACCTTCTTTTTAAAGGAGGGATGATAATACCTTCCTACTTAGCTCCTCTCTCCCAGAGAGTATAGATGGCCTTTAGAAAATTGGAAGTCCCCTCTCAATGCAATGGCTAATTTTTGTGAAGTCCCTGAAGAAAAGAAAGGAATTGCTGCCAGCCTAAGACAACCCCTATTCCTAGTCACTCTACTTGTATCATCTTTCTTCACTCAGCCAGCTCTGCTGGTTCTTACAAAAGTTTTCAACTAGTGTCTTTGCCTTTTTCAACAATAAGTCCTAAGGATGCTGTAGGGGAGCTGTTATCATAGCTCTATCTGTGCCACAAGAAAAAAAAATAGTGTGTCTGAGTGAGTTAAAAAACAAGATAATCTTCCACGCCTAAAGACTGATTAGCAAGAAAAGCAAATCTGTACTTGTGAAAAAAGGACTGTTTGGTAGCCTAAGAAAGAAACCATATTCTGATGGCCAGTGGCATTCTAGGAAAGTATTGTCTTATCCTGGGTTCCCACTGGGAAACTGAAAATGTATGCCATTTAAAACTAGTTTGTAATGAAGCCAGCAGACCTTGGTTTTGGTAGATAGTGTCGACAATAAAAGTGCAAAAGGAACCCAATTAATTATTTTGCTAATTGTTTTTTCCATGTTTTAGACATCATCTTCTATTTAACTTTGAAACACAGGGAGAGAGACTAGATCTGTGTTTTCATTAGTATAGGGAATTCTCCCTCCCAGTGTAACTTATGGTCTTAACTGAGAAGTTACTTGATATTTGTTGTTGTTAATTAGTCACATTTGATTCTTTGTGACCCCATTTGGGACTTTGTTGGCAAAGATACTATTAGTGAGTTTGCCATTTCCTTCTCTAACTCATTTTATAAGTGAAGAAACTTGGGTAAACAGGGTTAAGTGACTTGTCCAGGGTCACAACAAGTCACACAGCAGGATTCGACCTCAGGAAGATGAGTGTTCCTAACTCCAGGCCTGGCACTCCATGCATGTTATGTATATATGTATGTTTTATACATATGTATATGTGTATATATACATATATATACACATACATACATACATATACCCATAAAACTGATTCAGTAAATATTCAGCACAAGAGAGGGGGAAATATCCTGCTTACAGAGCTTCCCCATCAGTAAGCTGGCTCTTTCCACTTGGCTACCTGCCCTCTATAAACTCATAAATGTCACAATGGAGAATTCTCAGTTAAAACTCCGAATTTGAAAGCAAATCATCTCATCCTATAGCATTTCTTTGTGGTCATCTCTCCTGTGCTTAGGGTCCTGTGGGGCCTCTGCTGCTATTCTGAGGTCTCCTAAGGTAGAGGCTACATCTGAAGTCCCGTGTCTGAATCAGATGTCCCTTGTGCTAATCCTAAGCTGGACAGGGACAGCGTTGAAGTTTACTCCCTCTGTGTAAGAAGCCTTTATGTCCAGAGCTCTGAAGAAGGGAGCCTGTGTTCCTGAGGGCTCCTGGTTTAGAATTTGTCAGTTGCTTGCA
This sequence comes from Sarcophilus harrisii, assembly GCF_902635505.1. Lineage (NCBI taxonomy): Eukaryota > Metazoa > Chordata > Mammalia > Dasyuromorphia > Dasyuridae > Sarcophilus > Sarcophilus harrisii. The sequence continues at coordinate 477,128,484 of NC_045427.1, read as the reverse complement.
CCCAACAGCATAGCCTCTGGTTAAGGCAGCGTTCCCTCAGTCCACCCTACTCTATTTACACACCACAGGAGAGGCTGGGCCCTCCGTCACTGGCTCCTTTTATGAAGAAAGAGCCAGTACAAGCAACAGCGGCCTGTTAAAATGCAAACCTCTGAAAGGTTTTCCTCCCAGCCTGGCTTTGCCACACAGCCAACACCCCTGCATTTTATCCTCTCCATTCCACCAGGCTCTTTTTGAAACTGAGGCCTCAAATCCCTTAAGGAAGATACCTCAGCAACCAGCTAAAGTCTAGTCAATTGCAGGCTTTCCTAGCAATTAATGATCTGAAGGCCTTTAGAAATCTGGAGCTCTGAAAAAAAAAAAAAAAAAAAAAAAAAAAAAAAAAAGAGGCTTACGTTTTTGAGGATTCCTGGTTCAGCCCTTAGAGCCATAGAGAACAGAAAGGGTACATAGAGATCATCTAATTCAATTTCTTCTTCTTACCAATTGGGAAACAGAGACCCAGGAAGGGGAATTGGCTTTCTAAGGATCTTAGGATTGCCTGAGGTATTATTACTTGCTTACAGACAAGGAGCTGGAAGCCAAGAAAGTGAAGTGAGTTGGTCAGAGTCACAGAGCTAGCAAGTATCTGAGGTCTAGCAGCTACCCTATGCTGCCTCTTACAGTGAACGTGATTGCTGGCTCCAGGGAATCAGCCCCAAAGCCACGCCTCTTGTGACTTCTTGCCTGGCACTCCCCATATCCCTCTCTCAGGCCACAAGAGACCAGTCACGAATGTTGGAGCTTTGATCCTCATGATTTTGGGTCCTATTGGACCCTGCTCACAGTCCTTTCCCCAGGAGTCAATTAAAATAGTCATTTATTCTTTCATTCCCAAGGCCTCAGTGAGCTCTAATTGAGCCCCACCAGAAGCTAACTTCCAGGAAAAGTGAAGAGCAAGTCCAAGAAAAAGCACTTGAGTCCAAGATCTGAGCCAGCATTATATACTTCTAGCACAAGGTAGAAAGGGAATTCTTCCATGGCCTTTGTGGGATTGGAGGAAGCTGAGTTATATGAGTATGAATCCCTATCAATGGACTAGATTAGTCTATTCTTTCTCTGATCTTCAGGTCCTCTCTGGTTGATTTGAGAAGAGACTCTACCCAGCCATCAGATGAAGAAAGTTATGGCACATTGCATTAATGGGGGAAGGACTCTGGCCTCTGACCTACCTCTTTCTGGACAAATTCTACTGCTTAAGTAGTGAGCTGATGGCAAAGCAGGTAGAAAGTAGTTTAGAAGGATGTACCATTTTGGACTGGACTTTTTTTAATATGGCCTTAGATTTGGAAAGGATAGGTCAGATTTTTGCTCTCTTGGAAAACTGAGACACAAAGGTAGGTTCCAAACAGTCTTCTCTTCGAGGTTGTCTTAAATTCACCCCCAAAGAAGACCCTTGTGTTATAGTTGGAGTAGGGGGGAGAGGGGAGTGAGTCAACTTCTACAGTCTGTTTGCTTGCTTTATCTATTCTTGTCTTGGCTGAACCAGCTTGACAGGGCTTGACTGGAGCCAGTGGAGGAGGGAGAGAATGGGGGTGGGTAGTTCAGTTGGAATGAGACCCAACAAGAGATCCAGGGTTAGAAGACTGAGATCCTTTCTGTGATATCAGACCTAGGACCAGCAGTAAATACCTGCAGAGGGAGTAGCCCTATTAAATCCAAGCTGCCCACTTTTTCACCTCTTGATGGCAAACTGTCCATGCCAAGACTAATGTCAGTTTGATGGGAGATGCTTCACATGGTCATCAAGGGTCTGGAACCCACAGAAATGAGATGGCTGAGCCAGATGTTTTGGTGGAAGTAGATCCTCAAGTTCATCCTGCTTAAGGGTTTTTGGACTTTTTTTTTTATTGTGTGTCATGGACTCCTCTGGAAAGTCTGGTGAAGCCTATGGACTTCTTAAAATACTGTTTTTAAATGCATAAAATAAAATGTATAGGATTACAAAGGAAATTATATTGAAATACAGTTATCAAAATATTTTTTTTACATTTACTGACTCTGGTTAAGAACCCTTGATCCAAGTCTCCATTTTATAGATGAAGAACCTGATACCCAGAAAGAGAATTTGACTTTGCCAAGATTATACAATGAATTAGGGACAGAGTTAAGGCTAGAGTTTGTCTGCTGATTCTTAGTCTAGCAATGAAGGCTGAGTTAGGGAGGAAAGAAAATCAACTGAGAAACATCTATTTTAGATTTGTCAAAATTCTCATCTCTAAGCTCATGGAGCTGCACTCATTGCTTCTCCCATGAGGTATTCCATGGCCCTGGGTTCCCATTGACTGGAACCAGTGGATCATAGAATAGAATGTCATTCTTTATTTTTTTTCCTCCTACTCCTTCCCTCTGAGACATCTCCAAGCAGCTTGTCAGAGGAACTTGAGTGTGTATTTCCAAGCCTGAGGGATCTGGTGAATCCATTACTCCTTTCAAATGACTTCTGCTCCAGTTTTCCATTTTGTATTTGGCAAAGAGCTGGCCAAGTTCCTTTTATTTACTTTCCCTTGCCATAGTCGAGGAAGGAAAGCCACCTATCTCCTTTTGGTAGAAGGGGAAACTATAAAGAATTTGATTAGGGTGGTTGAGTCCTCATAAGCTGCCCTCTTGTCCTTTTGTGATCATAAGGCTTTGGGGAAGAGCTTTATAAAGATCCTGTCTCACAGAAAGTTAAATAGGATGCAGAACTGGAAGGAATAATCCAATCTAGCAGATGAGGAAGCCTAAGCCCAGAAAGGAGAAGGGATCTAACATCACACAACAATAAATGGTAGTAAAAGCAGGGTCAGAATTTAAAGCCAGGTGCCAGAAGGCCAAACTCAGTGCTCTTTCTATTACATTCCCTACCTGTTTGACTTTCCCAGTCTTAAAGGGTCTGGGAACACAACAGTGAAGAAAGTCTGTTTAGGGCAGGAAGAGAGGGGGAATCAGGATGCAGACAAATTTTGATGAGGGCCCAGAGGAATCTCGGGCTGAATAAGGAACACTGTTCTTTGGACTGTGTTCCTTGAAGTCTGTAATTCTGAGAAAGCTCTGGATTGGTGTGGGTTAATAGACTAGTCTGGATCCTGGCAAGTAAGGTCTTTTACAAAACTTTGACTGTGAGACTTTTGCTGTTTCCTTAAGACCTCAAGTTTATTTTTATTTCCTCTCTTCCTAGGGTGACATGGGAGCTATTGGTCCAATTGGCTACCCAGGGCCCAAGGGAATGAAGGTAAGTGAGCCATTGAATTTGCTGTGCCCTATAGCAGGACATGACATGTCTGTCCATTAGTGCTATAAGTTTCAAGATGTCACAACACCTTGAAGTGGGGGTAGCAGTGGAGAAACAAAATGAATCAGGAAACCCAGGGAGATGAGTTTGCAAACAGACTTGCCCTTTAAGGGCTGTTATAATCCTGAGGTTATTTCTTCTCTGTTTTTTTTAGTCTATTGCAATAGGGTCAGAAAGATGGTGGGAATTGCTGGAATAGCTTCATGAACCAGATGGATGGCGGCCATAGGATATGGTGGGAAGAGCTCTCCCTGCATTCGGAGGACCTGGGTGTCCTACCTTACTACCTGTTTTGTCACTTAAGCATCCTGGGGGCCAGTGTCCTCATCAGCCAGAGAAGGAACTGGACAGGACGATCTCTGAGCCATCTGATCTTTGCTCCTCTGATCCTTGCTGGGATACTCAGAGATATAGTGGGAATAACAGAATGAAGACATTGGGTTCTTGTTCCAGCTCCATCCCTGACTGATGCTGTATCCTTGGAGAAATCATCTGACTTCTCCGGGGCTTGTAAAATGAGGGCGTGAGACTAGATGATTCATGAAACCCTTTTCAGCTCTAAAATGTCTTAGGAACCTCTTTCTGGAGCTTGGCACTTAGACAGGGTTTCTGTCTTGCAGGGGCTTATGGGAAACATCGGAGAACACGGACTGAAAGGTGATAAGGTGATCTGAATACTCCCTTATTGCACTGTATTTTATTCTGCATGTAAACTACTCTTCCAAAGCTTCCCTACCCTCCCTGCTGCTGTGTCCCCTCTGGACTTTATCCTTGTCCCTCACTTTCCTCCTAGAACCGAGGCTTCCCCCAGCCTTCTCCCTATCGGAATTGGGTCACGGGCAGCAATGGAAGAAGGTAGCCCTTTACAGAACTGAAGGCACATTGTTAATTCAAGAACAGGAAACCTTATAATGTATAACATGGTCTGCAACTCACATTCTTGAGTGTGGTTCATTTAGAAATGTGAAAACCCAGGAAAAAATGTTTTTTAAAATTGTGCAAATATTTTTTCTTGTGATTTTTTGGGGGAGAAGACAACCCCCAAGTTTCCCCTCTTATGAATTTTTCCATTTTCCCCTCTGGTTTTCACTTTTCTGAAATATTTCTCCCACTTCTAAAAAAAAAAAAACAGCTTGGTACCATGACTTTAAACATATGAACAATTTTAACCCTTTTTTATGCCATGGGCCCCTTTGGCAGTCTGGTAAAAATTATAGACTTTTCAGAAAAATGTTTTTAATACTTTAAATAAAATAAAAATGCACAGGATTACAAAGGAAATAATTGAAAGACAGTTGAAAGAAAGAAAGTCATACTGAAAGACAGTTGTCAGTATTTTTTTTAAAAATTTACCAACTCCAGGTTAATAAATCCTGATCTAAAGAAAGAAGACCTGAGTTCAAATCCCATCTTGGGCAAATCATTGAATCTTCCTTGGCCTCAGTTTCCTCATCTGTAAAATGGGAGAATTATATGAGCTTCTTCAAGGTTCTTTTCATCTCTAGTTCTATGATCGTCTATGTTTCTTCTGTGATTCAGATATACTCAGGTTCTCACCACAAAGCAAAACCTTCTAGAGGTGTCTAGCTTTTTTCCTGATGAAAGAAACTGTTCTGTTTTATCCCAGTGACCACTCATATACAGAAGCCCAGGTTTTCCATGACCTATGTTGGATAGGTTCCTACTTACAACCACTTGGCTTTTTCTGCCTCCTGGCTTGGAGCTGAGCACTGGAACAAAGATTCTCATTTGAATTGAACCAACTCTCCAAATCTATTTTCCTGATTCCTTGTAGTTTTAATAATTTTTTTTTCTTAGCCCATTTCACATTTGGACTAAAAAAAGTCTCCTTGGCTACCAGAACATGGGAATCTACAAAGGATTTTCCAAATTGGAAAAACCATTTTTAAAAGCCTGGCTCCTTTATCAGTAGTTGAGTTCTTCTATGGGGTCATGTCCTTAGTAATTTGGTACTACCTCTGTCACCCCTATGCAGTTGCCCCAAACTTTATTTGATTCTCTGGGCTCGTGGGGGACCAAAACTCAACCTCCTGAGAAGCCTAAGAATGCCTGGCTTGCATGAGACACCCTCCAGGAACTAGAACACCACAGGAATTTGTTTTCCCAAATCCCTTTTGTCCAGTGCAATCTTGGTTATCTGAATTTCAGGCCAAGCCAACCTTTTGGAATGGACAAATGTGAGAAAGGAGGGGGTTCTGAGTGAAGGGGTAAGCCTAAGGGAGGTTCTTTTAGGTCAGGTATCAAAATACCTCATGGAGGTCATTTTCCAGGAACCTCACCTATATGGAACTTAAGAAAGAACTAGGGGGAAAAATTTTTTTTTAATGTCTTTAAGCAGCCAGGCAGGATGTCACAATGTTCATGAATGAAGTCATGCACTTTCCAGCCAACAGAGCCCCTCAGGCCTTTAACACAGACCTGATTTCCTCTTCTTTGGCCCATTTCTAGTATTCATCCAGAAAATTCATAATAGCGGATTAGGAGGAGAGGTAGTGATTCTTTACTTGGTATCTCCAGACTCCCAGTAGTCTATGGTTCTATTTCAGGGGAAAAACAACAAACAAAAACATCCTTTGTTTCTGCTAATTTTGGTTTTCTTTGTAATCCTATGTAAGTTTTGGTATACGGTAAGGGTTCATGTGCTTCACAAGATGGTCAGAGGGGTCCAAGGTGATAATCCCTGGGCTAGAGACAGGTACACTTCATTGGCTTTGGAATGAAGTCAGGTATATACTACCAGAGGTACCTTCTCCTTCCAGTTACCTGACCTGACTGCCTCCCGGCTGGGATCACAGGACATGGGATATAGAGCTGAAAGGGACCCGAGAGGACCCCTATTTTATAGATGAGAAGACTGAATCAGAATCCTGAGCCAGGACTGGTTTCTTTCCACTCTACTACAGAGGTGCTACTGGAGTCAGATGTCCTGAGAGCAGGCAGGAAGTGACCTCAGGCACAGTGGTCAGTGAAGGGAGAGATAATTCTAAAAGGCAAACACTGATTTAAAAAGCACAGAAGTTGGGCCATCAGGGGCAGACTCCATCACATCTCAATAGTCCCCAAGGGGGTCATTGCATTACAGTCCAGCATGGTAACTGATGAGGGGAAGTTGCCTAAGTAATGGGAAGAACGCTCTCCTACGAGTGTGTGCTCTAGGCATGCCTCCATTATTATCTCATCACGTTTCCTTTGCATCTCTCAGCCTGCTTCCACATTGGAGAGTAGAGAGGAGAAAAATGAGATTGAATTAGATTAAAATTAGATCTGAAGTCTTCTTGGCTCTAAAGTTCTTCAAATATCTGCCCATCTTGGAGACAGTATTATGTGCTGGAAAGTGGAGGAGCTGGGTTCAAATTTTGACCTTACCACTTATTAATATGACCTCAGACAAATTAACAAATCCCTCTGGCTTCAATTTCCTCAACTGTAAAACAGGTCTTTGTTGTTCTTATTCAGTTTTTTCAGTCATGTCTTATTCTTCATGACCCTGTTTGGGATTTTCTTAGCAAAGATACTAAAGTGCTTTGCCATTTGCTTCTCCAGCGACAATTGTCTAGAGTCACACAACTAGTAATTATTTAAAGCTGAATTTGAACTCAGGTCCTCTTGACCCCAGTTTCAGAACTCCATCCATTGTCCTGTCTTCAAAAGTCTCTTCCAATGCTAAAACTAATGATATTAGTATGACTAAAGGGCCTGAGCCACAAAGATAAGATTAAATTATGTTCATTATCTTGGAATTAAAGAATTTTATAGGACACTTTAGGAAGAGTTTCATCCCAAATAATTCAACCATGACTGATAAAGGGGTAAATTTTCTTTTTTTAGGAAATTTCCTTACATGGAACCCCACCTTCCCTGACAATAGGGAAGGGAAAATGGTACAAAAGGTTTAGGCATTTATATAGAGCCTCCTATGTCAAGTATTGTGCTGTGTGTTTTTTTTTAAACGAAGTAAATATTTGATCCTTCCAGCAACCTTGTGAGGGGGGTGCTAATGTTATCCCCATTTTACAGTTGAAGAACTTGAGGCAAACAGAGGTTAAATGGCTTGCCGAATCTGAAGTCAAGTCTTTCTGATTCCAAGCCCAATGCTCTATCCACTGAGTAACTAACTGCCTCCAACATGGGATAAAATGAGATGAGTGGCAATGACTGAATGATCAGCACCCTGGAAGCTATCCCAAAGGTTTCTATCAAAAGTTTCTCAGGACTTCAGAGCACTCTGTTTTTCTTTGGTTCCTTCTCTGTTGGAGATTCCTTTCATCTGAACTGTCGGTGAATAAAGAGTGCTTTTCCTCCGTCTACCTAGCACCTAGCACCAAGTAGATAGCAAAAGTTTCCAGATCCTTTAGAAGCCCAGAGAGCTAAGGCAGGCCCAAACCAATTAAGGATTATCTTCTTTGTGATTCCCACTCCCAAATCCCCAGCCCAGTGTGGTTGCTAGAGACAGATGGAAAGACAGAGACAGACAGGAGAGAGGCAAGACAGAGAGAGACAGAAATGGAGATGGAGAGGGAAAGGAGAGAGGGAAGGAGGGAGAGATAGACAGAAAAACAGAGAGGGAGAGGAAGAGGAAAAGAGAGAGGATAGAGAGAGGTAGACACACAGAGAGAGTCAGAGACAGACAGAGAAAGAGAAAGAAAGAAAGAGGAATGAGAGCCCACTGAAAGTAGTCCCCATAGCAGGGAGTTTATTTACTAGTTTATTCCTGTGAGATCTTTGGGATCTCACAGGTCTTTGTGAGGCTTCTCTTTGGGAAAAGTCTTCAGAACTTGCAGCCCATTCTCTTGAATTTCTGCAATGGTTGCTAATCGTGGTTGAGCAAGGCTCATATAATACCATGTACCCAATAAATGCTAAATAAACATTTGTTAAATTAAGTTATTTAAGGGAAAGGAATTCTGCAGATAGTAAAAAGATCAAAATTGGGTGAATAAAGGGGAGGACCGAGATGGTTCATATCAATTTGGGCTATAAACAAGGTATATAAAACAAGATACAAAGGAGGGTAGGGATAGGGAGTGGAAAGAGCTATGAGTTCACTGATATTTGAGCAGTTCCAGAAGAGGAAACTCTTCTCCCAATGAAGGTCAGCACTTCCTTAGCATCTTATAGTCTTAAAAGAGTTGTCTAGAGCAGTGAGAAGTTAAGAACCCACAGTCACACAGCTAATATGTATCAGAGGTGGGATTTGAACACAACTTTTTCTGGCTTTGAGGTTAGCTCTCTATCCACTATGCTTCTCAGAAATAAAGTAATGACACTCATTTTTTTGTAGAAGCATGATACACTTCTTTGTCTATCCTCATACTCACCCCACTCTCTTAATTCTAACCCCTTCCATTTGCTAATTACCTCCTACTGATCCTGTTATTGCATGTGTGGTATATATTTGTTGGCATTTCATTGCATGTCTCTGCCATAGATTGTAAGCTCCCTAAGGGCAGGGACTCTCTCTTCTCTTTTTAGATCCCCAGTGTTTAATACAGTGCCTGGTGCACATAGATGCTTACAGTTTTTTTTTTTTTTTGCTTGACAGATCGACACATACACATATGCACACATATGTACAAAAATGCACATTCACCTTCTTGATCTTATTGCAGTCGACTACAAAGTAATGAGACTGATTTTTTCTGGCTTATAAACCAGTTTCAAAAGTACTTTGTGAAGAGGGATCCAGACTTGGTTTTAGTAATAAGAATAGGGTCACATTGTGGGCCCTTTGGATGAAGAAGATAGGGGTTAAACTAGATGGTTTCTGAAAATCCCTTTCCATTCTCAAATTCCAAGTCCAAAGATTTTTGTTGAAAAAAATCAGTCTCAATACTTTGTCACATCTCATTAGTGGTTACTAGGTCATCCCACTCTCTGATAGGATATATAAGTTTTTGAGCCCTTGTGAGACTTTATTTTTATCAGCTACACACAGGTCTTATTTGTTCTAAGTGTGGAAAGATAATGTAGAGAACTGAATTTGTAACCAGGAAATCTGTGTTTGAATCTTGCTGCTTCCATTTACCGTATGACATTAGACCAATCACAACCACTCTGGGCCTGACTTTAATGAGACAGTTGGACTAGGAAATGATCTATACTTTAACAATCCCTTGTCAGGGATTTCTGTTTTAGGAGCTCTCCAGTTGAGTGTGGTCCCAGGCAGGCCAATGGGCCAAATATAACTGGAACAGGACTTTACAAGTTTGTTTAATTCCTATTTAGTGTTAATCCTAGAATAGGCTCTTTGGCCCTGGTTTGTTGGCCCACTTGGGTTGGGTTTGGAGGGAGTCTCCTGCGTGACCCCAGATTGTGGGTCCGGGGGCCTGCCTGCTGGCTGTCTCCTGAGGAGGGCCAGCCCCAGGATCAGGATTGGGGGAATGGGAGTTGGCCATAGTCGGGGTCTATTGTAACTCTGCTGATGTATATTCAGGGCGAGCAAGGGCTGCCTGGTGTGCCTGGAGATATCGGATTCCAAGGAGATAAGGTAACTGCATCTAATTTCCTCTCTTCCTGCTCCTGCTCGTGCCCAGCTCAGTTTCTTTCCCCTCATAGATAATGTGCCTTGAACCTCTGGGATGTTTGCCTTTCAGCCTCACAATTCCCAATGGGCCTCAGGAACCAATGGCATTTCCCAGAGTGGAATTCTGAACTCTGGTGCTGTAACTTCCTGTCTGTAAATCATCCCCTTTAGGAAGAAAAGGACAGTGGGATGGGTTATAAATAGAGTGCTCTGTAGGTAACAGCAGCTATGCTTTTTATCCAAGATGCACAAGAGCAGGAGATGTCATTTCCACCAGTTACAATATTCCTGGCATCCTCAGCAAGCTCTTTAACCATGATGGAGACAGGGGAGTGGTCAAGGGGTAATTTGCCAAGATCATATGGTCAGGGATGGCTCTCTGTCGCTTCTGGGCCTCTCAGTCGTTAGCCACCTCTTCTTTCTCCTACACCTCTGCAAATTTCTCCCCAACATTTTCCATGGTATATAATGAAAAACAGTTTTTAGTATGTATATGTATAGTTCACATAGTCTCTTCATCTCTCTGTTGTTTGCTGCCCATTTTATCTTGGACACATCATCCTTTTGGGCCTCAGTTTTCTTGCCTGTAAAATGAGTGAATTGTATTAAATGATTTCTAAAGTCGCTTCTAATTCTAAATCTACTCAGTTACTTACCATAATTCTGTGAAGTAAATAGGATAGCATTTACATTTCAGAGAAATAAAATAACTTGCTCAAAGTCACATGGCTAGCAAATATCAAAGCCAACGTTACAATCCTGCTCTTTTCAGGCCTCTAGATTATCCAGGGTGCTGTGTTGCTCATTCAGGGCCTCTAAATTATCCAGGATGCTGTTGCCCATCCAAGGCCTCTGGGTTATCCAGGATGCTGTTGCCCATCTAAGGTCTTTGGATCATCCAAGATGCTGTTGCCCATCCAAGGCCTCTGGATTATCCAGGATGCTATTGCCCATCCAAGGCCTCTGGATTATCCAGGATGCTGTGTTGACCATCCAGGGTCTCTGGATTATCCAGGGTGCTATTGCCCATCCAAGGCCTCTGGATTATCCAGGATGCTATTGCTCATCCAAGGCCTCTGGGTTATCTAGGATGTTGTGTTTAGGGAACTGTGTTGTCCATGCAGACTTTTCTGGCAACTATCCCAAGATCTCTGGGAACTTGAAACTCTTTCTTGCTGGATTTAAGCCAGAGTAAAAGGATATCAATTAAATGTTTTGGGGAAATGAACTGAAAAATTGCTCCAAGACAATCTTTGCCAAGAATAAACTTCCAGCTTTGATATCTGCCTGGCATCCCAGGTGATTTCTGCGTTCCTCTGGCTTTTCTGAAGGACAGTCATGTTGGTCCCTCTCCCGTCAGCACCATCATGGTGAGGGCATTTGCGTCACCATCTTGGACTATCATGTGAAAGAGTCAGAGTGCCTGCTTCTAGTACCAGGATGGAACTTTACTTATGTAGACAGGAATTAACAGAAGCCTTTGTATATTTGGGTATGGGTCATTATTTGAGTGAATACCCAGGGCAGGCAGAGTTCTCAGCCTCTCCAAACGGCAGCTCTACTGGATATCAGCTCCATGAGAAAAGAGGCTGCCTTATCTAAATATTGTGTTTCACCCCGCACCAAGGTGTGCACTGGGACACAGCAGTGTTTAATTGAATTAAATGAATAACCCCATTTGTGTCTCAGTTCCTTTACCCATCAAATTATAATACCCATGCTACGAATCTCATGGTGCTGTGGTGAGGATCAGTCAGTCAGCGAGGATTTATTAAGAGCTTACTAAGCCCCAGCATTGTGTGAAATGTTGGATACAAAGTTCTATTTGATGATGGCTATAACACCCTCTACAACCTCAAAATGCTATGTAACTATAACCTGCTATTATTTCTGAATGGGTGCACCTGCTATTGACTCACTGAGGTCAAAAGATATTTTCCCTGAAATTCTCTTCCATCTCCTAATGTCACACTGGTCTGTGCTTTGCAGGGGAGTCAGGGAATATCAGGGTTACCGGGTGCTCGAGGAAAGCCAGGTCCTACAGTAAGTAAATCAATTGTTTTTAAATCTCTTGCCCCTCCACATCCCCCACTCTCAGTCTGGGAGATGTGACTCCTAGAGAGATTGTGTACGTCACTCATCTCTGTCTTCTCTGCTCTACAGGGCAAGGTTGGTGACAAAGGACCAGTTGGGTTTCCTGGGCCTCCAGGTCCTGAGGTATGTGGCTCACCTAGATGGGGAGCTATTGTTTTTCCCTTTCTGACTCCTTTTCTCCTTGTGCTCCTGACCTTTGGCAGTTGTTGAGGAGTCCCCCAGAGTTCCCCAGAGCATCATTTGCAGGTGCACTGTTAGAAGTTGTAAGAGTGAGATTAATTTTTTAAAAATATTTTTATTAAAACTTTTTTATTTTCAAAACATATGTATAGATAATTTTCAACATTCATCCTTGTAATACCTTGCTCCAAATTTTTTCTCTCACCTTCTTCTAGCCAGCAATATGTTAAACAGGTGCAATTCTTCTATACATATTTCCACAATTATCATGCTGCACAATAAAAATCAGATAAAAAAGGGAAAAAATGAGAAAGAAAAATGCAAGGATATAATAATAAAAAAGTGAAAATAGTATGTTGTGAACCACATTTGATACCCACAGTCCTCTCTCTGAGTGCAGATAGCTTTCTTCATCACAAGATCATTGGAACTGGCTGGAATTAGGGAGATTAATATTTTAATTTGAAGAAAAATAGCCAAAGGATCTAGTCTTTCCTTCTTTCCATCAGATCCAGGCTATACTTGTACATAGAGTACTTGGTCTCAGAGATGCTGATTATATAGAATTTTTAGTTCTGGCCCAAGATATCTAACTCCTTTCTCTTTGAGCCTTGAAACCTCGAGCCTTGAAATTATGTACACAGTATAATCTGGGTAAATTTTTTATGTAAAAACAATTTGACAGCCCTAATGGTATAGTGTGTTTCCTCCCTCTTTTTTTTTCTGCTGAGGCAATTGGAGTTAAGTGGCTTGCCCAGGGTCACACAGCTAGGAAGTGTTAAGTGTCTGAGGTCACATTTGAACTCAGGCCTTTCTGACTTCAGGGCTGGTGCTCCATCCACTGTGCCCCCTAGCTGCCCCTCCTTCCTCTTTTTAATAATGTTATATTAGGGCCTTGGGATTTTAATAGGATGGAAGTTAGGGAACAGTAGAGAGTAAAAAGAGGAAGTTAAGATAAAAAACAGATATGGTTTCCTTGGGGTTCTCAGAACCAGGAACCTTTCTACAGAGGAGCTCCAGGTCTAACTTGTCCCAGTTAGGTCCCAGGTGAAATTGGGCTGGCCTCAGAAACCCATTGAGCCCAACAGCAGCCTGGCTTGCTGTGCTTGGCTCTCAGTGAAGTCTCTTTGTGTCCAAGACAAGACAAAAGGTTTTGGCTCTAGTCAACTTCCTGGATCATTGCAGATATTCTCATTTCCATGCCTCCAGGGAATCTTGTGAACAAGGGAATGTTTCCTGTGGTGCTAGGCTATCTATATTTTCCAATTTCACCTTTATGACCCCAGAAGATACTGATTAAGAAAGAGGTTTGGAGGCATTTGGAGAGGGGTAGGGAGCAATTCTCTTCCCTACTATGGGCTTAGTAATCATCTTCTACCTATTCCCATAATCTACCCAGCCTCCAGACAGAGTGCACTAGCTGGTCCATTGAATTCATCACAATGCTGACTTTGGCTTCAGAATAGGACTATCTTTAGATTGCCAAAATCAGCCACTTTTCAATGGTCCTATCTCCTTTCATTGGTCCCCGAGGAGAAGGCTCTGTTGAGTACCCAAGAGCTTTTCTCCAAGGCTGACTGACAAGTGCTAGCCTTTCATCAATGTCCTGGAATTTGGCTGGGACTAGGACACTCCAAAAAATGCAAAAGCCGGCTTCTGCATCTCTCCTTTGTTTCCATGGGACAGTAGGGTGCATATTTCAGTTGTCCTTGACCAGTGGGGTGGAGTAAACAGGAATTAGCTTAGCTGCAGACAGAAGCTGATGAGCATGTCATCACTCTTCAGCTTTCCCCTCCCCTTTCCTGTGGAGAGGGGAATTGATTCATCAGTAGAACTCATGTGTGTGAAAGCCAACACTACATGTTGTAGTGCATGCAACAGCCAAATCCTCATTCGAGGAAATCAAGGACATCTCCAAATGCCCCACCATTTCCCCCATCCCCTTCCCAGGACACAAAATTCAGACTAGCTTTGAGGAGGGAGTTGTGTCTTTGTGACCCAGAATCTAGCGTCCTTCTGTGCTTTGTTTGAGATTTATGATAGGCATTACCTTCCCCATCTACTTCTTGTGCCCTGTGCCAGCAGTGCATGCATAGATCCATGCCTTTTTTCTTCCATGTAGGGATTCCCAGGGGACATAGGACCACCAGGCCAGAATGGTCCAGAAGGTGCGAAGGTGAGTTGGTAGCCAATAAAAGCTTTGGCTTAGAGGGAGATGGTAGAGAAAGTGGGAGGAGGGTATGTACAAATGGGGGAAAATGGCTTGAGATTATTCTGGCTTGATGCAGGATTTGGGATGTTTGCATTGAGGGCCCTCCAAGAGTTTTCTCCACGGTGGAATTGATGTTGGACACCATCCCATGGTAGCATGTGCTAGAAGGCTAGAAGTCTCTTGTCTGTGTCAATGGTCCCTTGGAATACAGGCTCCAATCTTCTGAGATCCCTTTCTTTTCTCTTTTCTCCAGGGCAAGCCAGGAGCCCGAGGCTTACCAGGACCGAGAGGACAGCTTGGGCAGGAGGTGAGACAGCCTGGCTCCGTCTGCTGCCCTCCCTGGAGTCACCTCCCTGGCATGTTTCCCTGTCTCTGAACTTGAGCTCTTGGCCGTGCTTGGCTGTGGGCATTTGGAGGTTGGAATCCTTCCCTCCCTGTGACTGGAAGCCACTGGGGAAGAGGTCCAATAGGCTGGGGTTCAGTATTCATATTGGAGGCACATGGATAATAGTGGGTTGGGTTTGTGGGAAACACTACTGTCTCAGAATATCTCGAAGTCTCCATCCCTGAAGATTTTGAAGAGGTTTTTTCACTTTTCAGGAATGTCACAAAGGACTTTTGAAGCCCGTTCTATGTTTAAGGGTTCATGATTCCAGTATTTTCTTCACTTACCCCCCCCCATCTCTCCTAGGGAACCTTCCAACTATTTTCTTCTGAGATTTTCTTCTCTTTCTACTCCTAATGTGATTTATTTAGAAAATTATGGTTGTAATGAGAAAGACTAGGGAAATCAAGACATGGTCAACTTTCGGACCAATGAGAAATCATCAACTTGAGGGCTACTGGGGGATAGGCTGTTATGGTTTGTGAATATTAAACAGATGTTCCAGAGAGCACAAGGACTGGAGGATTTGGAAGTAAAGAGGATCTTACAGATCATCTTGACAGGAAACAGCATTATGGAATGGGAAAAGCCCTTGATTTTGAATCAGAAGATGTGGGTTCAAATATTGGCTCTGATATTTACTACCTGTGTGTTGTTTGACAAGTTACTTAACTTCTTGAAGCCTCAGTGTTCTTATCTGTAAAATTAAAGAGTTGAATTAAATGACTTCCAAAGTCTCTTCTGGCTCTAAATCTAAAACCTTAGGATTGAATCTAGCTCTCTCTGGGAAATACCACAGGCAGGATTCAAACTCAAATCTTATAACTTCAGATCTGGTGTTCTTTCCATTTATTTTTCTTTGTCACTCTCCAGAATCTTTTGTATCCTTGCCCGTGGGCCTAGGGTGAATCTTGATATAGAGCACTAGGTTAAAGAGTCTGGGAGAATCTTGTCTTCCTACAACCACATGCAGACATCCTGCTGCTAGAGATCCCCTCTCCCTAGTTTGGTTCAAAATCCCTTACAAGATTAGAAATCACCAGCCGTTTCTGGGAGAGAATGCTTTATCATTTTGTGTTGTGGTTTTCTTAGATACTTGTGCATGAAAGATGGCATGGAATAGGTGACCCAGAACTGATGGGATTGCTCTATGTGAAAAGAGAATTGGAGATTACTGACAGCTAAAATATCCAAGGATTTCAGAGGCCCCCTCATTTTGCATATAAGAAAACTGAAGTTTAGAACGATTAAGATCACAGATGAAAAGCTTGAAGGGACATTAGAAATTACTTGGTCCAGTTTTCTCATTTTATATTTATGAAAACTAGCCTGATAAAATGACATACCCAGAGTCACAGAGGGAGTAAGAGACAAAGGCAGAATCCCAAATCAGGTCCTTTTACTCCAAATGATACTTTCCATGATTTTGCCCAGGACTATGTAGGGTGTAGAGTGTAGAGTCAAGTCAAAGTCTTCTGACTTTAAATGCATTTCTCTTCCCAAATATTCATGAAGAAATTCTGTACTATCCAGAACCTTTTTGAAACCTAAGGAAAACCTCAATGTGGTAGTTTTATCATACCAGATTTCTTCTCTGATCTTGACATATTATAATAGTATTGGTGGCTTAGTTGTTTAAAGCATCTGTCTTATGAACAGGTCTCTGGAGTTCATTTTCTAGCACATCTTTTCTCCTTCTTCAACCCTTGGTAGTAATCTCAAATACATTCCCTTTTTTTGAGGGCAGGGACTTTACCTCACATCTTTTTGTATCTTCTGCATTTTTTTAGCTCAGTGGCTTATAATTATTTTGATATTGTTGTTCAATAATGTCCAAATCTTCAGTATCTTTGCTTAAAAAAACCCAAATGGGGTCATGAAGTGGTTTGCCATTTCCTTTTCCAGTTTATTTTACAAATAAGGAAACTGAGGTAAACAGGGGTAAGTGAACTGCTCAGTGTCACACAGTTAGAAAGTGTCTGAGGCCAGACTGGATTTCAGGAAGAGGAGTATTCCTGTCCTTGGGCCATTCTATCAGTTGTACCACCTACCTGTCCTAAACTTATATAGTGTTTTATAAATGTCTGTTATAATGTTCTAACCAGTAATATTGCCTACCCAGCATTATATGTTTTAATATGTGTCTTCTCTCTTCCCATTGGAAAGGATATATTGTATTGAATCCCTCACATTCTTTCGATCATAGACACCATTTGTAGATAACTGTCCAGGGTTAGACCTGTGTTATATAGCTGGGTAAACCACACAAGCTTCCAATCCAAGGATTTGGCCTGTGGAACTTGAGTCTAGCCTGCTGATTCTGTAAAAGCACTTATCAGAAACATTCACCTAGATGTTTCTAATGAGAATTTGCTCTTCCTTCCAATCCATTGAAGTCTACAGTTCTCCCTTCTAGATTGAGGTTGGTTGTAGGTTCATTCAAAGATAATCTAATCTACAATAGATATTTATAGCATGGAAGCCAGTGGTACTATCAGATGGTTGAATTATTTATTTAGCTAATTATTTAGCTAAAGGTATCCAAGTCATGCCCTCCTGAGACAAAATGTCCTGGGTTCCTTATTTTTCTAGAGCCATGGGATAGTTTAAAGGCTTCTTTTTTATTAAAATTCCATTAATTGTCTTTAGGATTTAGCCACACAGTAGCCAATAGTGCAATCAATAAATTGATTGATGCCATCTTTTCCTCTAGAGTTGCTCCAAGTACTCCTCAGGCCTGTTCTCATTGGGCTTCTCAGTAACCCTGAGGAAGGAAAGAGGGAAACTCACCTCAGAAAGTTTGCGTCATTGTGTTGGGGTGAAGCTAATAGAGCTCTCTGACTTTATGCTCTCCATCTCTTTTTCTTCTTCTATCCTGTGATCTTTAGGGAGATGAGGGACCAACGGGACCACCAGGATCCCCTGGCTTAGAGGTAAATGTCATCACATCATCGCATGGGATTTTGGTGGGTCCAAGTTAGGGGTGGCAGAAAGGGCAAACAAATACCCTGGGAATAAGCTTGGCCAGTGTTTGTAAGAGGACAAGAAAAAGCTAGAAAAACTGCCCCTGTTGCCAAGCTCACCCATCTTTACCTTGGCCTAGCCAGCAATCTCTTGAGATCTAGGCCTGGAGAAGACCTTGAGCACTCATCTGGTCTAACTCCTTGCCTTCAGGCAAATAACTAACCAACTGATGCTTGTGGCTCTATGACTCTGAGCAAGTCATTGAGTTTCTCTCTTTTTCTGGCAATTCTGTGTCTGTCAGGTGCAGAGCAGGTACTGATGAGTGCAGAGGGTAGAGGGAATCATGAGGACAGACACTTAATATTTTAAATCTATCTATTGAGTGGGTGTTTTTACATTAATTTTATTTACTTTTAATATTTGATTTTATAAATTTCAAGTTGCAATTCTCTCCTTCCCTTTATTGCCTCCCTGGTAACCAATGGGCTTCAATCATATCTCTTTCCTTGACCTTATTCCTCCTTCCAAATCACCTTTGCTTTTCAGGGTCAACCTGGCCGGAAAGGATTTCCAGGAAGGCCCGGCCCTGATGGCCCCAAGGTAATGAGAATTTTGGAATGACTGACTAATCCTAATGGGGACTTGCAGAATAGGGGCATGATGATGATAAGGATAGGCTAGGATTGGAATGGAGAAATCAAACAGCACAGAGCTATCTCTGAAACCAAGCACTGGCCCACATGCTGGGAGATGAATATAAATAATGTTTAACAAATTATAGAAATGATTATAACTCAGGCCGATAGCTTTTAATTCTTTGGCTACAAAGCTATTTACAGCTTTAATTTCATTCAGTCCTAACAAAAACTTTGCAACGTAGGCAAGACAGGGATATTTCCATGTTTCAGACTGAGATCTAGAGATGCCCAAGTAGCTACTGGAAGTAGCAGAGCCAGGTTTAGTTGTTCCCTCTATTCTTGATGTTAAGCACCAAGTCTAATGAGTAATTCGCTGTGTCATTCCTCTGCTTTTTGCTCCCTTTCATGTTGAAGGGACTCTGGGATGGGGGTGGGGGAACTTATATTTTGAACTCTGTGATAAAGGGTTTGCTGGGAGAAAATTGAGAGATATGCAAATGATGCATTTTGTGTAGAATACTGAGAATGAGTTGTAAATGCAATTGGCTCAATCAAGTTTTAAACCTAAGGGAGATCAGGAACGCTCCTTGCAGGCACACACTGTGGTCAGCAGCCCCACAGAAGCCCTTGCTTCTTTATGTATCCTGGCTCGGTTTCTGTGGCAAAAGGAATGATGAGCCTTTAGCATATTACATGTTGTTTTACAAACCCATGTGGCTTCCCCTCTCTGTTTGCCTCTTTCCATGTCACTGGCCTTGTGGATATAATGGAGGTGGGGGGTGGATATGGAGGTTGAGGTTTATTTTCCCTCCATGTCCTTTGGGTCTTAAAGTAACAGTCACTACATCTCCAAGCTGTGGGAGCCAGTCATGCAAGATGAAGAAGGAAAGAAAAATTTAGATGTGATCGATTCATAATGGCTTTAAATGAAATAATTTATAGGTTTTTGAGAAATTGATAGAATGTCATAGTTGGAAAGAACCTTAAACATCTTCAGTCAAAGAATGGGGGTTCAGACAGGGGGATTAAGTTGCTTGGAGTCATATGGTAAGTATTAAAGCTAGAACTAAAATCTAAGTTTCCTAATTCCCAAGTCCTGTTTTCTTCTCAGGATGTCCATGAAGGTTGAGTCATAGAAGATAGTTGTGGCCTCCCACTAGTGGTTGATGTTCATATTCCTGGAATAGGTGGTTCCTGGAGTTGACCCAGAGGGCTTTTCTGATGTCCTTGTGGAATGTTCATGCCCACGGTTCTGGAGTCAATCAGACCATGCTGCGAATTAGCATGTCCTGTGCATGGGGCCATATGTATAAGTTGTAGTCACCATGGACATAGGCCAAATCAAAGGAGACATGGAGACCCATTTTAATGTGGAAACTGCTACAATGGAAAGGATACTAAATATAGAGTCAAAAGATTTAGTATTGAGGCTGGTGTGATCTTGAGCAAGTTAATTAACTATTCTAGATATCAGTTTCTTCATTTATAAAACGTAGGTCTAGGAAGCGTCTAAAGACCATCTGAGCTCTAAATTTAAAACCAGTGATCTGTAACTTATAGTGTTCCTTAATTCTGGCCCTCCCTAAATGATACATCAGCTGCTGGGAAGAGAATAAGCATTTATATAGAATGTGCCATGCATTCTGCTAAAAGCTTTACAGGTATTCTCTCACTTACTCCTCACAACAATCTTGATAGGTAGATGGTGTTATTATCCCCAATTTACATTTGAGAAAACTGAAGCAAATTGGGGTTCAATAACTTGTCCAGGGTCACACAGATAGTAAGTGTCTAAGGCAAGTATTGAACTCAGATCTTCCTGATTTCATACCCAGCGCTCTATCCATTGAGTCACTTCATTGGCCCTAGACTCAATTAATTCTTGGTTCTCTTACCTCTGGTCTATTCTTTTCCAGGGCCCTTCTGTAAATATTCTACAGTCTAACACTTCTTTCTATGATAGCCAGTAGCAAAGTTAACTAAAATGGCAAACTACTGAAAGATAGATCCATTCACAACATAGAGCCCCTTGCATGACATGGCTTTGAAGTGATTGGCTGAAAAGTTCTCCCAGTCCCTGCATTTGAATTTTTCATGGAGAAATCAGAAATGACATGAGCTTGGGGACCCTAGTCCAGCTACAGACACAATGATGGGCCTTCCTTTTCCAATCCCCTGGTGACATTTCTCCTGGTCTCGTTGCAGGGTGAGCCAGGAAACTCGGGTCGGCCTGGAAGAATGGGTGAGCAGGTATGTCATTGACTTTCTAATTTTTCCCTTAAATTAGTGTATCAGTTTAGTCTTGAGCAAGGTCTCAGGGACTCAGGACCGATTATCCATTCATCATTTGGATTCCCCTAGTTGCTTCCCTTCTTTTCCTCCTCTTTTACTATGTTTTTGGGCTTTTCATGGCTAGTTTTAATCTTCCTTTAGGAACAGGCCTCTAAATTAGAATGCTGATGTTATTGTTGATGATACTAGGATAATACTTTACATGAGTATAGAACTTTTACAACTGATGGAGCAATTCATTTACATCTCCATCTTATGCTGTAATAACTCCATAAAATAGAGGCAGTATTTCTAATTTACAGATAAAGAAATTGAGGTTCATACAAGTGAAGTAATTTATCCACTGTAGGACGTACTGTTAATATATGGAAGATCTGGGACTAACCTTCATGTCCTGATTCTAGTCAGTAATGAATAACATGGAATAGGAATAGGGATTGGACCTGAGATTTCACGGGCATACAGAACTCCCAGAGGAGATGAAAAAAGAGCATTTCAGGCCTGGGATGGCTTCTGTGGATGTAAGGTAGCCAGGGATGGCAAGTCAAGTTTAAAAAACTCCTGATGGTCCAGTCTGGTTACCCAGTGACTATGACTTTGTTGGAAACTCTAATAAAGACATAAGTAGAACAGGAAGTAACCATTGGCTATGAAGAAGATTTGTGATGATTCATTTATCTAGACTGCTTGTCCCATACTGAGGATATCAGAGACCTGGTCCTCCTAGGGATAATCTGGCTGGATCCAGACTGCATTATCTCTTTTACTCCCATCTAGGCTCACTGATCTGCTGGAAAATGAAGTAAAAGGGCCAAAGCCCTCCAAATATTTAGGCAAGACTTTTAACTTTGGTTGAAGCCAAAATAGAAAAAAAAACTACTTGTTTATTTTCCAACTCTCACATACTGTCCATGTTCTCTGACCCAAAACTTCCTGAAGAAGTTCTGTAAGACATTAAAAATTTTAAATAATAGCTTTTTATTTTCAAAATATATGGAAAGATAGTTTCAACATTTACCCTTGCAAAATTTTATGTTTCAAAATTTTCTCTCTTCCTTTCCCCACCTCCTCCCCTAGACAATAAGTAATCTATGTTAAATATGTATAATTCTTCTATACATATTTCCATATTTATCATGCTACACAAGAAAAATGAGATCAAAAGGAGAAAATGAGAAAAAAGCAAGCAAACAACAATAACAAAGGTGAATGTGTTGTGATCCACACTCAGTCCCTATAGTTTTCTTTCTGGATGCAGATGGCTCTTTTCATCACAAGACTATTGGAATTGGCCTGAATCACCTCATTGTTGAAAAGAGCCATCTCCATCAGAGTTGATCATCACATAATCTTGTTGTTGCTGTGCACAGTGTTCTCTTGGTTCTACTCACTTCACTTAGCATCAGTTCATGTAAGCCTCTCCAGGCAGTCATCCTGCTGATCGTTTCTTATGGAACAATAATATTCCATTACTTCATATACCATAACTTATTCAGCTAATCCCCAATTGATGGGCATCCACTCAGTTTCCAGTTTCTGGCCACTACAAAGAGGGTTGCCACAAACGTTTTTGCACATTGGGATCCTTTTCCCTTTTTTATGATATTTTTGGGATACAGGCCCATCAGAGACACTGCTCGATCAAAGAGTATGCACAGTTTGACAATCCTTTGGGCATAATTTCAAATTGCTCTCCAGAATGGTTGCATCAGTTCTCTATAAGGCATTATTCTCAGACATGAGGCAGAGAAAAGGAGTCTCTGAAAGCTGACATCTAGAGGCCCTGGAGAAATTATCAATGAATAGAAAAGCCTGTATGTGGAGTGGGGAGGGTGGCCTAATAAGAACCTAATAAGTTTGTCTCAGATTGGTGGTGGTTTAAGGGGTGGGAGTGGAGAGAAAGAGTAGTTGGGAATTTTGAAATAATTCCAATGTTATTTTTTGTGGAGAAAGACTAGGATTTTAGAAAGTCTATTTGTTTTTATTTTCCATTAGAATAAACTTTTAAAAGAAATCGGTAAATTTATTTTAATGCCATAGTAGTAATAGGCATGCAGGAAAAAAAAATATAACAACAATAATAATAACTAGTATTTACACAGCACTTTAAAGTTTGCAAAGCAATAGATATATAATAATAATATTATATAATTTATTATATATATCATATAAAATCTTATTTGATCCTCAATCAATGTCTCTGTGAAGTGCTGTCCTCACCATTTTATAGAGGAAGAAAGTAAGGGTAAGAATGGTTGCGATTTCCCCAGGGTCATTCAACTAGTAAGACTAGCTGACTGAGATTGGATTTGAACTCAGATTTTCTTCTCTCAAGTCTAATCCTCTGCCCTCTACATCAATTGTTTGCCTAGTAGTCTTGTTTTGTTGTGCCCAACTCTTTGCGACTCAATGGATCCTAACAGTCTGTCTTTCTCTATCCTTCACCATTTCTCAAAAGGCTGACCAAGTTTCCATTCATTGTTTTCATAACTTCATCTATCCATCTCATCCTCTGCCATCACTTTTTCCTTTTACCTTCAATCTTTCCAATTGGAAAAGGGTCTTTTCCAATGAATCCTATTTTCTTATTATGGAGCAAAGTATTTAAGCTTCAGCTTTAGTATTTGACTTTCCAGTGAATATCCTGAATTAATTCATATAAGTATTGATTGATTTGATCTCCTTACTATCCAAGGAGCTCTCGAAAGTCTTCCCTAGCACCACAATTTGAAAGTATGGGTTCTGTGGCACTCAGCTTTCTTCATTGTCTAACTTTACAGCCATACGTTGTTACTAGAAAGGTCAAAGTTTCAACTATATGGATTTTTGTCAGTAAGGACTGATATCCCTGATTTTTAATACGTTGTCCAGATTTTCCACAGCTTTTTTTTTCAAGGAGCAAGCCCAAGAAACTTTTAATTTCATGATTACAGTTGCCATCTGCAGTGATCTTTTATGCCTAAGAATTTAAAAATTTGACATTTTCCCATTTCTTCCCCTTCTATTTGCCAGGAAGTGATGGGACCAGTTGCCAAAATCTTCATTTTTTATGTTAAGCTTCAAGCCAGCTTTTACACTTGCCTCTTTCACCCTCATCAAGAGGCTTCTTAATTCTCTACGCTTTCTGCCATCAGAATTTACCTAGTAAATATTTGATTAATTAAAGAACAAACATCATGAAACTCAGTGTCCTCTTCCTACTAACAGATAGAGGAAATTTGGAAGAGGGCTAAGGGTCTGATTAAATGGAAAATCCCCAGTAGCCTGAGATGGAGATGAATTTCTCTGAGTAGACTGAGTACACTGAGTAGCTGAGTTGAACCAAGGAATAGGAGAGCACCAGCATCACACAGCTAGTATTAGAACTTTGAATTCAGGTTTCCCTGGTTTGGAAGCTCACTATCAGCCGTGCCACACTTCCTGAAAAACTAGTTTATATTTACTTAATGTCAGTCAACAAGGATTTATGAAGTCCCTACTATGTGCCAGACACCAAGCTCTGGTGCTTTCATATACATGATCTCATTTGAGATATCTCATTATCTCATGTCCTCCCTGCTGGAAAATGTTATGTTGTATCTTTACGAGGAGAGATAAGGTTGCTTAGGTTTCCCCTAATACAGAGCATAGCTCAGACAACTGAGATGGAATTCATCAAGGGGAAGGAGGAAAGCAGACTTTCTGTGGTGCTTCAGTAGCCACAACTAGGACCCATGTGTGGATGTTTCACAGAAGCAGATTTTAATTTAGTATATAAGAACTTTCTGATGATCAAACCTGTTCAGTCATAGAATGGGGCTGCCTTGGGGAGTTTTGAGCATCTTTGCAGTGGTAGTGCTCCAGCAAAGGCTGAATGGTGATCTGTTGGATTTTCTGTAGGGAGGTTGCTATGCTATTGGGAAGGGAGACCATGGGGCAGCTAAAATCTAAGATGTGCCGTTCTATGGTGAACACATCTTGAGTATCTCTAGTGTGCAAAACTCTGAACTGGGTGGTACAGAAGATAAAAAGGAACAAAAGACATGTAATTGCTTCAAGGGGCTTATTAATGCATGGAATTTTAAAAATTATTGTGTGATGCTGATACACATACATACAATCAAGCACAAGACCTTGCCTCTGGTCATCACTGGGCAACTCATATATGCATGGTTGGAACTGGCCACAATGCATGTTCCCCTGGATCCTTTCCACATTCTTACCTCTAGCAGTAGGTAGCTCCACTATGACCTTCTTTCCCTGCTCCAAGGTTGCCCTTGATATACTTTTATTTAGATTTGACCCAAATACAGTAGAACAGTGGGAGACTGATTTGATCTGAGAAGAAATTATCAGGTCTCATGAGATATCCCACAGAGAGAACTTGATTTTTTTTGGGGGGGAGTCATGGTGGCAGAGAAGGTCAAGACCCTCAGATTGAGGCAGTCATTAAAACAATAAAAACAAAAAATATGGCCAAACCTATTTCTTTCTCTCTTCTTCTACCCATCTTACCTAAAATAAAGGAGCAGAGAGCTGTGGTCAAACTCCTTTCAACAGGTTAGGTGGGATTAATATTTGAGCCATAGGTGGCCTTGGAATGACTTCTTTAGTTGCCCACCTCCCAGACCAACCCAACATTAACCCTTTCCTCTTTCCCCATTTACCTTATTCACATGGTGTTTGCTCAGAACAGCGTAGGAGTGTTTGAATTGTGAGATCTGTATAAATATTACACATTCTTTGCTTGGAACAATAATGCTATTAATCACAGCTGACCTGTGCTGAATCACTGAGCCCACAGGTCCCAAGTGATTTTTCTTCAGCCTTTCCTCTTTCCTTACTCTGAGCCCCTCAGTGTTTCAGTGCTGTGGATGATGTTCCATAGAACAATAGACTATCTGACTGGATTCTCATGTTTACCCTGGAACTCCATTAAAGCTGGACATCTTTTGACTTTTTTCTTATCTCCAGTGCTTATCACAGTGCCTGAAACATAGTAGGTATTTAATAAATATTTTCTGATTAATTGATTGATATATAGGATTGATAGATGTAAGAGTGCACTGCCTTGCCCTTCCTTCTCTTCTCCCATCATCTGTTGTTGTCCTATATGATCCTAAACATGGAGCTCAAAAGAATCTTAAAGATCATTTAGACCAAAGTTTTTAAACTGTGGGTCTCAACCCCATTATGGGGTTCACATGATTGAATGTGGGGATCACAAGATTATGATTTATTATCAGTAAATGTTTTATGTGTATACCTATTTTATATATCCCTATACCTGGGGTTGTGTAAAGATATCTCTATTAGAAAATAGGAGTACATGGGAAAAGTTTAAGAAGTTTTGATTTAGACCAAGGGTCATTTTTTATGTCACATACCTCCTTGACAATCTGGTGAAGTCTTCCTTCACAGAATAAAACTTTTAAATGCATAAAATCAAATATGTAGAACTACAAAGGAAACCAATTATATTGAAATGCAATTATCAAAATACTTGATTCTTAAAGTTCATGAATTTCAGGTTAATAACCCATGAAATCCATTTTCTTATTCTATAGATGAGAAAGTGGAGGTCCTATTGTTTCTAGGATCAAGACCCATATTCCTCTGTTTGCCATTTAAAGCTCTTCACAATTCTATTTTTCCAGCCTTTCTACAGTATATTACTACTCTGCATGTATTCTATGATTCAGTTTTTTTGCTCTTCTTCTAGTAGGATGCTCAGTGTCCTAGCTCAAGACTGTCTCCATGCTTGCAATGCTGGATTCTCATCTCCACTTATTAGAATTCCTTTCTCCCTTTATGACTCTCAGATTCATCCTTCTGCAGGAGGCTTCTTACCTCTTACCTCTCACCTCTGGTTGCTGGTGCTATCCTAAGATTATCTTTTATCTATTCTGACTTGTAGTCCAATCTTCTTAAATGTGTTGTCTCCCATTAGAATGTGAGATGAGAGACTGTTTCATTAATGCTTAGCATGGTCCTTTGCATTTGAAAAATGCCTAAGAAATATATTTTTATTTATTCATTTATTCATACTCTATGTATGTCTTACATTAATTATTTACATTCTTACTATTTACCTCATCAGAGTAGAAGGTATTTGAGGATAGGAACTATTTTTACTTCTTTTTTCTTAGTCTCCCCAGTTAGTATAGTGGCTGGCACATAGTAGGTACTTGCATGCTGGCTGATGCATAGTAGGTATTTGATAAATACTTGCTATTGATTGTGTAAACCATACAGTAAGTATCAAAGCCAGGATTTGAACTCAGGTTGTCCAATACCTAATCTATCAGATCTTCCAAAGTGAAACTCTAACTTCCTGTCAATAGTCCTTTTGGACTATTTTGCAGCAGTAGTACAGAGATAGAGTTAGGATTGCTGAGCTGTAAGCTTCTCCGAGGCAGACAGCAAGCTTTTTTTCTGCTTTTATATCTGCCCTAGTACAGTGCAATGCACAGAGTAAGTGCTTAATAAATACTTGGCAACTTATCTTCAGTTCAAATCTAATGCCAACTGTCAGCTAACATGAGAGCGGAAGTCAAAAAAAATTGGAAAGAGAACAAATAGGAAGTAGATGCTCTATAATGGACCTTAGAATATAGTATCAAAGCTGTACGAGTCCTTAGAACTAAGTGATAGATAAGTTTTAGAACTAGAAGAGGTCTTAGAAGCCATCTAGACTTGTTTTACTGATGGGAAAAGCAGGCCCATGGTTTGATTTTGGTATTATGGAGACGGTAGCTTGTGTAAGGAAGTACACAAGCTACCACCTCCATAATAATGATATTTGCCATCATCTACAATGCATGATCAAGGAACCAATGAGCCCTATTTCAACTCTCCAACCATTGAGCCTCCCTTTCAGTAACTTTAGCTCTAGCTACAGTGAAGTCTTAAATTATTTTAAAAGCTGAAATTGGCCCCTAGCCTCCAGACTGAAAATTACCCATTCTAAGTTAGATGGGAACTGAGAGACGGACCTTAGTCTGACTCCCTTTTTTTTACCAATGAGAACACTGAGATCTTGAGAGGTTGTGATCTGCCTATGGTTATGTTATATGGACATTGGACATGGAGTCAGGGGACCACTGGTCAGTTCTTGATTTTGAACATTTCCTAGCTGTTTGACTTGCTCTCAGCTGTGGCTTCTTCTCCCATAAATTGAGGCTGTACTATCCATCTTACAGGAATGTGGTGAGGAAAGCACTTTGTCAGCCTTATAGTATTATACCTAAATGAGTTATTATTGATTATTATTTTTATTGATAAATATTAGATCTAAGATCCAAACTCGGACTCCCTGAGTTTCAGGTCATTTTTTTCCCCTCTGTCTTCTACGTTTCCAGTACTTAGGGCCAAGATTTATAAAAAACCACCTCATTGTGTCCTACAGGCAGTGAACTGAGGGCTTCCCTATACCTTGGAGTACTGTAGGTCTCTGGAGGGAATATGGCACATCTACTGGCACAAGGAGATGCCCAGGTTATTGCATCATAGAAGTAGCTTGATGTAATGGACAGAAAGAGGGCTGGATTAGGAGTCAGATTACTTAAATTCATGTCCCAGCTCTGTCATTTACTACTTATGAGACTTTGAGCAAACTATTTTCTATTCCCCAGACTTAGTTTCTTCATCTCTAAAATGGGAATAATAGTATCCATAGCACTTGCCTGACAGGACTAATGAGATTATGCATATGGTGTTTTCCAAGATCCCTATTAATGTAAGCTAATAATTTTGGGGGGACTAAATTTGTGATCTACACAGTATAGGGACTTTCAGGTGTGGAACTTTCTCTACCAAATATAGATCTGCACTTTCTTTTCAACTTATAGTCTTAGAAAATTGTCATTAATGATTAACTATTAATGTCAAAAGAGTTAGGACCCAGAGTGGAATTACTTGTGTTCCTGCTTGCACCCTAAGCAGAAAAAGGTGACAGGGTCATTGAAACCAGGTTCTTAGAAAGAAGATGGAGAATCCACAATCATGGCAGCCTTGGCTGGGAGATTTCTGCCTTAGCTCTTCTAGTCCTTCCAGGTGTTTTCTGGAATGGTGTGTTTAGCAACATGTGTGCCATTGGGCTGGCCCCAGGAGGCCCTGGCTGTAGGAATGCTATTCATTAGAATTCTGTTTGAATTCTTGTTAGAGGTTTATGACCTGTCTGCGATCCAATACCCAGTAACCCATAAATATAAAGTAGCTATGAAATTTCTGCTTTTCCCCAGCCAACCTGGCAGGGAGTGGTCTTAATACAGAGCTTCCTTGATGTGCTTCCTTTGGCATTCTGGGGATGCAGAGTGACCGTCTGTCCGCTTTTGAAGGGAGGATCCTTTTTATGGTCAACCCTTTTGCCAGGAAGTCCCAAGGAATCATTGGCAGAGGTAAGGAGAGAGGGACAGTCAGAAAATTAGTTTCCAAAATGTGTGATAGGGAATAAGAATAGGAAGCAACTGTCTTTAGGGAAAGTCTCATCAGTTCAGAACAGAATATACAGATCTTTTCAGGATCAGAGAAGATTTTTTTCCCTCAGAGCAGGCAAGGAAAAATATTCTTTCAGAAGCAACAACATATTCTCTTTTTCCATATTATGAATGTCTCAAGTTATAGGACTATGTACCTCTTTCTTGCAAACATGCCTATTCTGTGCCTTAGAGTATCCCCAGAAATCAGACTTTTAAAATAAAGACCATTGTGTCCATTGGAATTCTTAAGTTTTTTTTAAACAAGTGTTTGTTTTTATTATTTTGTTGTTATTGTAGAAATTACTCTACAGGTTCTGTCCACTTTACTTTGCATCAGTTCATAACAAGTCTTTCCAGATTTCCCTAAAACTGTCTTTTCTTCTTATCTTAGAGTATTCCATTAAATTTTTAAACATAATTTGTTCAGCCATTCTTCACTTGGTGATTTGTCATTTTCTTCTCCAGCTCATTTTACAGAAGGGGGAAACTGAGGCAAACAGGGTTTAGTGACTAGTCTAGGATTATACAAATAGTAAGTGTCTGAGGCTGGATTTGAATTCAGATTTTACTGACTCCAAACCTGGTGCTCTACCCATTCTGCCACTTAGCTGCATTTATTGCACTTATTGACGTTCCCTAATGTCAGTACCCCTAAATAAAATCTAACCGTGACAGCTTTTATGTTGGTTCCTCCAAAGCAGCATTGTTCTTCTATTTCTTGGCATTGAGGGGGAATGACTGGCTTCCTTGAATATGGCGATAGGTAGAAGAGGATGTTTGAGTTGTCTCAAGACTTTCTAAAGCAGGGAACAGTTTTGGAAATTCTCTTTTCCAGATAGAGAAAAAAAATAAGTGTGGCCTGGTCTGGGACAAACCAACATTGAAGATGGGGTTGCTAATTCATCCCATGCTGTTATATCAAGTGCCATCTAATTCAATGAATAAATTAGGGCTAGCACTGCATTTGCATGTGGTGTGGAACTTTATAAATGTGGAACTTGATAAATGCATGTTGTACTAAATTAAATTAATTTGATGTGAAAGAGTTTGCACTTCTAGGAAAGAAAAGCTAGAGAGATAGAAATTCTTTTCAAAACTTTGTGTCTCACTTTCCCCACCCCCACAGGTACCCAGTGCTCTTTGTTTTATAAATATCCATTGAATGTTGAATGTTCTTTCTATATTTGCAGCAATATTGTGCCCTTTTAAAATCTCCCTAAGAGTTAATTGAATGGTCAATTACTTAATGTTCCTCTAATTAATCTGTTGAAATCCATACAATAGTACACTGTATTGAGGCAAGTGACTTTTTTCCAAATGGGCACAAATTATTATCATTCAGCACTTGCCAAACCTTGGTAGATTAAGAAGCAGCTCTTAGCATGTTTTCTTTTTCTTAGCATGTTTTAAAAGCCTATTCTGCCAAAGAAGTAATCAGCTAAAAATTGAATTGACTTCCTCCCCCACCCAACTGGTCCTAAAGCCTTTTTTTTTTTTTTTTTTTTTTTTGCAAAATTCCATCAAATCTCATCTTATATTCTCCTTCAAGAGAGAAAGCAGGGTCAGATAGAAAGGGAATCAGATAGCCTAGCTTCTAGTGCTGGCTGGCTCTGAGTTTTTCAAGTACCTTATACTCTCTGGACCACAGGCTATTGGTCCCCATTTCCCCTTCCCCCAATAAAATAGGGTAAACTTTGAATTTGTACCCAAACAGAAGATAAACCAATGCCCCAAAAGCTGCCAGGGAGGCATTCTTAGAACACAGCAGTTAAAACTTAAAAGAATACCAACAATTATTATGTGTTTCCTTTCAATAAGAAGAAAGATTTGTGAAGATGGCCAAAATTCTTAAATTTCGAGATTTTGGTTTGGATCATGTACATTCAGTGTCTTCATCCAGACCTGGGAGTTCTTGGTTTCTTATTTAGTAGCAACAAGGGGATAGAGAAGATGAAAACAATGTCCTAATGGGACAATTTTTTCTCATCTCTCCCATGCTATCTTTTCCCCTTCTCCTATGAGTTGTATTAGTGCAGATTAGAGCAGTGGTATCAAACTCAAATAGAAAAGGCAGCCATCAAACCTTATATAAGGATACCTTAGAAAACTACATATTAACATCATCTATCATCTATGTTCTATTGTATTTTTGCTTATTGTGAAATATGTCCCAATTACATTCTTTTTGTCTGGTTTGGGCAGCACTCAGTGTTGGGTCCCTCAGGTTGCTGTGTTTTACACCTTTCTGTTAGAGGACTCCAATCTTCTGGTCACCCTCCTGGACCCATTCCTGGGGTAGGCA